>NC_088239.1:31361742-31699415 GCF_036934945.1 Oncorhynchus masou masou
TGCAAAAGACCTGAGACTGGGATGGAGATTTGTTTTCCAACAAGACAATGATCCAAAACATAAAGCAAAATCTACAATGGAATGGTTCAAAAATCAACATATCCAGGTGTTAGAATGGCCAAGTCAAAGTCCAGACCTGAATCCAATCGAGAATCTGTGGAAAGAACTGAAAACTGCTGTTCACAAATGCTCTCCATCCAACCTCACTGAGCTCGAGCTGTTTTGCAAGGAGGAATGGGAAAAAAATTCAGTCTCTCGATGTGCAAAAGTGATAGAGACATACCCCAAGTGACTTACAGCTGTAATCGCAGCAAAAGGTGGCGCTACAAAGTATTAACTTAAGGGGGCTGAATAATTTTGCACGCCCAATTTTTCAGTTTTTGATTTGTTAAAAAAGTTTTAAATATCCAATAAATGTCGTTCCACTTCATGATTGTGTCCCACTTGTTGTTGATTCTTCACAAAAAAATACAGTTTTATATCTTTATGTTTGAAGCCTGAAATGTGGCAAAAGGTCGCAAAGTTCAAGGGGGCCGAATACTTTCGCAAGGCACTGTATACTAAGTCACTCTTCCCCTTATTATTTTCATAACCCAGTCTGAGAGCCAGCACAGTCCTCCCTTAATAGGCAGTGGGTTTCTGCTAGAGTGAGGCTACAGAGACACATGGGAGGGTTACACTGGGTCTTTAACAGCTGCAAGTACTGTCTCTTTAAGACAGTGTCCGCCAATTTCACCAACTGTAGTTATTTTCAATCTTCAAACTCACAACAAATTGACAATTTCAAGGAAACATTTATTGAGTTTTGATTCACATACTATTCAGACCCGAAATGCTCGAAGACAATTGCAACATCTTACTTACTAAAGCAAACTACTTGGTTGGTTGTTGGTTGTGACATACTGCAATCTAGCATTACTGTTTCTGGTTCTGGCTCTAATGCAAGAACAGCTTTCTATAGAGAGTTCAATTGGCTTTCTTTTTCTCACATGTTTGTTCTGCTGTCAACGATTCATTTTATAATTTCTGAGTCAGTGAATCTTTACAGGGATAAGACTTACAGTGTCTGATAATACTTAAACAATCACTATTAAAGTAAAAACACTGTCAGCTTCATTGCCGGATTTTTCTGTTTCCAGTGCTAACGCCTTAGCTTTAGCTCAGTGAGATAACATTGTCTTCAAAGATGGGGGCTTCAAGCTATTGGGCTTCAAGGTTCCATTCCCTGTTGGATACAGGATACAGTTAACATGTATCAAGATCAAAGTGTAATAAACAGCCTGCTCATGCTAATGTAATACATAAAGTAATTCAGACACACACGCACACACACACACACACACACACTGGAGTTGTTCTCAGGGTCAGTGCCAATGTAATTTGAGTGGCATGAAGCACTTCTGCAGCTGACTTCCCGGCTAACTGGCTGGGCCAAGATCGTTTGTGACGCCAGCTGTGCATACCACGGCAAGCCCTTCCAACCACCACATCAGGTCAACGTACAGCCAATACCAATTCACTTCCTACCCATTCCCCATGGCCCTAACACTAAGATGTTAACAGATCTGAAGGATCTGTATACAGTAGGTGTAAGCAGTGTGGGGGAGCTTCCACCTTTATTGGGCTGATATACTGAGAGAGCTTTTAAAATCAGATGGTGATCATGCTTCATCTTGTTCATATCACGGGGAAAGATTCACTTCCTGTTTGCTTCATTTCCCTAAAGCACACAGCATGCACGGTGCTTTTATTGTGACATTTAGTAAAGTTGTCTTTAAAGGTATAAACCTTTTCACACATGGTATCTGTTTCTCTTCAATGCTTCCAAATGTAGCACTAAGCTGACTCAGTTAGCCAGTATGTGTATGGCAGAAGACTCATTGAGGCCATGAATAGCTCTAAATAGTTTGGTGCAGACTGGAGGTCCCCTATTGTTAGCTCCACAGTTCTAAATGGAGAAAGCCTTGCTCAGCAGCTGTTGTGAGTAACTAGGGGTAGGAGGGGGATTTTCCCCCACCATAGGAACGTTGAAGCCTGTCTGCTGTGGGACATGACTGAGGCGGATATGAACAAAGCACTTGGGGTTTACAATGACTGGTTCCCTTTATTTGTTCCCTAAATAGAACTGCTAGGAAATCAAGTTCTAACCACAATAGAGGGAGAACGATTAGCAAGCTATTGTAAGTGTACTACTCTGTATTGTCCATTATCACAGTCATACCGTAGAGTGTCTGGAGCTATATCTACTAAGCATTTACACCAGTGTTGTTCTTTATTCATCCAGGAAGTCCCTTAAGGCTTGACACTTCCAATGGAACAAGTTATATTCTAAAAGGTATTCTAAAGGGTATAAAACACAAAGAGTTGAAGGTAAAATAAAGATTAAGAGATGTATAAGGAAAAGTTCATCAAGACATTTTCATGTTTTGTCTTCCATTTGCATTGCACTAGACTAGAGCAGAAGCTTCGCAAATCAGTTTCCCAATGTACTAATCAACACACATCAACCATCAAACATATCTTGCCCACAACTTACCAACATGAATTCCATATTTGAATATACAGTTGTTCCATTTGATTTCAATCACTTTTTGAACTAAACTTTCTATACATATTTGCCCATGGTAGAAGTGTTCAGAAAGTGACTTTCAGGACCTGAATGCAAAAACAATTAGGAGATATATGTGCTCAAAGTTGACCTGTTTTGCATACCCCACCCTCCCGAGTGCCGCAGCGGTCTAAGGCACTGCGTCTCAGTGCAAGATGCGTCCCTACAGTCCCTTGTTCGAATCCAGGCTGTATCACATCCGGCCGTGATTTGGAGTCCCATAGAGCAGCGCACAATTGGCCCAGCGTCTTCTGGGTTTGGGCGGGGTAGGCCGTCATTGTAAATAAGATTTATTTTATTTACCATGAGACATCCATGTCTTCATCACTGGAACAATTAAACGGTTAAGTTTGATATAATTTAAAAGCTTACAAACAGAGTTATATTATTATTTATTTATTTATCATCTTTAATGTCAATTATCTAAAAATATGTAAAAGACACAGCATACTCTTGTAGACCGAGGGGGTCATTTCAATCATAGAAATAGCAATCATAGAATGGACATACAGTATCCCTTCAGACCACTGCAATTTAGCTGGTACATAATTTAAATTGAATCGAAATATTAACTTCAAAAGATAGATTAACTACAAAGGTGACTGCCGGTCAACCCACTGTTGAATGTCAACTTAAATGGGAATGTATATTCTAGTACTGTATTTCTATGATTTCAATAGGTTTCCTATGGAAGATTGACACTGTAGATTAAAACAACATTTTCTGATGTGGTGACCTCCAATAATCTTTGTGCTACCAATCTTTTCCAGAAATGAAGGAATGGATGTCTCTCGGTAGGGTGAGGTATGCAAAACTATCGAGCACCTCTATCCCTTAAATGTTTTGGCATTCCAGTCCAAAAAGTTACTTTCTGACCAGTGTCAAATACGTATAGAACGTTTTGCTCAAATCAAAAGGGGTGCAGTCAAAAAGTGATCAAAATCAAATGGAACGACCCCATACACAACATATGACACAATGGAAAACTGCACTAGATGAAAACTTTACAACACATTCAAAGCCTTTAAAAAGGCTTTATTTCCACCACTGCTTCCGAGACCTCTGGGCATAAAACAGTACACATCAAAACACATGTTAAAAAAAATATATATATAATAATAATAAATAAAATGTATATTTTTTTTTACAAACAGGCAACGTTATCCTTACTCATTGAGTTCTTCTTCCTCGTCGTCGAATGTCTCTTCCTCGTCATTAGCCGTGGCCTCCTGGTACTGCTGGTACTCAGACACCAGGTCGTTCATGTTGCTCTCGGCCTCTGTGAACTCCATCTCGTCCATGCCCTCCCCGGTGAACCAGTGCAAGAAGGCCTTGCGGCGGAACATGGCCGAGAACTGCTCCGAGAAGCGCTTGAACAGCTCCTGGATGGCCGTGCTGTTGCCGATGAATGTGGAGGCCATCTTAAGGCCGCGGGGCGCAATGTCACACACGGCCACCTTGACGTTGTTGGGGATCCACTCCACAAAGTAGCTGCTGTTCTTGTTCTGGATGGCCAGCATCTGCTCGTCCACCTCCTTCATGGACATGGGCCCTCGGAAAACAGTGGCCACGGTGAGGTAGCGGCCATGGCGCGGGTCGCACGCCGCCATCATGTTGCGGGCGTCAAACATTTGCTGAGTGAGTTCGGGCACTGTCAGGGCGCGATACTGCTGGCTCCCCCGGGCGGTTAGTGGTGCAAAGCCAGGCATGAAGAAATGTAGGCGGGGAAAGGGCACCATGTTGACGGCCAGTTTGCGAAGGTCGGCGTTGAGCTGGCCAGGGAAGCGCAGTGAGGTGGTCACACCGCTCATGGTGGCCGACACCAGGTGGTTGAGGTCTCCGTAAGTGGGTGTGGTCAGTTTTAGGGTACGGAAGCAGATGTCGTAGAGCGCCTCGTTGTCAATGCAGTATGTCTCATCCGTGTTCTCCACCAGCTGGTGCACAGAGAGCGTGGCGTTGTACGGTTCGACCACTGTATCAGACACCTTGGGTGAGGGCATGACGCTGAACGTGTTCATGATGCGGTCGGGGTACTCCTCACGGATCTTGCTGATGAGCAGGGTGCCCATGCCTGAGCCCGTGCCCCCACCCAGGGAGTGGGTGAGCTGGAAGCCCTGGAGACAGTCACAGTGCTCACACTCCTTCCTCACCACATCCAGCACAGAGTCTACCAGCTCTGCTCCCTCAGTGTAGTGGCCCTTGGCCCAGTTGTTCCCCGCACCCGTCTGCCCTGCAAGGACAGCAAAAAGGGATGAAAATTGTCAGTTAAATCCTACACCCCATCCCTTAGGCAAGAATGTAGGTTGGGTCTGGCATTTGTACAAGCTTCATATTCTGTCAAATAGTTTTCCATTGTCTCCCCGTAGCTGCTAATGAAAAGGTAAATGACTAAGGCCATGTATCATGCATCTCTTGACAACTTTTGCTGGGACCGCCCCACTTGATCCATCCCAGTCTTCATTAGGTCATGCAATGGAAAACTTCTAAAAAATTAAATGAGTGTTTCTTATTGGACAAACCTAGGTAGTCCCTCCCTGTTTCACTCAGCTTTTTTACATGTGATGCCTAATGGTGCCTAATGACTATATCCACCTCCTGAAAAATACTGCTGGCACCACCACACTTGAAACCAGGTAGGAATGTTTGTGCAGGGACTTCGAACAGAAGAAAACTGTCTGTGAGGGACTTCCTTCACTTGTCCAATGAGAAACTAATTTCTGTTCTCAATTGCAGAACATTTTAAAACGTTTTCCATTTGTGTGCCCTAATGAAAACAACTGGACTAGGACATCATATGGATTATGATGTGTGCTGATTGAACGATTTAATTCATAACTGTAGATCACTTAATTCCATTTTGTTTTTGTATGACAATCATGTGTAGTTTAGAGTCACATGTCATATCTTTGGTTTGTACTAGACACAACACAAGATAGCACGCAAGTCCTTGATGTAGATTGACAATCAGTTGTTATGTCTGTAGAGGATCCCATTTTAACAGCCTCACATATTCACATTTACCTCACATATTGCCCACTCAAGTAAGCTTAAACAGTCTGTATATGCTGCTATCAAATCCTTGATGGATTTCCCTATCGTTACCAATTAGAGATGGGTGAAAACGTGCAGCTAAAGTAAATACCCTCCTAAAAAACAACCTGCCATTCATTTTGAGGGCACTGTTCAGAACCAAAACATCCATTGCTTTGATGCCATGGCTCATCTAGGGAGCTTTCAGGGGCTTTGTGTTATAAACTTGATCAATTCTGATCCCCAGGGCCCAGTTTTTCAAAAGTTCACTGATCAGATTTAGACAATCAGACAGGATTAAACGTCAGGTTTAATTGGGTTTTTCAAAACTAAAAATGTTGATTCTGATCCTGCAGGTATGGATTTGGATTTTGTAAATCCAATTTGACCTTTAATCAGGATTAAATGTTGTTTTTTTGCGTTTTTCAAAGGTGATTAAGATAGTTTTGATGCCGAAAATCAGGAATATCTTGATCCCACTAGATGGCTGGTTTCAGGTTGTATTTAGAAAGGTTAAAAGCACTACAACCAAGACATTGCAATGAAACTAAGGAAAGGCTAAAAAGAAACAGTATTACATTTGAAAACCAAAGGTTAATTGGGTTAAATTGACAGCAGTTTATGTATGTGGTCAGTTGTTATATTGAGTAGTATCAAATAAATGTATGCACTTACTTGTAAGTGATATGAAGGCTAATTTATGTTTTATTTCTATCTCAGGTACCTTTATTTGTGTAGTTTACTCCTCTCTGTTTCCCTATGACAGTGTAGAAGTAGTACCATAACCTGTCCAGTAGATGGCAAGGTGTAGGTTTGTTCGAAACACTGAGAATCCGTATTCTGTGATCTTAATATTGTGGTATCTGGATCAGAATGATATTTCCGATTATGTTCTGAAAAACTGGCTCAAAAACAGCCAGCACGATCTGATCCTGGATTGCTAAAAAAGACAAATACAGATCATTCTGATCCAGATTAAAAGTTTTTCAAAAACTGGGCCCAGTAGACCTCACGCGACTGCCGCCACACCTCATGCTGTGTGTCCTTGATATTGAAGAAACAATGAAATGGTACACATACCTAAAAACAGCCATTTAGAATCAGTAGGGGGAAAAAAATGTGTTTGCTACATAGAGACAAAATAAGCCATATAATAGGATATTATAAACGCTTTAAGATGCATATAATACCTAATAACAATGCATTATTTAGCTGTTGACTTTAAGTAAAGTGTTACAGTGTCCACTTACCGAAGATAAAGTTGTCAGGTCTGAATAGCTGTCCAAAAGACCCCGACCGGACACTGTCCATGGTCCCCGGTTCCAGGTCCACAAGGATTGCTCTGGGGACATACTTGTGTGCTAGAAAAAAAGACAACCAAACACCTATACAGATTGGAATACATTTCAAATGTATCTGAATGCATGGTATTCTACTGTAGTCTGTTTCACAAGCAGGACTTCGTCAGGTATGCCTATAACCTATTACCTAAAGCACATTCCTTATTTTAGGCCTTAAAGAATTGCCAACAACCTGATAACATTTCCCTTTTCAATGCGGCCTGCCATCTTCCCCTCACACTGAATATTTCAGTCCTAACTAACACTAACCTTAAAGGCTGAATGAATACAAAAGGTGAACATAGATGCGTCAGAAATAATGTATTCACATCATGCTATATAAAACATAGTATTATATATTACATATTAACATAGTAAGTAACAATCTAAGCAACAATCTAAGCAACATTAAAAAAAGCGATAGATTTTTGCATTGAATGCATCTCAATCCATCGCATCCGCCTGTATCGCACTTCCGCATCGGCGGTGAAAGGTAGTAGAGCTAGAGAGGTGTTGTCAGGCTATCGGACGTCCCAAAAATCAGACTTCTCACGAAAACGTCTGTAGCGTCCAAACGGTTTTGCTCAACGACCCCCACAGGCGTCAGTTGACTCGTCTGACGTCGGTACCGTCGATGTGCCAACTTCTGTTTGTAACGTCCGAAAGGTTTGGGCTACACACTAATCTCCCCTAATGTCAAAGGGAGATTCTCAAAGACACGATGGTGTTCTCAGTTTTGCATTACGACCCCCATAAGTGTCACGTGAGTTGTTGAAATGTCCCAAAAAATTAATGGAAGAATGAAGGTCGTTTTGTGCCTACCCCAAAAAATGGGTGAAATAAATATCCCAGCAAAAAAAGAAACAACTCACTGTCAACTGCGTTCATTTTCAGCAAACTTAACATGGGTAAATATTTGTATGAACATAAGATTCAACAACTGAGATGTAAACTGGACAAGTTCCACTGACATGCGACTAACAGAAATGGAATAATGTGTCCATGAACAAAAGGGGGGAATCTCCTCATGGACTGTACCAGATTTGCCAGTTCTTGCTGTGAGATGTTACCCCACTCTTCCACCGAGTCACCTGCAAGTTCCCGGACATTTTAGGGAGGGGAGGGGAGTCCCTAGCCCTCACCCTCCGATCAAACAGGTCCCAGACGTGCTCTATGGGAATGAGATCCGGGCTCTTTGCTGGCCATGCAGAACACAGACATTCCCGTCTTGCAGGAAATCACGCACAGAACGAGCAGTATGGCTGGTGGCATTGTCATGCTGGAGGGTCATGTCAGGTTATGCCTGGAGGACGGGTACCACATGAGGGAGGAGGATGTCTTCGCTGTAACGCACAGTGCTGTGACACACAGCCCTAGACCATGACGGACCCTCCACCTCCAAATCGATCCGGCTCCAGAGTACAGACCTCGGTGTAACGCTCATTCCTTCGACGATAAATGTGAATCCGATCATCACCCCTGGTGAGACAAAACTGCGACTCGTCAGTGAAGAGCACTTTTTGCCAATCCTATCTGGTCCAGCGACGCTGGGTTTGTGCCCATAGGAGACGTTGTTGCAGGTGATGTCTGGTGAGGACCTGCCTTACAACAGGCCTACAAGCTCTCAGTCCAGCCTCTCTCAGCCTATTGTGGACAGTGTGGGTACTGATGAAGGGATTGTGCGTTCCTGGTGTAACTCAGGCAGTTGTTGTTGCCATCCTGTACCTGTCCCGCAGGTGTGACGTTCGGATGTACCGATCCTGTGCAGGTGTTGCCACTGCGAGGATGATCAGCTGTCCATCCTGTCTCCCTGTAGCGCTGTCTTAGGCGTCTCACAGTACGGACATTAAAATGTATTGCTCTGGCCATATCTGCAGTCCTCATGCCTCCTTGCAGCATGCCTAAGGCACGTTCACACAGATGAGCAGGGACCCTGGGCATCTTTCTTTTGGTGTTTTTCAGAGTCAGTAGAAAGGCCTCTTTAATGTCCTAAGTTTTCATAACCGTGACCTTAATAGCCTACCGTCTGTAAGCTGTTAATGTCTCAACGACTGTTCCACAGTTGCATGTTCATTAATTGTTTATGGTTCATTGAACAATCATGGGAAACCGTGTTTAAACCATTTACAATGAAGATCTGTGAAGTAATTTGGATTTTTACGAAATATCTTTGAAAGACAGGGTCCTGAAAAAGGGACGTTTCTTTTTTTGCTGAGTTTATATATACACTGTATATACACACACACATACACAGTTGAATTCGGAAGTTTACATACACTTAGGTAGGAAAACCTTGTTTTCAACCACTCCATACATTTCTTGTTAACAAACTGTAGTTTTGGCAAGTCGGTTAGGACATGACAAGTAATTTTTCCAACAAATGTTTACAGACAGATTATTTCACTTATAACTCACTGTATCACAATTCCGGTGGGTCAGAAGTTTACATACACTAAGTTGACTGATCCTTTAAACAGCTTGGAAAATTCCAGAAAATTATGTCATGGCTTTAGAAGCTTCCGATGACTCGATTGAGTCAATTGGAGGTGTACCTGTGGATGTATTTCAAGGCCTACCTTCAAACCCAGTGCCTCTTTGCTTGACATCATGGGAAAATCAAAAGAAATCAGCCAAGACCTCAGGAAAAAAAATTGTAGACCTCCACAAGTCTGGATCATCCTTGGGAGCAATTTCCACACACCTGAAGGTACCAAGTTCATCTGTACAAACAATAGCACCCAAGTATAAACACCATGGGATCACACAGCCGTCATACCGCTCAGGAAGGAGACGAATTCTGTCTCCTAGAGATGAACTTACTTTGGTGTGAAAAGTGCAAATCAATCTCAGAACAACAGTAAAGGACCTTGTAAAGATGGAGGAAACAGGTACAAAAGTATCTATATCCACAGTAAAATGAGTCCTATATCGACATAACCTGAAAGGCCGCTCAGCAATTAAGAAGCCACTGCTCCAAAACCACCATAAAAAAGACAGACTACCGTTTGCATCTGCACATGGGGACAAATATTGTACTTTTTGGATAAATGTCCTCTGGTCCGATTAAAAAAAATAGAACTGTTTGGCCATAATGACCATCGTTATGTTTGGAGGAATAAGGGGGAGGCTTGGAAGCCGAAGAACACCATCCCAACTGTGAAGCGCAGGGGTGGCAGCATCATGTTGTGGGGGTGCTTTGCTGCAGGAGGGACTTGTGCACTTCACAAAATAGATGTCATCATGAGGAGGAAAATTATGTGGATATAATTAAGCAACATCTCAAGACATCAGTCAAGAAGTTAAAGCTTGGTCGCAAATGGGTCTTCCAAATGGACAATGACCCCAAGCATACTTCCAAAGTTGTGGCAAAATGGCTTAAGGACAACAAAGTCAAGGTTTTGGAGTGGCCATCAAAATCCTGACATCAATCCTATAGAAAAAGTGTGTGCAAGCAAGAAGGCCTACAAACCTGACTCAGTTACACCAGCCCTGTCAGGAAGAATGGGCCAAAATTCACCCAACTTACTGTGGGAAGCTTGTGGAAGGCTACCCAAAATGTTTGACTCAGGGGAAACATTTATTTAATACATTTTAGAATAAGACTGTAATGTAAGAAAATGTGGAAAAGAAAGGGTCTGAACACTTTTGAATGCACAGTATATTTCCGGAGCTTTCTTATATCTCCTAGATATAGGACAGACACTTCAAGAGCTTGTTTCTTACGATTTTTGTTTTTGCCATTTATGAATGTGTTATTCAATGCATTTCTCTGGGCTATAGTAGTAAAAGGCTAAATTCAATATTATATCAAATAATTTGTTCATATATATTTTTTGGTACCTAAAGGAGTCCTTAATTCAATAGCTAAATGATCCATAGTATGACCATCTTAAAATAATTCCATTGTTAGAATCACCCCATTGTCGTGCTATTCCTCCTCCTCACCCTTAAGTTTCAGCGTGATAATGCACGGCCCCATGTTTCAAGGATCTGTACACAATTCCTGGAATCTGAAAATGTCCGAGTTCTTCCATGGCCTGCATTCTCACCCATTGAGCATGTTTGGAATGCTCTAGATTGGCCTGTATGACAGAGTGTTCCAGTTCCCGCCAATATCCAGAAACTTTGCACTGCCATTGAAGAGGAGTGGGACAACATTCCACAGGCCACAATCAACAGCCTAATCAACTCTATGCGAAGGAGATGTGTCACGCTGCACGAGGAAAATGGTGGTCACACCAGATGTGGACTGGTTTTCCTATCCACAGCCCTACCTTTTTTGTTAAAGGTATCTTCGACCAGGTGAATATCTGTATTCCCAGTCATGTTAAATACATAGATTATGACATAATGAATTCATTTCCATTTACTAATTTTATTATAAGAACTGTAACTCATAGCATTTTTTAAATTGTTGCATGTTGCTTTTATTTTTGTTCAGTTTAATTGGAGTGTTCCGGATTTACATTTACTGTTACGTCTACCACTGAGTTCAGGTTGCGGCAAAATGTGGCAAAAGGGTTATGGCAATATATCAAAGCACCAGAAGTAAGGACCCTGTAGCAGGCCATGAGTGCGCTTATGTTAAATGCTCTATGCCTTTAACAATTGGGAACAACTTGGAAGCATGATGACTCATTCTACCACAGGCACACTTACCGGACGCTTCGTTGTAGTACACATTAATCCTGTCGATTTGAAGCGATGAGTCACCCACATAGTTTCCTGCCGGATCGATGCCGTGTTCATCGCTGATAACTTCCCAAAACTGTCGAGTTATCAACGTGAGGAAAACAAGGTTACAGTTAAATATCCTAAAGTTATCAAGGCATCATGAAAAAACGATTGGACATTGTGCATCCTTCGGTCTTATTTGATGACTGAAGCACACTCAGCTGCTGAAATTGCTAGACTCGCACAGCGCGAATTTCATGGCACTCCATGGCTGAACGCTCGGGACCGTTATGCAGTTTATTATAGGATAAATAGATTTGTAATTAAGCGATGGCAATTTACATTTTCAAAAGGCAAAGTCGCAGCCTATGACCCAAAGCATGGGGTCATATGCTATACAACACTGGCCTACAATTAGCCTATAATTTGTCACATCAGCTTCTAAAAATTTGGGGCTAATGCCACACACGGTATTTTCGGAGTTAAAAGACATTCCGATCATTCGTCATCCGTTGTCATTCATCTGGCAACGGATGATTCCCACTGAAAAAACATTGGCGGCAGTAACAAAAAATATTGGACAAAATCCGTGTGCGATGGCATAATAGAGTTAAGAAATTGTTTTACTACACAAAACATGCAAGGTGTTAATTCAAATAAAAAAAGTAATTCTTAATGAAAAAGTAATTCAGTTCAATGGTCTCTACTTGCCTTGGTGCCAATCTGATTCCCACATTGTCCGGCTTGTATGTGAACTATTTCTCTCATTCTGTCTGTGTGCAAAGGTGTCTTGGCGGCTGGAGTGTGTATGCAGCCTGGTAAACTCAACTGATTAGCAGGCGCGCTAAATTCCTGTTCACCTCTGCCGAACTTCCACGCCCAGTAGGGCTGGACAAGTGAATGACACCCCCAGCTGTGCAATAAAATAGTGAACCGTTATCTTCCATCCCATCTCCGTTCTCACAAGATAAGTATATTATCAGGCTTAGTTTGTTGAAATAATGTATCAATTCAATTGTGATAATTAGAATAGCCGAGGCTGTATTTGCTTTAGGTCTTGCACCGTTTCAAGTGTTAAAGTTAAAGTTGAGCTCACTACACTCATTCATTATGAGTGTAGTTCACTTGGGTACAAAAATATAAAAATACACAAAATATACCTTCAGGAGGTACACATATGATCTAACATGGTACTGTTTGGTACACTTTTGGGTACATGTGCAGCTAATCTATTAATTGTACATTTTTGTACCCAATATTTTGTATATAAAAAAGGTATAATTATTGGGGACGTGGTTTTCAGTTATTTTTGGCCGCCGTGAGTTGAAGTGTTGTACCAGTTTAAGTGGTCTACTGTTGTATTGCAAGTTTGAGCATGTCTGCTGATAGTTCTGAAATCTTTATATAGACTTATGTAATTTTGTAGCGAGCATAACCCAACACTGAGCAACTTAGTCAAGTACAGACCTCTTGGTGTAATGGTTAAGGTGTTCGCTTGATAGTCGCTGGAGCCAGGTTCGAATCCCAGTTGGGGCTACCCTCTGAATTTGCTACGTTGTTGTCAGAAGTGAGATGGTGAAGTGTAAGGGACTTAAGTTAATATTTGCCACTTGAAAAAGGTACAAACTGCAAAAAGGTACAATGGATGTACCTTACAGGGTGTGACAAGCAACCCATCACACAAAGGAAGTACATGTTGCACATGTGAAGCGTTTCAGGGAACCAGGTGTATGTCACAAGTCTGGAACTTTCATGTGCCTTAATAACAAACTTGGATGCCATCTGTAAATACGAATAAAATTGTTAAATTACAAGCCTTGGTTAAGCCACAGAAAAAGGTAGCTACCATCCCACTAGCCATGATTGGCTGAGATAATGAGTGGGCTGGACATGTCAAGAGAGGAATTCGGATTGGTCTGCCAAATAGAAGGCTTCTGTCTATTTGAGCTGGGCAGTCTGCGTTAGTAATCCTGTCGAACGCAGCTTTTTTTGATGTATCGTGTAGTGGAGCTGCATAAGTGTTGCTCTCCACTTTCTGGAGAATCAAATTTTGAGACGGAGGGAAAAAAAAAAGTTACCCGGACTATTTGCATTGTGCGCCACATCCCACCTCAATAACACTGACTAACAGGTGTCTGTCTGTATATAGCCTTGCTACTCTTTTTTTCAAATGTCTTTTACCGGTTTTATTTCTTTACTTACCTACACACACACACACTTTTTTCCCCCGCACCATTGGTTTCAGCTTGTAAGTAAGCACTTCACTCCCCTGTCGTATTCGGCGCACGTGACAAACTGATTTGAAAACACCTGTCTATGGATTACATCTTCAAACTAAG
Organism: Oncorhynchus masou masou; assembly: GCF_036934945.1. NCBI lineage: Eukaryota > Metazoa > Chordata > Actinopteri > Salmoniformes > Salmonidae > Oncorhynchus > Oncorhynchus masou. Next base: position 31,375,734 of record NC_088239.1, read on the forward strand.
GGCATCTGTGACAGGGAAACGCGTCCATCATGCATGATGTTGTATACGGGTAAGATAGTCGAGCTAGCTACATTTTCAGATAATACACATTCTAATTGACAGAAAGTGGTTTCATTTCAAGCTAAAGTATACTGTTAGCTAGCTAACGTTAGTTGGCTGGCTCCCTAGCTAACGTCACGTGTATGACATTATTCGTATCCCAGAGCCATTTGCTTTGCTAGTTAGTTAGAGCCTAGCAAGCTAACATTGAACCTGGTTGGTATGCTCCCAGCAGATTCATGCAGGGTAGTAGTGCCAAATCAGGTCATTATGTTCATTGTTGTTTACCTAACTTTAGCTGGCCAGCTCGTTAGCTAACATTACATGTGTGATCTTACACTGTTTACCTAGCTAGCTCCTGGTCTTAAGCTGAAGTGTACAACACCCGGTGAATATGGCCTGTGTCAGTAAACGTCAACAAAAAAGCATAATGAAATTGCCAGCAGAGCTGGTAGGCTGTTTGTTATCCAGAGTTAAAATCACACAAAGTGTGCGCTCTGAACACGCAGAGAGCGAAATGAGATGGTGGGGCTAAAGCTTAAGAGGGTGTGAACAATGCCATAATGGGTGTAGACAGAGCTCTTCTCGAGATACCAAAAGATTCAAAAGGCCATTTTCTCAATGAGTTTACAGGTTTATCAACTTTCAAAGCAGAGTTACATTCCCACTGTTCCTCAAATGCAGTGAATGATACACATTTTTATAGATCTGAATAAACTTATCCAAATGTTATAAAACAAAAACACATTTTCAAATTTTGCAACATACTGTAACACTAAATCCAGGTGGGGAGTCACACACACCAGACTGAAACAGGGGGACTAGATGGGTTGTATTCATAGAACTCAACAAGCTAGTCTTGGACAGGTATTTGTAGTCTGTCCATTTTATGCCAATTTGGTATGGGGTTCCCTTATGAACACAACCCAGAATGTAGCCTACTACCCTTTATTCATGGTCAGCAGTCAGGGGAATTGATGACATTACTGCAAGTGTCAAGACTAAAAGGATCAAATTACCCAATTGAGGAAATCAGAAGTGTGGCTTTCACACTGCTAACTTTGGACTGCCCATTTAGGAACTAAGGCCCTTGGTTCAGGAGGGTGCAACAATATACAGATAGAATTGTACCATGTAGAACAAACAGGATTGATTAGTCATGTATTGGGAAGTGTCCACGAGTAGTCTGATTGCACTCAAAGATTCTAAATGCCTGTTCACAGAATGTGTGTATTACTCGGGTGAAGGATATGTAAAAGTCAGTGGTTACCCAGCAGAATTAGTGAATGCACTGTCCCATTTCTGACCACCCATCACTAGCACACAGCTCAAATGGATTTAAATAGCTTATGGCCGACAAAGGAAATCATGGCAGTCTGCAAAATGACTGCAGCTAGGCTCTGACTGAAGCGTAGGGGCCCCAATGTTCATGTATTTGACATCACCCACAGAAAATATACAATCATTGACAAACTAATAGCTTGCATCAAGGCAGATGAGACTTTTTACAAAAACCTTTATTTATAGATTTGACAGGACAAATATTCAGTGACATTTTAGTTTGAGTAGTTCCAAATTGAATGTTTTTGTACTTAGAAAATGCACAGTCCCAGACAGTTGGGCTTTCAATTGGTCCTGGAGTAAACCCCATTTTAGTCATTTAGCAGATGCTCTTATCCAGAGTGACTTACAGGCACAATTAGGGCCTTGCTCAAGGGCACAATAACCGATTTTTCAGAGTCAACTATTCAAACCTAGGCTACCTAGCGTTGGGCCAGAAAGTCTTTGCCTGATTCCTCACAACTTCAAAACTCATTGGAGGACAAGATCTGAGGTGATCTCCTCCAATGCAATTTGAGAAGATGCATGGAGAGGAAATACTTGAGATTCACGCTAGTAGATTGCTATTCTGATGGGGAATGGAATCACTCAGTCACCACGTCAATTCAAGCGACTTTTTCAGGCATGCATTTCTCTTTAAAAACATACGACACAAATGGAGCCATCCAGATTAAGGGATAGTTTAAGAACATTGATATTTTGCTACAGAAGCCAACCAGATTTGTTTTTTTTAGAGACTTTAAAAATCAACAAAATCACATCATCCCAACTAGAGATGCATGCAAGTTGGTATGTGTTGCCCATAGTAAAAATGTGCATATTGTATTTGTCCTCCTCCAGCAGGGCAGTGCTTTTATTTGATGTGTATCAACATTGTTTTACATACATTTGCAATGGCTCAACGAAACCAGCCGGTAACAAGGTCTACACGCATCTCACGAAGGAATTTTCCCAGTTACTTAGTGAGACAAATGGCATTCAGGAGGCCCTGGACACTTTTCACCTGGTTAATTTTAAAGAGCTCAAACGGGGCTTTGGAACTTTGGTCACGTCCTAGTAGTCATCGTCCCCAATGTACTGCAGTATGTACGAGGAACCACACAGAAGCAGCTGCCCCGCCACTCTCGCCACAGACGTCAGACAACGCAGAAGAGCTCTAAAGAGAATGCGAAAAGGCAGAGCTGAAAACTTCCTAAAAACAGTCAAAGCACATATTCTGTTGTTATCTCAGAACTTGTTCAGTGAAGACCCATTTGTAAGCCCCAACTTGTTCATGTTAAAAAAACAACTGGAATCTTCAGATATCCTTGCAGCCAACCCACTGGACACAAACTGGTAAAATAAACATTGTTTCTATGTAATTTAAACACCAACAATTGTCCCATCTGATGACGTTGAATCAACATGGAAAACTGGCAAAGGAATTTAAATATTTTTTACTTTAGTCCAATGACATGGTTCAATTTCTTGTTGGTTTCACATTAGTTGCCAACGCCATTAAATGTAAATCAGAACTAGATGTTTAACTGACGTCTGTGCCCAGTGGGAAGGAATGAACAAAAACACGAGGACACAATGACCTGCCGACTGAATATTTCTCTGCTAAAATATTTTACATTTTGACTAGTGCCTATAAAAATGTACAGTTCCAGTCAAAAGATTTGAAACCTACTCATTCAAGGTTTATTTTATTTTTTGCCATTTTCTACATTGTAGAACAATAGTGAAGACATCAAAACTATGAAACACGTATGGAATCATGTAGTAACTAAAAGTGTTATATCAAAACAATTTTATATTTCAGATTCTTCAAAGTAGCCATTCTTTGCCTTGATGACAGCTTTGCACACTGACATTTTCTCAACCAACTTCATGAGGTAGTCACCTGGAATGCATTTCAATAAACAGGTGTGCGTGTTAATTCCAGACAGTTAATTTGTGGAATTTCTTTTCTTTCTTGCGTTTGATCCAATCAGTTGGGTTGTGACAAGGTAGGGGTGGTGTACAGAATATAGTCCTATTTGGTAAAAGACCAAGTCCATATTGTGGCAAGGACAGCTCAAATACGCAGAGAGATGACAGATGATCTAGCCTCCGCAATCACCCGACCTCAACCCAATTGAGATGGTTGGGATGAGATGGACCGCAGAGTTAAGGAAAAGGAGCTAACAAGTGCTCAGCATGTGGGATCTCCTTCAAGACTGTTGGAAAAGCATTCCAGGTGCAGCTGGTTGAGTTTAAAGAAAAATCCTTGAATGAGTAGATGTCCAAACTTTTGACTGGTACTGTAAATCAAGTCTACTTCACCTGACATTTAAACCCCCCCCCATGATGTCCCCTTGAGAGATGGTGTGGTAGTAGTGCACTCACTTCAAGATACCCTTGGCCCTGGTGCATTGAACGTCGTACGACAGTGTGTAGATTTCATAAAGAGTCGCTTTGATGGTTAGACACCCGATGAAGTCCTTGGGGTTCAACTTGTACAGGTCAAAACTCAATTTACCGATTCCATTTCTCTTGGGCTGGCTGGAACTTGGGAGGACCTGTACAAGAATGGACAAAGGTCAGTCTAAGACAGGACTATTAAAATCTGGCAAGCTAGCTGAGTTACACTTCTGGTTCATTCTTCCCTCTAATCAAGGCATGATTTAGACAGTGAATTCAGAAAGTATTCACACCGACTTTTTCCAAAATTGGTTATTTTACAAAGTGGGATTAAGATGGTGTAATTTTGTCTCAACAATCACACAAAATATACTGAAAGATCCAAAAATAAAAATTAGATAATTATTCAACCCCCAGAGTTAAGAGATCACTTTAGCCAGAGATTACAGCTGTGAGTCTTTCTGGGTAAGTCTCAGAGCTTTGCACACCTGGATTGTACAATATTTGCCAATTATTCTTTTAGAAATTCCTCAAGCTCGGGCAAGCTGGTTGATCATTTCTAGACAGCCATTTTCAATTATTGCCACAGATTTAAGACCATTTAAGTCAAAACTAACTCCACCCATACCATAAACCCACCATGGGTTACAACGTGTTCACAACGTTGACATCAGCAAACCACTCGTTCACACACACACGTTCTGCAGTTGCGAGGCCGGTTGAAGATACTGAAGTTCTAAAACATTGGAGTCAGCTTAGGGTAGAGAATTTTACATTTCCAGAATCTTTTATTTCAGCTCATGAAACTTGTGACCAACACTTCACGTTGCGTTTATATTTTTTGTTCAGTGTATATTTAGCCTTGCGTTTTAGGTAATTGTCTTGCTGAACAGTGAATTTGTCTCCCAGTGTCTGTTGGAAAGCAGACAGATCCAAGTTTCTCTAGGATTTTGACTGTACTTAGCTCTATTTCGGACCTAGTCTTGTCGACGACAAGCATACCCATAACATGATGCAGCCACCACCATGCTAGAAAAAAAAAAGTGGAACTCGGTGATTGTATTTGCCCCAAACAAAACACCTTTGTATTCAGGACAAAAAGTTAATTTGTTTGCACTAAAATAATACTGCAAAAAATGTAGCAAACAGCATGCATGTTCTGGAATATTTTATTCTGTACAGGCTTCCTTTTCACTCAATTAGGTTAGTATTGTGGATTAACTACAATGTTATTGATCCATCCTCAGTTTTCTCCTATTACAGCCATTAAACTCTGCAACTGTTTTAAAGTCACCATTGGCCTCATGGTGAAATCCAGCAACTGCGTTTGGAAGAACGCCTGTATCTTTGTAGTGACTGTGTATTGATGCACCATCCAAAGTGTAATTAACAACTGCACCATGCTCAAACGGATATTCAATATCATTTTTCAAATTATTTCCCCCCTCTCTTCATCTACCAATAGCTGCACCTTTGTGAACCATTGGAAAAACCTTCCTGGTCTTTGTGGTTGAATCTGTGCTTGAGATTGACTGCTCAACTGAGGGACCTTACAGATAATTGTGTGGAGTACATGTTAAACAACTTTATTGCACACTGAGTCCATGCAACTTATTAGGCACATTCACTCCTGAACTTTAGGCTTGCCATAACAAAAAAGGGTTGAATACTTATTATTAAAATCAAGACATTTCAGCTTTACATTTGTAAACATTTCTAAAAACAAGAGGGCCACACTTTCACATCAAACCAGGGAACTCTGGTTCCAGACAGCTACTTGGAGATGCCTGGTTTGATGTGAAAGTGTGGCCCCTTGTGGTGTGTGATAATACAGCAAGTCTACACAATTGGGAAACGTGACATCCCAAAATTGTTAAAGTCAGTCCTACAACAGAGAAGTACGACACGGCCAGCCCTCATTTGATATGAACTTGCAGCAGATAGTGATCTTCAAATGCTTTCCCAAGGCAACAGTATGCCTCGCACTAAAGTTAACTTCTGTGTGCATGTACAGTCAGGTCAATAAATATTTGGACATTGTTATTTTAGCCATCAACAACAGCATATTGGAGTTGAGATTAAATAATGAATATGACTTTCAGGTTTAATTTGAGGGTATTTACATCCAAATCAGGTGAACAGTGTAGGAATTATAGCCTTTTTAACAGACCAAAAGTAATTGGACAATTGGCTACTCAGCTGTTCCATGGCCAGGTGTGTGTTATTCCCTCATTAGTTAAGTTACAAATGAGCAGATAAAAGGTCTAGAGTTGATTTCAAGTGTGGCATTTGGAATCTGTTGCTGACAACCCTCAATATGAAGGCCAAAGAGCAGTCACTGTCAGTGAAGCAAACCATCATTAGGCAAAAAAATAAATTAAAATCAAACCAATCAGAAATAGCAAAAACATTAGGTGTGGCCAAATCAACTATTTGGTACATTCTTAAAAAGTTAAAACACACTGGTGAGCTCAGGAAAACCAAACGGCTCAGAAGACCACAGAAAACAACTGTGGTGGATGACAAATGGTTTCCCTGGTGAAGAAAAACCCCATCACAACAGTTGGCCAGATCAAGAACATCCTCAAGGACGTAGGCCTATCTGTGTCAAAGTCAACAGAGAAGACTTCACCAGAATAAATACAGAACTGCTCATGATCCGACGCTTACCACCTTATCTGTGAAGCATGGTGGAGGCAGTGTTATGGCGTGGGCATGTATGGCTGCCAATGGAGCTGGTTCCCTTGTATTTATTGATGTGACTGTTGACAAAAGCAGCAGGGTGAATTCTGAAGTGTTCATGGCTATATTATCTGCTCAGATTCAGAGAATGCGTCACAACTCATTGGATGGCTCGTCACAGTGCAGCTGGACAATGACCCGAAGCATACTGCGAAAGCAACCCAAAACTTTAAGGCAAAGAAGTGCAATGTTCTGCAATGGACAAGTCAATTACCTGACGTGAATCCAATTGAGCATCAATTTCACTTGCAGAAGGCAAATCGCCCCAAGAACAAACAGGAACTGAAGACAGCTGCAATAAAGGCCTGGCATAGCATCACTGGGGAAGAAACCCAGCATCTGGTGATGTCTATGGGTTCCAGAGTTCAGGTAGTCATTGATGGCAAATGATTTAGCCAAGTATTAAAACTCAATTTAAAATGTATGATTGTTAGTTTGTCCAATTCATTTTGAGCCCCTAAATTTCAGGGGCTATGTATAGTTGTATACATAGTTGTAATTCCTACATGGTTAATACAGTAATTGACAAAACCCTTAAACTAAAGATGAGTCACTTAAAGAACATCTTGATTGTTTCTTTTCAAATCCATTGCTCTGGCATACAGACAAATTATGCAAATTGTGTCACTGTCCAAATAGTTATGGACCTGACTGTATGCATATACAGTTGTAGGTGGGAAGTTTACATACACTTAGGTTGGAGTCATTAAAACTCGTTTTTTAACCACTCCGCACATTTCTTGTTGACAAACTATAGTTTTGGCAAATCTACTTTGCATAACAAGTAATTTTTCCAACAATTGTTTACAGACAGTATTTAAATTATAATTCACTGTAATCACAATTCCAGTGGGTCAGAAGTTTACATAAACTGAATTGGCTGTGCCTTTAAAACAGCTTCAATTCCAGAAAATGTCATGCTTTAGAAGCTTCTGATAGGCTAATTGACATCATTTGAGGTGTACCTGTGGATGTTTTTTGAGGCCTACCTTCAAACTCAGTGCCTCTTTGCTTGACATCATAGGAAAATCTAAAATAAATCAGCAAAGACCTCAGAAAAAAAGTTGTAGACCTCCACAAGTCTGGTTCACCTTTAGGAGCAATTTCCAAACGCCTGACGGTACCACGTTCATCTGTACAAACAATAGTATGCAAGTATAAACACAATGGGACCACACAGCCGTCACACCGCTCAGGAAAGAGACGCGTTCTGTCTCCTAGAGATTAATGTACTTTGAGAAAAGTGCAGATCAATCCCAGAACAACAGCAAAGGATCTTGTGAAGATGCTGGAGTAAACAGGTACAAAAGTATCTATATCCACAGTAAAACGGGTCCTATATCGACAACCTGAAAAGCCGCTCAGCAAGGAAGAAGCCACTGCTCAAAAACCGACATACAAAAGCCAGACTATCGTTTGCAACTGCACATGGGGACAAATATTGTACTTTTGAGAAATGTTCTCCGGTCTGATGAAACAAAAATAGAACCGTTTGGCCATAACGACCATCGTTATGTTTGGAGGAAAAAGGGAGGCTTGCAAGCCAAAGAACACCACACCATCCCAAATTTGAATCACAGGGGTGGCAGCATGTTGTGGGGAAAAGCCTAAATAAATCACTGTACTATTACTCTGGCATTTCACATTCTTAAAATAAAAGTGGAGATCCTAACTGACCTAAGACAGGAATTTTTACTTGGATCAAATGTCAGGAATTGTGAAAACTGAGTTAATGCATTTGACTAAGGTGTATGTAAACTTGACTTCAACTGTATGTATGTATGTATGTATACGTACCCGAGTCCACATCTCTCCCTTCTGCAGGACCATGACTGGAGTATTGGCTGGCAGTGACTGGAAGAAGGCCTCAGAGTCCACCACTGTCCCATCTTCCTCTAGCACCAGGATGAGGAACTGGCATGTCAACAGGAAGGCACTTGCTGTCTGGGTAGGACCGGTGTCATAACACACTATGAGATTTTCAAATAGTTGTATTTTTCATTAAAAATATATATATAAAAGTAGGCAACAACGATTTTGTTCAATCAACAATTTTAACATTGTGTTTGTGTTGAACTTCGCTTTTACAGATGACATGCCAGGTGACCATCCTTGGAAGATCAACCATACAAAAAAAAAGAAAAAAAAGAAATGTCCCTTTTTCAGCACCCCATCTTTCAAAAGAGAAGGCGTAAAAAAAATTATAATAACAACCTCACAGATCTTCATTGTAAAGGGTTTAAACACTGAACAAGCATGGGAAACAAACCATAAACAATTAATGAACATGCACCTGTGGAAGTCGTTAAAACACTAACAGCTTACAGACGGTAGGATATTAAAGTCACAGTTATGAAAACTTACGATACTAAAAATGCCTTCCTACCGACACTGAAAAACACAAAAGAAAGATGCCCAAGGTCCCTGCTCATCTGCGTGAACGTGCCTTAGGCAAGGAGAAATGAGGACCGCAGATGTGGCCAGGGCAATAAATTGCAATGTCCGTACTGTGAGATGCTTTATACAGCGCTACAGGACAGACAGCGGATCTTCCTCGCTGTGGCAGACCACATGCACAGGATCGGTACATCCGAACATCACATCTGCGGGACAGGTACAAGATGGCAACAGCTGCCTGAGTTACACCAGGATCGCACAATCCCTCCATCAGTGCTCAGACTGTGCGCAATAAGCTAAGAGGGCTTGTAGGCCTGTTGTAAGGCAGGTCCTGACCAGACATCACCGGCAACCACATCGCCCATGGGCACAAACCCACCGTCGCTGGACCAGATAGGATTGGCAAAAAGTACTCTCCACTGAAGAGTCACAGTTTTGTCTCACCAGGGGCGATTGTCGGAGTCGCATTTATCGTCGGAGGAATCTGCGTTACACCGAGGCCTGTACTCTGGAGCGGGATCGATTTGGAGGTGGAGGGTCCGTCATGGTCTGGGGCGGTGCGTCACAGCATCATTGGACTGAGCTTGTCGTTATTGCAGGGAATCATGTCTGTGGAACTTGTTCAGTTTATGTCTCAGTTGCTGAATCTTATGGTCATACAAATATTTACACGTTAAGTTTGCTTAAAATAAAAGCAGTTGACAGAGGACGTTTCTTTTTTTGTTGAGTTTATATATCCATTTGTGAATCACATACTGTAGGTCATTTGCACAAGATGACTGGGTTGCGTTCAGGAGGGCAAAACATTCTGCCGATTGAAATGTCTTGCATATGATTTCCCTGAACATTTCACTCCACTGCACTCCGGACCCCAAGTCTCTCGGGTGAAGTTACTCAACAATTGCAACAAGCAGCGTCACCTTAACAGGGTCAGTAAACCAGGAGTGTATTAAATGTGTTGAAATGGTCATATTTTGTTTAACATTTGGTTACAGAGTTGCCTGTCTAGTAGCAGTGCTTGCAATTTTGTGTATATTAACTTCACAAGGTCATGTAACCTGTCCTTCATGACGTCTCATTAGCAGGAAGTTCCACCTCACATTCCTCTAATTAGACATTACTTTAAAAAAAAATCTTACCAATTATTTGGTGGGGTTGATGTAAGTGTTGGAGACTGATTTTCTGTCCCCATGAAATGGCTCTCTGAATACTTTAAAGACTGACATGTTGAATGACAACCATTGTAAATACCGTAGCAGCACAAACAGTATGCAAACGTTGTAGATATGAATGTATTCAGCTCTGGATGTAATTTGTATTTTAGTTAGACACTTTAGCACACACTCCTATCCAGGGTGACTTCCTGTTGGTGCATTCATCTTAAGATAATCACTTAGCTAAGTTATTTCTTATTTCACTTGTCAGAGGCATGTTTGTTCTGCGAAATATATTTGTATCTGAACGCTCCACAACGTTGTCCTGCTGAACGTAGCCCAGGAGTATGCATTTACCTGGTCTAGGAGGTCATCCAGGGAGGCGGCCATTAACCCTTTCCTCTGCCTTCGGCTCTGGGTACAGAGCCTGAAGGGACGGGGCTGGGGTGGGGGAAGGATCCGGCGTGAGATTGTTGTTTGGATAGTTGACACTGACCTGTCAGTATAGAAGCAAAAATGACAAAAAAAAGGAAAACTAGCTTAGTTCAAGGTCGTGTTCAGTAGAGCACAATGTGTGTTCAGGACAGGTAAAGTCTTCAGTTAAAACTGAGCGTTTTGTGCCTCGCTTCTTAGTGTGGAGCGATACTACCTGCTGGACTTCTTACAGAGACACTGTCTACCTTCTTGTTTTACCACATCTCCACAGCGAGGAGACAGCATCTCAAATGTTGCATTAGGATCATCAGGTTTTAGCAGAATAAGTATTAGAGGTCGACAGATTTATGATTTTTCAACGCCGATACCGATTATAGGAGGACCACAAAGAAGCCAATACCGATTAATATATATATATATATTTAACACAATACTGAATGAACACTTATAATACATAATCAATTTAGTCTCAAATAATGAAACATGTTCAATTTGGTTTAAATAATGCAAAAACACTGTTGGAGAAGCAAAAAAAAAAGTGTCTCATGTAAGAAAACTAACATTTGAGTTCCTTGCTCAGAAAATATGAAAGCTGGTGGTTCCTTTTAACATGAGTCTTATTATAATATTCCCAGTTAAGAAGTTTTCAGTTGTAGTTATAGGACTATTTCTCTCCACCATTTGTATTTCCTACACCTTTGACTATTGGATGTTCTTATAGGCACTATAGTATTGCCAAGCCTATCAACTCCCAAGATTAGGCTGAAGTCATAAACAGTGCAATACTTGAAGCACAGTGAAGAGCTGGTGGCAAACGCAGGAAAGTGCTGTTTGAATGAATGCTTATGAGCCTGCTGCTGCCTACCACCACTCAGTCAGACTGCTCTATCAAATCATAGACTTAATTATAATAAAAACACATGTGAGCCTTTGGTCATTAATATGGTCAAATCCGTAAACTATCATTTCAAAAACATTTATTCTTTCAGTAAAATACAGAACTGTGCTGTATTTTAACTAACGGGTGGCAACCCTAAGTCTAAATATCAGAGGTGTGGACTCAAGTCACATTGCAACTCAACTTAGCCTCATTGCTGGTCAACAAATTGACAGTTGTGCAGAACTGAAATTGAACTTTAAAGAAAAATCATATTTATATGAACTAGTTAACTTCTAATTTATTTAAGCCTCGTTCACACTGCAGGCCTAGTTTATCAAGTCTGTTTTGGAATAATGACCGTCCAAACAGCAAGTTACAAGTGACCAAAGTGTGTGCGCGCATTCAGAGAACAATCATTTGCTGACATGTCATTATTATGAGAAATAGCATGGACAGGTGTGTGTGCAGTGTAGGCTGATTAGTGATAGGAAGCAGGAGCACCACCAAAGAAGTTATGTAGCAAACTAAGGTGACAATGGCTGCCATGGACATTTCCCAGTTGCTTTGAATGTTCACAATTATAGTGTAAGAAAAACTAACTTATCCTCGAGGCTTTAATTTTTTTTTTTTTAATAAGATAAAATGATCCAACTTTCAATACAAGTCCTTTTTGGCTAGCCACAGCAGTCAACTAGCTAGTCAGGTTTATCAGTTTCTAGCACATTCACTAATTTGTTTGTAAACAATTAACAAGTTAGTTATCCTATTATATGTTCTTGTCAAAATGTCAACCAGTGGCGTTTAAGATGAGGGAGGATCATTTCTCTCATGAGCATGGCCTTAATTCTATTACAGCATATTGGATGACTCATTTGTATTACATTCATCCAGTTCAATGTAACAGCGATAGTTAGGCTACAAGACACTCAAACTTTCCCCTATACCCATCATGAGGTTTCTACAACCAACCCTATGAATGAAAGCTTACAAAGTAGGTGCACAGGTCAAGAGAAATTTGAGTGACACATGGACAGACAGTGACATTCAACAGCGCCTTGCACACTCTTGCCAGCAGCTAGCTGATGTAGGGCGTAATCATTAGTTCAACAGTTGCAAATGAGTTTCTATTGGCCAAATTCAGTTATGTTTATCCCTGTTTTTTTCCATTTGAGAAACGTTTTCACAGAGTCAGTGGAATTAAGACACCCCTGATGACACGTGCAGTAACAGTGTACAGTCAGTAGCTGTTACACCGGCAGGCACAGTGACAAAGAGTTTGGTATTACCAATTTAACTTGGAAAGTCATAGCCAACTAGCTAAGATCGCAATCATTGCTTGAGCATGTTGTTTCAGTAAGCTAAATTTGCTAGCTGCATTTGCTAAGTAAGTGAAATAGAAATACAAATAAAATTAAAAAAAACTTGTTTCTCCTTCATTTCAGAAATAAATTTGTTAAACAGTTTAACAAATGTATTTATCTTTGAGTCAACTACTCACCACATTATGCACTGCAGTGCTAGCTAGCTGTAGCTTATGCTTTCAGTACTAGATTCATTCTCTGATCCTTCGAATGGAGGGACAACATGTCAGTTCATGCTGCAAGAGCTCTGCTAGGTTAGAGGACATCCTCTGGAAGTTGTCATAATTACTGTGCAAGTCTATTGAAAGTGGTGAGAACCATGAGCCTTCTAGGTTTTGTATTGAAGTCAATGTACCCAGAGGAGGACAGCAGCTAGCTGTCCTCCAGCTACACCATGGTGCTACCCTACTGAGGACTGTTGAAGCTACTATAGACCTTTGCAAAATAGTGTTTTAATCAGTTATTTGGTGAAGTGATTATATTTAGTATAGTTTTATCTAAAAAGCATAACTTTAAACATTATACAATTTAAATGTATGAAATTCCCTGAGGATGGTCCCCCCAAAGAGCTTCCACATAGTCGCTAGCAAGCAAGATATGCCAAATATGTCTAAAAACCACTTGTGGGCAAATAAATCATATGGCCAGCAACCAGATTTGTATCTGATTTCAAAGCACCTACAAAAGGTGGTTTGAAATGCAGCTTGTAATATCCAATTCAGTGTGCTTTTTGGATGTTCAGAAAGTAGGAAAAAGAACAGATTCAAACATGCAAAGAAAGATTTTTTTTGTCACTTCAAACTGCCAGTGTGAACAAGGCTTTAGAGTTGTTAAGTCTGACCAGGTTGTTCTCCCAGTGTTAGCTAATCAAGAATTGAGTTTCATGCCTAATCACACAACTATTGACAATATCCGTTAATAAAAAAAAAAACTTCAGTCCTATCATATTGTAACATCATTACACTGCCAATGAAGGGAGAGGGGAGGTAGACCTCTGTGGAAATGTATGACAAAGGGCACATCCACAGGCATAAGTGAAATCACAGAAGAATTAACACTACTTGACATACTTTGCTTTCAGCCTATATTACCATCATTTTATTCAAGTTCAGATGTTTGAGTTTAAGAGTTTCAAAATGGCCATTTAAAAAAAGTCTTACTAATTTGGAGCAGGGCCACACAGCTGTGGAAATGCCATGACTAGGGTGGACATGATTCCTTGTTCTACATGTCGGATAGGCATGTTTGCTCTACATAACACATCTGAACTTTCAACTTTGAAAATACCATTCTGCATGATCTAAAGACGCACCTGTGAAGCGTAGGCTATATAATTAGGATTTGCCAATTAGTCATGACCCTGTTGCGCGTTCAACAGGGGTATATTCATTACGCCGATTCTGTTGCAAACCAGTTCACTCAAAACAATGTTGAGTTCGGTTTTGTTCTTAAACGGTAGTTGCAGTTCAGTAGTGTCTATTAAAAAATGCATTATGCTGTCTGGAAGAAGGCTGGTCTCTCTCGCACGGGGACATAACTCATTGGCAAATCCTAGTTATGTAGGCTACGCTTCACAGGTGCGTCTTTAGATGATTCAAAATAGTATTTTCAAATGTTTGGTGGCTTAAATGCAGTAGGATATAGGGGAGAGCTGGGACGAAAGTAAAACATTTCAGATAACACAGAAGCTAAAATTACGCACTGAAATCAGCACATTCCTATAGGAGGATGAACTGCCTGCAACCCCCCCAAAATAGAACAGCCCAGTCTGACCATGTTACCCCAAGTTAAGTGGTTTTGAGCAACGCAAGTACAAAAAAAATGTAAGTCACTGCATTGAAAATTGTGAAAAACAAATCCTACTAGATTCCCATTAAAGTGAGATGAAAATTATGTCAAACCTATAGCAAAATCATACCAATTGAAACATGAAATTATGGCTGATACTTTAAGTGTATGAAATAACGAGCATTACAAACCGGACTTAAGACCGATATTGATATAGAACAGCATGCACTTCGACAGCTTTTACTTCTGTAACAATGCTGTTATTCTCGCCCGCCGGCAGTTAGAAGTAATTTCGCATAGGTCTGTTCAATGCATATTTAATTTACCCTAGAAAATGAGTTGCTGATGTAGAGGACACATAGACTAAGCCGTTTTTCACAAAATATGGAGTCGCTACTTCTATCGATCAGGGTAATCAGGAGACAAAAAAAAAACAAGTGTTACTTTCGTCCCGGTTCTCCCCTGCTAGTACGTGGAGCTCTAAATAGGCTACCTGTAATGCTGGAATATTAAATGACACCTGGGTAGTTTATCCTTACCTCACCCAAAAGTCCGGGAGAAGGGTTTTCGCATAATCCACACTTGAATGGATAGACAGTGAAGCCATTGTTTAAAATCAAGTGCAATCCTTGTTTTTGCAAGACTATCGAAAATCAATTGGGTTAGATGAGAAAAGAAAGTTGTCGCGCTATTCCCGGTTCTTGCCCGCCTGTGTCCTACCGGTGGTCACTGGCCCTGCCAACGGAAGCGAATAACCGAGGGTTCACTTTACGCCTACCACATCAGGTGATCAACAATAATAGTGATGCCTTTTTAGAAGGTTGCCCCTCACGCGATTGGTCGCTTGTTAGTGACAAAAGCAACACCATGTGCCACAAGTTGTCCCATCATCGTAATAATAAATTATTCCCCCCCCCAAAAAATACAGGTAGACCTTGTCCTAGAATCAATAAAAAAATATAAATAGCCTGAGATGCCTATAAATAATTAGCAAACCACTGGCACCCAAAGCACACACATCCCTGGGTCACTCCTCTTTTCAGTTCGCTTCAGCTAACGACTGGAACGAGCTGCAACAAACACTCAAACTGGACAGTTTTATCTCTTCATTCAAAGACTCAATCATGGATACTCTTACTGACAGTTGTGGCTGCTTTGCTTGATGTATTGTTGTCTTTACCTTCTTGCCCTTTGTGTTGTTGTCTGTGCCCAATAATGTTTGTACCATGTTGTTGACATGTTGTGTTGCTACCATGCTGTGTTATCCTGTGTTGCTATGTTGTCATCTTAGGTCTATCTTTATGTAGTGTTGTGTTGTCTCTCTTGTTGTGATGTGTGTTTTGTCCTATATTTTTATCCCAGCTCCCTTCCCCGAAGGAGGCCATTTGCCTTTTGGTTGTCTGTAATTGTAATTAAGAATGTGTTCTTAACTGAGTTGCCTATTTAAATAAAGGTTAAATAAATAAAAATGACAGTGCCATGTGGAAAGTCACTGAGCTCTACAGTAAAGCCATTCTACTGCCAGTGTTTGGCTATGGAGATTGCATGGCTGTGTGCTCGATGTTATACACTTGTCAGCAACTGGTGTGGCTGAAATAGCCGAATCCACTAATTTGAAGAGGTGTCCACATACTTTTGTGTATATAAAGTGTAATTTCAGCCACTTACGAATTTAACTAAAATAGGCCTGCAAACGATATTGGTGTGTCTGAGCCCTTACAGGTGCTACATGGTCAATCTGCTGTCTGCATTGGCTGTGCAGCATTTACGGTGTTATTGCCTCTGCAGAGCAGTACAGAGCCTTTGTCAAGGAAGTGAGTTTTTGTTTATACAGGACCTCCCGCCCCCACCTAAGGTGAACAAATCATGTCAATGAGGAGCCCTCTGCATTGTTACAACATTTGAGAGTCACACCGCAATGAGGTATGGCGCTAAATGTGGCCCCTGGAGACTTTGAAATTGTGTTACGTTTTCAATATGGCGCCTCCGACCACATTTTTCAGATGAACCATACATTGCCTTGGTAAGACAACGGGTAATGCATTAAGCGCAAGCTGGGTGCCAGTGGTTTGCTAATTATTTATGTATATATACATTCTGTATATATACAGTGAGAGTGGGGATTGGAACCAGGTGTGTATAATAATGAGACAATTCCGGGGTAGATGAGTGAAGGGCGTTTGCCAGTAGCTAGAAGGCCGGCAACGGCGAACGCCTGAGCTGGACCGTAGGGGGAACAAAAGCGAAGGCTGGTGGGACAGTACCTCCCCTGAGGCGATGCTCCAGCAGCGGGGGAGCCGCCAACCTTGGGGACCACCCCGGCAACGCTGTGCGGTTTGACGGCTGTGGAAGTCCCGAATGAGAGAACGATTCGCGCCGGAACCCAGCACAGCTCTTCAGGACCGCACGCCTCCCAGTCAACCATGTACTGGAGAAGCCCCCCACGACGCAGTGAGTCTACAAGACGCTCCCTTGACATCCAAGTGAGGGGGAGGTGCGTTGTGGGGTCCAGCACTAGCCAAGGGACCAGCTGCCACCGGCCTGAGGAGATATACGTGAAATGAGGGTGAGATATACATGAAATGAGGGTGAGATACGGTAATTGACAGGGAGCTATAATCTGTACATCACCTCATTGAAAAGCCCCACAAACCGTGGACTCAGCTTTTGGCAGTGCAGGCGGAGGGTCATATCCTTCAAACAAAGCCAAACCCTGTGAAAAACCGGGGCCACGCTGTGGTGACGATCGGCCTGCGCCTTCTGTCGGAGGACGACGCACTGGAGATGGGTGTGCATGGTGTTCCATTCCTCCTGGGCATGCCGGAACCAACTGTCCACAGCAGGAGTCTCGATCTGACTCTGGTGCCAGGGTGCCAGTGCCAGCTGATTGCGAAGAACACGATGGATGAGAGGGTGTGAGGTTAGTGAAGGAGTGATGAAGGGAGTTTTGTGGGTATTCTGCCCAAGGCAGAAATGCAGCCCACTCCCCAGGCCGGTTCTGATAGTAACTACAAAGGTACCTCCGCAGTTCCTGATTTACCCTTTCCACCTGCCCATTTGATTGGGGACGGTACTCGGAGGTGAGGCTGACAGCGACCCCCAGTTGTTCAATGAAAGGCCTTCCAGACACGGGAGGTGAACTGAGGAGCACGGTCAGACACAATGTCCTCCAGGATCCCGTAGTGCCGGAAGACGTGAGAGAAGAGAACCTCCACGGTCTACAGGGCCGTAAGGAGACCAGGCAGTGGAATCAAACGACAGGCTTTGTTAAACCAGTCCACAATGACAAGGATGGTGGTGTGCCCCTCAAAGGGATGCCTCCTCCAAGTTCCTGTGGTCCGTCCAGACAATGAATTGGTGTTTAGCACCCTCCAGCCAGTGTCCCCATGCTTTCAGAGCCTTCTTGACGGTCCACAACTCACGAACCCCCAAGTCGTAATTCCGCTCCGTGGGAGACAGCTTCCATAAGTAGAAGGCCCATGGATGGAGTTTAGGCGGCTATCCAGTGGGAGAGAACAGCCCCTACTCCAACCCTAGAGGCGTCCACCTCCACGATGAAGGGCAGAGACGGGTCAGGGGAAGCCAGAACAGGTGCGTTAGTAAAACGTTCCTTGAGTGCACAGTATGCTTTGTTGGTCTTCCCAGTCCAGCGCAGCTGTTGAGGACCTTCCTTCAGGAGGGAGGTGAGAGGAGCCACCACTGTGCTGAAACCCCTAATGAAATGCCAGAAATAGTTGGAAAAACCAAGGAAGCGCTGCACCGCCTTGATGTTGGATGAAATAGGCCACAACCGTACTACATTGACCCTGCTCTCCAACACCAGCAGTGGATATCCAATAGCCCAGGAAGGAGACAGACTGCTGAAAGAAAAGGCACTTCTCCGCCTTGGCGTACAGTTGATTCCCTATCAGCCTCTCAAAATGGACCTGACATGAGAGACATGTTGCTTGTGCGTAGTGGAGTACACCAAGATGTTGTCCGTGCACACCACTACACAGTGACCCAACATGTCTCTAAACACCTCATTAATGAATGATTGAAAAACTGAGGTTGCATTTGTCAGGCCGTAGGGCATTACCCTGTATTCGTAGTGCCCGGTGCTGAAGGCGATATTCCATTCAGCCCCCTCTCTGATGCGCACCAGGTTGTAGGGACTGTGTAAATCCAATTTAGTAAAGTACTTACCCACTGTGATCAAACAAATGCACGGTGCTATGAGAGGCAGGGGATAACTGAATTTAACAGTAGCCTTATTCCGAGTCTGGTAATCGATACAGGGGCGAAGACCTCCCTCCTTCACAAAAAAGAAGCTGGAGGTGGCCAGAGAAGTGGACGGACGGATGAATCCTTGGGCCAGCGCCTCCTGGATGTAGGTCTCCATGGCTTCGGTCTCTGCATGCAAGAGAGGGTAGATGTGCCCCAGCGGGAGGGTAGAACCAGACAGTATGTTGATGGTGCAGTCCCATGGGCGATGTGGGGGCAGGCACATGGCACGAGTCTTTGAAAAGGCTGCCTGTAGGTCCCGGTACTCCTCCAGGATAGGTATGTGGGTGGCCTGTTCCGGACTTTCCATGGAGGTGGCACAGATTGACACCGAGAGACGCCTCCCTTCATACTCCTGCGACCAACCCAACAACCTCCTCTCTGTCTACAATATGCTGGGGCTATGCAACTGTAGCCAGGGGAAACCTACAACTACGGGGTGTGCAGGAGAGTCTAAGATGAGGAAATTGATGCGTTCATGGTTGTTGTGAGTAACTGAGGGAAATGAGAATTGTGGTCTGGCGCACCAGTCCTGTTCCTAGGGGACGGTTGTCTAGGGGGACAAGGCCACTGACCAGTCTAGGAAGTTGCCTGCAGCACCTGAGTGAACTAGGGCAGGACTCAGTGGGTGCCAGGATAGTCAGGGAAGGTGATAGGGAGGAGGACAGGCTGGGTGGACAGAGAGGAGCAAGGCACGTCCACGCCTACCTGGGAAGGTGCAGGAGCGCTCCTCTGCCTTTCGCTTCCTCGCTTGGTTTTCCTCCTGGGACAGGTGTGGGGTGGTCCGACTCCCCACAGTAGGAGCAGAGACCCTGTTGACGGTGACGTTTAAGTTCCTCAGGGGGAAGGTGCGTCGTGCCTACCTCCATAGGCTCAGTATCGCAGAGGTTCCTGGGAGAGACCCGAATTCCTGGGATGACAGGCAGGCAGGAGATTTCCAGGCTGATGGCCATGGCGAATAGCTGGTCCAGCATGAGGTTCTCATCACGACAGGCCAGCTCGGTCTGGACGTCAGCCTGTAGCCCGCTGCAGAAAACCGTCAACAGGGCCTGGTCGTTCCAGCCATTTGACGCAGCCACCTTCCGGAAATACAGAGAGTACTCCGACGCTGTCCTGGACCCCTGGCATAGACGCAGAA
The DNA here is from genome assembly GCF_036934945.1 of Oncorhynchus masou masou. NCBI lineage: Eukaryota > Metazoa > Chordata > Actinopteri > Salmoniformes > Salmonidae > Oncorhynchus > Oncorhynchus masou. The sequence goes on from NC_088239.1 coordinate 31,395,657, forward strand.
GACGCTCACCTCCTCTCGGCCCTCTGTAGGGTGGTAGAGTTGGGTGAAGCGCTCATAGGACTACACTTCTGGTCCATTCCTCTCCCAGATGGCGTACGCCTACTCCAGAGCCCGGCCTGTCAGCACCGAGATCACCAAGGCCACCTTGCCCGTCTCGGAGGCTACCCTGGCATGACAGGCCAGGTGGAGGTCACACTGCAGGAGAAACCCCTACAATGAGCTAGGGTTCGTCAAACCGCTCCGGGAGGGGCAGGTGGATGTTGCTGATTGGACCGGGTGATGTAGATGGTGATGGGGTGGCTGGAATGACTGTGGGAAACTGGGAAGGTGGTGGTGTAGCTTGCAGTTGGTGTAAGGCCTGGAGCACCTCATCCATGGCAGTCCCGAGGCACTCCAGGCATGAGTCGTGGTGGTGGACCTTTGATCCTTCAGCGGAGATGGCGGGATATCCTGCTGCATCCTGTATTCTTGGGTCGGTCGGTCTGTCACTGGTTTAGAGAGGAGGAGGCAGGAGGCAGTCGCAGGTTTAGAACTACTGAACTTATTTAAGCACCATAGAACAAAGTGAGATGAAATCCAAATGCTGTTGGCTCAAAATAAACCCAGCAAAAAAAGAATTGTCCCTTTTTCAGGACCCTATCTTTCAAATACAATTCCTAAAAATCCAAATAACTTCACAGATCTTCATTGTAAAGGGTTTAAACACTTATTCAATGAACCATAGCAATTAATGAACATTGAAAGGTCGTTAAGACACTAACAGCTTACAGATGGTAGGCAATTAAGGTCACAGTTATGAAAACTTAGGACACTAAAGAGGCCTTTCCACTGACTCGAAAAACACCAAAAGAAAGATGCCCAGGGTCCCTGCTCATCTGCGTGAACGTGCCTTAGGTATGCTGCAATGAGGCATGAGGACTGCAGATGTGGCCAGGGCAATGAATTGCAATGTCCGTATTGTGAGACACCTAAGACAGCGCTACAGGGAGACAGGATGGACAGCAGATTGTCCTCGCAGTTGCAGACCACGTGTAACAACACGTGCACAGAATCGGTACATCCAAACATCATACCTGCGGGACAGGTACAGGATGGCAACAACAACTGCCCAAGTTACACCAGGAACCCACAATCCCTCCATCAGTGCTCTGACTGTCCGCAATAGGTTGAGAGAGTCTGGACTGAGGGCTTGTAGGCCTGTTGTAAGGCAGGTCCTCACCAGACATCACCAGCAACAGCGTGGCCTATGAGCACAAACCCATCGTCGCTGGACCAGGTGGCATTGACAAAAAGTGCTCTTCACTGACGAGTCACGGTTTTGTTTCACCAGGGGTGATGGTCGGATTCGTGTTTATGGTCGAAGGAATGAGCGTTACACCGAGGCCTGTAATCTGGAGCGGGATTGATTTGGAGGTGGAGGGTTCGTCATGTTCTGGGGTGTGTCACAGCATCATCGGACTGAGCTTGTTGTCATTGCAGGCAATCTCAATGCTGTGCGTTACAGGGCAGACATCCTCCTCCCTCATGTGGTACCCTTCCTGTAGGCTCATCCTGACATGACAATGCCACCAGCCATACTGCTCATTCTGTGCGTGATTTCCTGCTAGACAGGAATGTCAGTGTTCTGACATGGCCAGCGAAGAGCCTGGATCGCAATCCCATTGAACACGTCTGGGACCTGTTGGATGGGAGGGTGAGGGCTAGGCCCATTCCCCCCAGAAATGTCTGGGAACTTGCAGGTACCTTGATGGAAGAGTGGGGTAACATTTGACAGCAAGAACTGGCAAATCTGGTGCAGTCCATGAGGAGGAGATGCACTGCAGTACTTAATGCAGCTGGTGGCCACACCAGATACTGACTTTTAATTTTGATTTTGACCACCCCCTTTGTTCAGGGACACATTTTCCATTTCTGTTAGTCACATGTTTGTGGACCTTGTCCAGTTTATGTCTCAGTTGTTGAATCTTGTATGTTCATGCCAATATTTAAACATGTTAAGTTTTCTGAAAATTTACGCAGTTGACAGTGAGAGGACGTTTCTATTATTGCTGAGTTTATATCTTCATAAACAAAAGGGCACAGGGCGAACCCAAAGTGACAGATATAAAGTACTCAGTCAATAGTAGGTGATATTCCTTTCAGGAAAACAAGTAACATTTACAATTACCGACAAAGACAAATGGCAGAGGGAGTATATACACAGTGATAGAGTGGGGATTGGAACCAGATGTGTGTAATGATGACGAGACACGTCCAGGGTTGATGAGTCAAGGGCGTTTGCCAGCAGTAGGTTCGGCAGCAGCCAGGAGGCCGTCGATGCCGAACGCCTGAGCTGGACCGGAGGGGGAGCCAATGCGAAGTCTGGTGGGACATAGGCAAAAGGCTACATTAGCCTTATAGAAATTGCTGCCCAAATAAATGCTTCACAGAGTTCAAGTAACAGACCCATTTCAACATCAACTGTTCAGAGTAGACTGCGTGAATCAAGCCTTCATGGTCGAACTGCTGCAAAGAAACCACTGCTAAAGGACACCAATAGTAAGAAGAGACTTGGTTGGGCCAAGAAATATGAGCAATGGACATTAGACTGGTGGAAATTTGTCCTTTGGTCTGATAAGTCTGCATGTGTGGTTCCCAACATGAAGCATAGAGTAGGATGTGTGATGATGTGGGGTTGCATTGCTGTTAACACTGTTAGGGATTTATTTAGAATTCAAGGAACTCTTAACCAGCATGTTTACCACAGCATTCTGCAGCGATACGACATCCTATATTGTTTGCAGTTAGTGGGACTATCATTTGTTTTTCAACAAGACAATGACCCACACACCTCCAGGCTGTGTAAGGGCTATTTGACCAAGAAGGAGAGTGATGGAGTGCTGCATCAGGTGACCTGGCCTCCACAATCACCCAAGCTCAACCCAATTGAGATGGTTTGGGTGAGTTGGACCGCAGAGTGAAGGACAAGCAGCCAACAAGATCTCAGCATATGTGGGAACTCCTTCAAGACTGTTGGAAAAGCATTCCAGGTGAAGCTGGTTGAGAGAATGCCAAGAGTGTGCAAAGCTGTCATCAAGGTGAAGGGTGGCTACTTTGAAGAATTTGTTTCATGGTTTTTTGGGGTACTACGTGATTCCATATGTGTTATTTCATTGTTTTGATGTCATCACTATTATTCTAAAATGTATAAAACAGTACAAATAAAGAAAAACCCTTGAATGAGTAGTTGTATCCAAACTTTTGACTGGTACTGTATATAACTCCGTGGGGAACGATTTGCGCAAGGCTCCCCAGTCCCCACGGTCATCACCTGAGCAACACGACAACAGCCTGGAACGCACCCTTCATGGAAAGGGTGGTGCAAATGCCTTAGCCAATGGTGAAGGACAACGAAGGTCAAGGGGAGGGTTCAATATTGTAAACAGCTAATTCATTGCGCTGGATTGTCTTGAACATCCAAGTTATTGTATTTTGGACTGAAATTACCTAACTGTCATGGCTGTGGCTTTACGCAAAATTTCTCCGTGGCGATTTGTCAGGTAAGATTAGCTATAAAGAATCCCCTCACTTGCAATGTAGCCTATGTTGCACGGATTTGAGGTCAAACCATAGACCTAGTAACAGTAAATTAGCCCGGCTAATTTAAGTAGATCTTTAGTTTAGCTGTCCTGTATGACGGGAGCTAGTTAGTTTAGCTACCATTATAACAGTAGCCTAATCGTCATAGCGAATAGTTATTATTGTATCTTCACCATGCAGTTTTGGCTGGTTGGCACGAGAGTCTGTTAAAACTCTGCCTGTATTTAAAGGGTGTCATGTTCTGAACGAGCTGGGGCTGTCTGTCTTGCTTGGAATTAAGTTTAGCTTGCTAGGTTAGCTCAAGTTAGCTATCTCTCAGCTGTTCTGGGGTGCTTCCGTATCCCTGACGAAAATAAGATTGCAGTCAGAGAGCAGAATAACAATTCTGCCGTTTTTATGTCCAAAATACCACAGTCGACTTCAGTTACAGCAGCAAATGACAATATAAAAACAGGATGTTCATAACCTAACATTCCAACGTATCAGCTACCACGAAAAACACTTACACGATGACCTGTTGCTAGGATGTGGGGCAAAGGGCATAGCTGGTTGTTGAAAGGCTAGTTACGCCGTTCAACAGCTAGCTATGCCCTTGGCCTCACATCCAGACGGAGCTAGGTTCCGTGTCTATCCAAATACCCACTCTAAAGTCTAACTAGCTACCATGAATAAAGACCAGAGGAAAGGTCACAACTCATTCTTGATGGCCCATCCAATGCTGTCACTACATTGTATCACAAACTATACTGTAACTCCCAGTACATTTATCTTTCGTCCTGTTCCTGGTCATATATAATACCACTAATTATTTAGAAAGGCCACTTTAGGTGTTTGGATCTCGTTTAATGCCCTCAGCCAAGATCAGTTCATTTGTGCTTGGCTATTTAATTGAAACAATTTGGCTTATATAATATTATTTAGTCTTTGTGGCAGTCAGTAATTGTTTTTTGAAACCGTACCACTTATGTCACTAATTTGACCTGAAATCATCTCTTCAGGGCTGTCCAAGTCACACACATTCCCACTCTGAAGCTGCACACGACTGGTTCTATGATGGGGGCGACGGTGGAGCAATTCAATCATGCCAAGAGTCAGATGGGCACGCTGAAGGAAGACCCTGGCAATGAGGCCAAGCTGAAAATCTATGCACTCTTCAAACAGGTTAGAGGTCATTGTGCTTTCGTCTTCGCTACTTGGCTGTCATGTTTCTGAACATCGAGCAATGTTCCCTCTAATCTTTTTCAGTAATGAGCAAATTTCAGGTCTGCTGAGCACAAACTTTAGTTGTGAAAATTCGGTGCAACTTCTAGTGCGCTTTTACTGTGAACACTGAGGCTGTATCCGCTATAAGTTACAGTTTTAAATGGTCAAGTTGGCTACTGTGGCTATTTGATAACGTAGGCCTACCATCAAAAACAGTGGATAAAATGCATCCCATAATATTTTAACATGGAAAAAGCTATTCTATCATTCAGCAGCAGCAAATGTGTGGTGTTCAATGTAGGCCTACATTCCATGAGAAAATAACATGCAGGGAGTGACATAAAACTGTTTATCCACATGTCCTTCAGACAAGGTGACTGAAAATGTTGTCATTTGATGCAAGAAACCACTTTACAAAATAAAATACATTATTATTCCAATACCCTTATTACAGAGAATCAGACAAATAATGCTACCCTCTGCCTATAGGCTACTTAACTTATTCAAGACTTAAAATACAACACGGGCCCTTTTTAAGAAATTTAAAAAAGCTCTTTAACTGACTAGCTCTTCAGATGGCTAGAACTGCACACATTTTGTGCTCTTATATGAAGCAACCACTCCCCCATTGTTAACTAGAAGTTAGCTATAACTGGGATAATTACTCACTAACTAGCAAAGAATATGAACAAATGTGCACAGGTGGCTACATGTAGCTCTCGCTTTGATCTAAAAACAAGCGCATCTACTTGTGACCACTCATGCTGTAAACACAGTCCAGTTCAAAGTGAATGGCACAGATCCATATATGGCAATGTCTATTTGCATATAGGCCTACTGCAGCTCTGATAGCTTATGGCGCACCGGTCTGTGTCGACGACTGGCATGAGTCATGCCTGTCAATGCAATAGAATCTTACTCTGATGCGCTATGCCTACAAACAAATCTCTTGCACAGGTAGTTTTGCATATTAAGTCTTGCATAGTTCGTTTTGTTTTTGTATGTTACATTGAAAGTGGTTAATATTGCATTGATTCGAGCACCGTTCCCACAGTAGAGCGAAACGTTGACAATGTTAACTAAAGGGGAAAACTCTTGAAGTTCAATTTTGTGCTTCTCTGCACTGGCTGATATTTCTTCTGCATAGTTTAGAGGGAACATTGATCAAGAGTATGATAGATAGAAGGGGTGCTCCTTTTTTCTTTTGCTGTGTGACAGTTGTATTGAGTAGCATATTACTGAAGGAAGCTTTGGGCTTATAGCGGTGGGCCAGTAACTGAAGGGTTGACGATTTCGAATCCCAGGGCTAACAAAAAAGATCTTGAGGGTTGCTGGCATCATCTCGGGTGACTCAACTTACTTCAACGGACTCTGTGCGGCTCTTAGGATGTCTGTGTGTGTGTGGGGTCGGGTGCTTGCATGTTTGATGCTGTTTCAGCAAAAATACAAGTTTTCATTGTACTGTACACAGAAAATTCTCCAGTGTTAAATCAACACTGAAAGAGGGGGACCATATAGATACTGGAACCAGTGTTAAATTAACACACTGCTTAGTGTAAAACCTTATTTGAATATTTCCTAGAGTGCCATGCCTTTCAAGTGAATTGTAGAGTTTTACATTCTATAGCTAGAGCACTCCTGATATCTCCAGGAGTGATAAGTATCATTTTTTGTATTTATCTGTTGTGGTTTAGTACTGTCACTTTTTGCATCCTATGACTCACACTGTCCCCTTTCCTCCCGGCTGGCTTGGCCCTCCCCTCCTGATCTGTGGCTGAGCGACTCATTGTGAGCTTACAGAACAGGGGTGCGGGCAGCTGACTGAAAATGGAGGAAAGGTCCTCGAAGTTTAGTTATCATCCTTTCACTCCCTCCTCTCTACCTTCTCTTCCTCTGTATCTGCTGCTAAAGCCTCTTTCAAACCACTCTAAATTTCAAGCTTCTGCCTCTAACCCTAAACTCTTTTCCACCTTCTCCAACCCCTCCCTCGCTGCGGACGACTTTGTCAATCACTTTGGTGACAAAAAGGATGACGACATTCGCTACTCATTCACTCAGCCTATTGAGTCCACTGGTCTCACATACACAGAACTACCCTAAACCTTGACCTCTTTCTTCCCTCTATCTCCAGATGACATCCTGCAACTAGTGAGGTCTGACACCCTGCCCACTCGACCCTATCCTCTCCTCCCTTCTCTTGAGACCTTCTCTCATTCCTCACTTCCTTCATCCCTGACCACTGGCTGTGTTCCCTCTGACTTCAAAGTGGCCCTAGTTGCTCCCCTCCTCAAGAACCCAACACTGGACTCATCTGACGTCAAAAACTATAGACATGTATCCCTTTTTTTCTGTCCAAAACACTTGAGCATACTGTCTCTGATAAACTTTCTTGTTATCTCTCTCAGAATGAACATCTTGACCTTAACCAGGCAGGCTTCAAGACCGGTCACTTAAACGCGACTGCTCTTCACTATCACGGAGGCTCTCAGCACTGCCAAAGCTGACTCGCTCTCCTCTATTCTCATCCTCCTAGATCTTTCTGGTGCCTTTGACACTGTGAACCATCAGATCCTCCTCTCCACCCTCTGAGCTGGGTGTCTCATGCTATGCACACTCTTGGAATTCATCCTACCTGGCAGGCCACTCCTAACAGGTGATGTGGAGAGAATCTGTGTCTGCACCACGTACTCTCACTACTGGCATCCCCCAGGGCTCAGTTTTAGGCCCTCTCTTCTTTCTATACACCAAGATACTCAGCTCTTTCATATCTTCACATGGTCTCTCCTATCATTGCTATGCGGATGACACTCAACTACTTATCTCCTTCCAGCCTTCTGACACCCAGGTGGCGACACGCATCAGCAGGGGTTCGGGCACGGCACGGCACTGATCCCGTAGAGGTTAAAGTCATGATGGACTGCTGTTTCTCTTTGCATATTTGAGCTGTTCTTGCCATAATATGGAATTGGTCTTTTACCGCCCCTACCTTGTCACAAGTGATTGGTTCAAACTCATTAAGAAGGAAATAAATTCCACAAATTAACTTAACAAGGCACACCTGTTCATTCAAATGCATTCCAGGTAACTTCCAGGTGATTCCACCTCAAGGAGCTTGTTGAGAGAATGCCAAGAGTGTACAAAGCTGTCATTAAGGCAAAGGGTGGCTATTTTGAAGAATATAAAATATATTTTGAACTTTTTTGTTGTTGTTGGTTAATATATGATTCCATGTGTTATTTAATAGTTTTGATGTCTTCAGTATTATTCTACAATGTAGAAAATAGTAAAAATAAAGAAAAACCCTGGAATGAGTAGGTGTCTAAACTATTGACTGATACTGTACATATTACATCAATTAGCTTGACTAACCTGGACCCACGCACATTGACTCGGTACCGGTACCCCCTGTATACTCTACATAGCCTCGTTATTGTTAAAATTTAGTAAATATTTTCTTAACCCATATTTTTTCTTAACTGCATTGTTGGCTAAGGGCTTGTAAATAAGCTACCACCTGTTGTATTCGACGCATGTGACAAATAACATTTGACTTGAAGTCCATAGGACCGAAAAATTTGTGAACGCAATAACCATGCTTCTGTCACTCACTAACAAATAGTCATTGGTGGTAACTAGAATTAATTTGAAAGGCAAGGCACTCTGGGAAATAATTGAATAAGGTCTGACACTAAGCAGTGTGTTAATTTAACACTGATTATAGTGTGTATATGGCCTCACACTTTCAATTTTGATTTAACACTGGATAATTTGCTGTGTATGTTTTAATGATTAGAAAGCTATCCAATGTATCACCTCTGTTCAATCTGTTTTCTTCCATCTGATATCTAGTGAAAATGACCTAGATTGTTCACCTGTCAGAGTTCATGAAGGAGACAGGACAAGTACAGTAAGACCTTAAAGTGTACTAGAGACACCAGCTGTATCTCATTTCAGTATCTCCTCTTCTCTCTTTTGGTGTCTTACTAGGCTACTCAGGGACCATGTAACACCCCAAAGCCAGGGATGCTCGACTTTGTCGGCAAGGCCAAATGGGATGCCTGGAAGTCTCTGGGTTCTGTATCTCAGGTAATCTACATTCCAACATTGCATATACACGGAGTATACAAAACATTATTTTTATTGCATAGACTGACCAGGTGAATCCAGGTGAAATCTATGATCCCTTATTGATGTCACTTATTAAATCCACTTCAATCAGTGTGGATGAAAGGGAGGAGACCGGTTAAAGAATGATTTTTAAGCCTTGAGACAATTGAGATGGATTATGAATGTCTGCCTTTTCAGACTAGGCAAGAGAAAAGATTTGTCTTTGAACCGGGTATGGTAGTAGGTGCCAGGCGCATCGGTTTATGTCAAGAACTGCAACTCTGCTGGGTTTTTCACCCTCAACAGTTTCCTGTGTGTATCAAGAATGGTCCACCACCCAAAGGACATCCAGCCAACTTGACACGACTGTGGCAAACATTGGAGTCAACATGGGTCAGCATCCCTGTGGAACTCCGTGTACATAACACCACTCGTACATCTTTTATTAAGATACCCATTTGTCCATTTTAAGACTATTCTTCCCTAGTTTATTAAAAACAACAGACAAACACACGACTTGCGAGCAATTTCAAACCCAGACAAAAATGATAGTAGTTAAAAAAACAAAACCATATTGGAATCAGCCGTTCTTTCTGAATGTCACCCAAAGCCAATAAAAGAACACTAAAAACTCCATTGTCATCACACAATGAAATTGACAGACAGGAATTAATACACTGTACGTCTCCTTTTCCCCTCCTCTCAGGAGGATGCCAGACAGCAGTATGTGGACCTGATCGATTCTCTGCTGGCTGCTGAGGGACCTGCGGTAGCCGCACAGCCCACTGGGAGCGCTGCTACCTTTGATACGTTGCTGGTCTCCACGGAGGACAACATCACCACTATCCGCCTCAACAGGCCACAGAAGAAAAACGCCATCACTGTGGAGGTATTTCAAATGCATACATTTATTAAGCATTCGTGTCATAGTCTATTTCCCGCCGCCCAACATCAGCGACCTATTTTGTAGATAGGTTTCACAGTTGTAAGTACTACACAACAATGTGACACCACAGAGTATCCTAAGGCTAAGTGTTACCGACGTTGTGGTATGATTTTTTTGTGTTTCATCAATGAAATGCCTCATAGTGAACGATTTGCTTACTGTCTATGAGAAGAGCAATTACAAACATCCAGTAATCATCCAGCTCTTCAATTATGTTATTTAAAATGGTTTCCCTCTTGATATCCAGATGTACAACGAGGTCATCAAGGCTTTGGAGCAAGCTGGCAAAGATGACTCTGTCATTACTGTAATCACAGGTAAGAGCCAAACCAACCAATTTCTCCAATGGAAGTCATGAATGCATTATGGAGAGACTATCAGTGATATGAATATGCACTCTTTTGCTGGCCCAGAAATGAAACGCTAGGAATAAAGAAAAGCCAGCACACAGTATATTATGGTGCAGGGAATAAAAGAATGTGGGGAGCAAGATTTACTGTGTTCCGGCTTTTCTTTCTTCAGACCTCCAAGGCTTTGCCGTGATACAGTAACTTGCACTGCTCCAGTCTTCTCAATTGCTCTAAGTGGCTCTCGCTAATTTACCCCCTCAAGGTAGTGGAGACTTCTACTGCAGTGGCAATGACCTGACAAACTTCACCAAAATCCCCGAGGGTGGAATCGAGCAGATGGCAAAGAATGCAGGCGAGTTGCTAAGGTAACGACTTTACCCAAGAGGAGCAGGCAAACGTTTACCTTGAAGGAACCTTTTTCCTAACGCTGTTGATATCATCTGTTGACAAATCTGTGTGTGTGTGTGTGTGTGTAGGGAGTTTGTCAAAGCGTTCATCGACTTCCCTAAGCCCCTGGTTGCAGTGGTCAATGGTCCGGCTGTGGGCGTTTCTGTCACTCTACTGGGCCTGTTCGAGATTGTCTATGCCACAGAGAGGGTAAGGTGCTTTGTCATGTCCACTCATTGCTGGCTAAGAACACATTTATATTGTATCTCTATGAGAGGTTGACCGATTAGGATTTTTCAACGTCGATACCGATTATTGGAGTACCAAAAAAGGCCGATGCCGATTTTTATATGTATTTGTAATAAACAATACTAAATGAACAATGAACACTTATTTTAACTTAATACATAAATCAAATAAATAATGAAACATGTTCAATTTGGTTTATGTAATGCAAAAACAGTGTTGGAGAAGTAAAAGTGCAATATCTGCCATGTAAAGAAACTAACATTTAAGTTCCTTGCTCAGAACATGAGAACAAATGAAAGCTGGTGGTTCCTTTTAACATTAGTCTTCAATATTCCCAGTTAAGAAGTTTTTAGGTTGTAGTTATTATAGGACTATTTCTCTCTCTACCATTTGTATTTCATATACCTTTGACTATTGGATGTTCTTATAGGCACTATAGTATTGGCAGCCTAATCTCGGGAGTTGATAGGCTTGAAGTCATAAACAGCGCTGTGCTTCAAGCATTGCTAAAAGCTGCTGTTTGAATGAATCCTTGCGAGCCTGCTGCTGCCTACCATCGCTCAGTCAGACTGCTCTATCAAATCATATATTTAATTATAATATAATAAACACACAGAAATACGAGCCTTTGGTCATTAATGTGGTCAAATCCGGAAACTATCATTTCGAAAACAAAACGTTTATTCTTTCAGTGAAATACGGAACCGTTCCGTATTTGATCGAACGTGTAGCAACCCACGTTTAAATATTACTGTTACATTGCACAATCTTCAATGTTATGTCAATTATGGCGACTTAATTACAGTCTTTGTTAGAAATAAATGGCATTTCAACAGTTTGCAACGAGCCAGGCGGCCCAAACAGCTGAATATACCCTGACTCTGCTTGCACTGAACGCAAGAGGTGACACAATTTCCCTAGTTATTATTGCCTGCTAACATGAGTTTCTTAACTACATATGCAGGTTTTAAAAAATATACCTGTGTATTGATTTTAAGAAAGGCATTGATGTTCATTGTTAGGTACATTATTGCAACGATTGTGCTTTTTTCCGCAAATTAGCTTTTGTTAAATCATCACCCGTTTGGCGAAGTTGAAGTAGGTTGTGATTCGACGATAAATTAACAGGCACCACATTGATTATATGCAACACGGAATAAGCTAGTTAACCTAGTAATATCATCAAACATGTGTAGTTAACTAGTGATTATGTGAATATTGATTTTTTTTTTTATAAGATAAGTTTAATGCTAGCTAGCGACTTCCTTGCAGCCACAAGGTCCTTTTGATGCTGCACTGGCGTAACAGGTGGTCAGCCTGCCACGCAGTCTCCTCGTGGATTGCAATGTTATAGGCCATAATCGGCGTCCAAAAAGGCTGATTACCAATTGTTATGAGAACTTGAAATCGGCCCTAACTATTCGGCCATGCCGATCGGTCAATCTCTATACATGTCTGTTAGTTGATAATACGATATTAGCATTGGTTTATATCAGGGTTGGGGTCAATTTCAATTCCAGTCAATTCAGAAAGTAAACCCAATTCCAAACGTTCCACATTGAAAAGCATTGAAGATAATTGGAATTTCAGTGTACTTCCTGATTTACCTGGAATTGAACCCAAACCTGGTTTCCAACTACACTCCTGGTGAGATACTGGGTCCCCAAGCTTTTGTTCCTGCCCACCAGCACTAATATACCTGCCAAGCTTGGTCACGATTGTTGTGACCACTAGTGCACTACACATACCACTACGTCCACATTGCCATTCTCCACTTCCATGCTTCACTATACTCTGCAGTAAGAGGGTTCCTACCTAACGTATGCTTCTTCCCCCTCCAAACAGGCTACATTCCACACCCCCTTCAGCCAGCTGGGACAGAGCCCAGAAGGCTGCTCCTCCTACACCTTCCCTAAAATAATGGGCAATGCAAAGGTATGGATGCACAACCTTGTTCTTTTGCTGCGAATGTTGCACTTCATAGAGGGGTATTCTCAGACAGTTCTTCTCAATTTCCCTTTTTCTAACATCAATGCATGATTGATACAAAAAAGGCAAAGTTTCAGATTTGGATCAACTATTTATTTTATACTTCTTGTATTTTAGTTGAATGTATTTAATTTACAATTGGAATTTAATGAAATTACGCTAATAGACATTGCCATGCTCTGTGACTAGGCCAGTGAGATGCTGCTGTTCAACAAGAAGCTGAGTGCCGTCCAAGCTTGTGCCCAGGGCCTGGTGACCGAGGTCTTCCCTGACAGTAGCTTCCAGACCGAGGTGGCCACCAGACTCAAGGCCTATGCCAAGCTGCCCAGAAATGTGAGTCAAAGCCCCAGTAAATATTGAAAGTCAGACGTTTGAAATGTTTGTGCATTTTGTGGAATATATTCCTGGAACGTATCAAAATTGATGAAAGCTGGTTGTATTTTACAGAACTTCCTTTTGAATGTTCCAGGAACTTTGAATGATGTTATTATTGGCCGTTGTTGTGCTTCTGTGGACCGGAGGGTGCCAAATCGTGCAAATTGAAGTTCATTGACACATTTTTCAAAAAGTCCCAAGCTGATCTGATGGACAGCGCAGTTGAATATTCAAAACTGTCACCAGTATATGATATGGCAGTATATCTAGACCACAATATTACATAATCGCTAACACAAGCAGAGAAAATGTTACAGGAATGCGTCATTAAGTCTGCATGGCAATGATGGCAAGGCTACAATATTTGCACAATTGGCAATGAGTTACAGACAACTGGGCCATTGTATAATGCTTGAAGATTGTTTTGCTTCAGATCAGTAGAAGAGCTGAGCCTAAAATTGTTTGTCATGCATGCCAAAATAGATTTAATCTCATAGTAAGCCTTTGATTCTGCTTTGTGCTGTTTAGGTGGTATCATTCCCTTATTATTGTTACTACTGGGCGAGGCATAACCAATACACAATGTAAATGTATACAAATCATTCATAAATTTGCAGGTTTGATGCCTTCATTGCATGTGAAAATGAACAAATTAAAAAAGATTGTATTTTTCCCTACCTATACCTGTGGATGTATGTACCTTCAAATTCAGTGCCTCTTTGCTCGAAATCCAAAGAAATCAGCCAAGACCTCAGAAAACAAATAGTAGACCTCCACAAGTCTGGTTCATCCTTGGGAGCAATTTCCAAACACCTGAAGGTACCACGTTCATCTGTACAAACAATAGTACGCAAGTATAAACACTGTGGGACCACACAGCCGTTATACTGCTCAGGAAGGAGATGCGTTCTGTCTCCTAGAGATGAACGTACTTTGGTGTGAAAAGTGCAAATCAATTCCAGATCAACAGTAAAGGACCTTGTGAAGATACTGAAGGGAACCGGTACAAAAGTATCTATATCCACAGTAAAACTGTAAAAGAGTCCTATATCGACAACCAGAAAGGCCGCTCAGCAAGGAAGATGCCACTGCTCCAAAACAGCCGTAAAAAAAGCCAGAATACGGTTTGCAACTGCACATGGGGACAAAGATTGTACTATTTGAGAAATGTCCTCTGGTCTGATGAAACAAAAATGGAACTGTTTGGCCATCATTATGTTTGGAGTAAAAAGGTGGAGCTTGCAAGCCAAAGAACACCATCCCAACCGTGAAGCACGGAGGTGGCAGCATCATGTTGTGCGGGTGATTTGCTGCAGGAGGGACTGGTGCACTTCACAAAATAGATGGCATCATGAGGAAGAATATTATGTGGATATATTGAAGCAACATCTCAAGACATCAGTCAGGAAGTTAAAGCTTGATCACAAATGGGTCTTCCAAATGGACAATGACCCCAAGCATACTTCCAAAGTTGGTGCAAAATGGCTTAAGGACAGCAAAGTCAAGGTATTGGAGTGGCCATCACAAAGTCCTGACCTCAATCCTATAGAAAATTTGTGGGCCGAACTGAAAAAGCGGGTGCGAGCAAGAAGGCCTACAAACCTGACTCGGTTACTCTTGCCCTGTCAGGAGGAATGGGCCAAAATTCACCCAACTTATTGTAGGAAGCTTGTGGAAGGCTACCCGAAACGTTTGACCCAGGGGAAACCTCTATTTTAGATTAAGACTAATGTAACAATGTGGAAAAGTCAAGGGGCCAGAACACTTTTGAATGCACAGTATATTTCCGGAGTGTTCTTATATCTCCTAGATATAGGACAGACACTTCAAGAGCTTGTTTCTAATGGTTTTTGCCATTTATGAATGTATTATTCAATAAATTTCTCTGGGCTATAGTAGTAAAGGTTAAATTCAATATTATATCAAATAATTTGTTCATATATATAATATATATATATATATATATACTTTTTTTTTGTACCTAAAGGAGTCCTTAATTCAATAGCTAAATCGTCCATCTTAAAACAATTCTCCATTACACCAGCTCTGTCAGGCGGAATGGGTTACCTACGGATCCGCATGAAACACAGACACATTTCCGCATCTTGTATGAACACTAAAGTTTTTCTAATCCTGTCTATTTGACCTCTACTTTCTTCCCATGGCTGTTCCCTGGCTGCCCAGTCCCTAGCCCTGTCCAAGCAACTGATCCGTGGGACAGAGAAGGAACGTCTCCACACTGTCAACGACCAGGAGGTGGAGCGCCTGGTGGAGCGCTGGCTCTCAGATGAGTGCATGCAGGCCATCATGAGCTTCTTCCAGGCTAAGGCTAAGCTGTGAGGAGATCCTCCCCCAGAGACCCACAGACAGAGCGCCTAACCAGAGTCATGCCCATTAGGTATCAATCGGGGAAAAAATGGACCGAAACACGCTCATTTACATTTTCCGTTGTAAAACATTTGGAAATGTATTCTGTCATGTGCCCTAATGAGCATGACCCACATCACACCAACCCGTACCTCCCCCCTTTTCCTCCCCTAGTACAGCTCCAGCCTAGATGCACTAACCTGTAAGAAGAGATGTCAATGGGATAAAGCCTGTAACCATGCTGAGCCTTGAGCTGATGCCTTTTTTTCCCCTTCAGTTTTATCAGTTGGTTTTGTAAATTAATTATAATATTAGTATTATTATTGTACCGTATGAACACCCAACACCCCGTTCTGTAGATTAACTGTTGATCTTGATTGTTTTGCAATTAGCATATCTGGGCATTCCATGTTTTGAAACACCAGTGAAGTTAACTGCCAAAATAAAGGAAACGCCATCATGAAGTGCCTTTTAATAGGGCGTAGGGTCACTAACTCAGGAACCACACCTCACACCTGTGTGGAAGCACCTGCTTTCAATATACTTTGTATCCCTCATTTATGCAAGTGTTTCCATTATTTTGGCAGTTACCTGTAACTTACATGGACTAAGCTTCCAAGAGGTGCATATGGTAAGTTGAAGGTGGGTAGTGCCTTACAGTCCAAAAAAACTGAGCTGAGCAAAGCGGATTGTGTTTAGCACTGTCCAATGGTATTTTATATGCACTCAAAAGTATTCTTGGAGATGGCATCGTTTCACACACCTATATCTGTTTGATTACAGTAATAAATACATTTGAGCAAAAAAACAACAAAAAAAACATCAATGTGTCTTTGTCAAACTTATTTGACAAAAGGATGATAATGATGGTGAAGGGTTGTAGGATAGTTCTGCCATTTTATTTAATATCCTGTAGAGGGCGTACTGCACCAAAAAACAACTGCAACAGCTCTGCAGCCTTCATGCCAGCAATATTTAGATAGTAAATCAAAAGGGACAAAGGACGATTAGTTGCTAATTGTATACATAACATTTTGGTTTGAATGTAAGTGTACTTAAATTATATAATATTAATACATGTCTTATCTCATGAAACCTGTATTCTTTAGCTCATTGTTATGGGGAGGTGTACCCCTGTGTCCAGTGAGCTGAATTCAGGACAGTATTTCTGTCCATTTGGAGTGGCCTCTTTTGGCCCAAGGGCACCCCAGAGGCACATTCCAGTACTACTTCTATTCACACCATCTGCACTAGATGACATAGGTCCTCCTATCCATTGGATAAGGTTTGACAGGCCAACACAGTAGATCTCAAGGCATGAATGATGAGTTAATTTTCCAACACAACTGGGACAAGGGAAATATATTATCATGTCATCCACTGATGGGGGGGCCCCCACACTGGGCTGTCACTAACCCACTTAGGGGCCCTGCTTTGCATGTTACACCTGGTTTGCTTACCCTTTCCTTGACCGATAGCAGCTAGGCCTACATAACTTGTTTTTGCCAAGCAAAACAATTGTAGCGATAAAGTGGTCCCCAAAGGTTACCTTTCCGATCTGTGGGCTGAACATTCAAATGGCTGTGAATGGATATGGAACGTGATAGGTTGGATGAAACACTAGTATAACATAGGCCTACAGTTTGAATTATGACATACTAGACTCTTGGGTATTTAGAATAGTGTAAATTCAAACAAGGATGGCTGTAAGGTTATACCACACTACCACCTTTCGCCAGTTGCTTTGAATAGCTAAGCTTGTTCAAGTAAATCAGTGGTGTTAGTCAAAGAATGATGTTGACTCATTTGATTATATTCAAATGCCATCAGCACTGAACAAACCTAGCAAGGAGATTAGAAATCCTACAGTCAACCGACATTGAGGATGCAATGAAGTTGAGTAGATATATAGAATAGCCTAGATATAGGCAGGGAAAGAATATTTGCAGTGATGTGTTTTCACTGTCACTGGCCGTGTTGCGGCACACAGCTCTTGGAGGTCATTAGCAGTACGTGAGCATTGTCACTGAAAGGCAGTTGTTGAAACATCGGTCTCCTTTGTTCAGGGAAATAACCACTCTTTATCTCCCAACTTTCCTCTCCGGGCACTGAGCGCCCCTTCACGGTTAGGCTACGCTTCACCTACCGCCCTCTCAGACGCGCCATCCAACCAAATGTTGGCATTTCCAGAAGTGGCTGGGCAATAACGCTGATCATGTTCCCCTGACGCCACAGTGCGAGGCCCACACCCACTAAATTTTGAATGGTGCTCTTGGCGCTGCGACCCAGGCCAGTGTCAGGAGGATGGGAAGGATTATACCCGTATTGAGATTTTTGGGGGGAGAGTTAAAAGCTAGAGGGAGAGTTAAAAGGGAGAGTTAAAAGCTAGATGGCAGCTCCCTTGTCGCTGAATCATCTGTGTTTCAGTGGGTAGGGCCCGGCATAATGGACTGTTGTGGCTTTGTGGTAGAATGTGCAAGGCGACCATCGGGCCCCTACGGATCTGCAACTGCTGTGAGACGAAGTCGCATCGAAAAGACATCCGACTGTGTCATGTTAATTTTGAGTCACAATAATGATTTAAAATCAGGAAAAGCACATCTCTTATCTCAGGGACAGTTATTCTACCGTGTGGAGTGGAGGCCTCTACAACCCGTTTCTATTTTCTTTTACATGGTCGTTGGCATAACAAAACAGCTCTATGATGGAATGAGGCAGATGATTCATCTTTGGCCTGTCTATATGGGGCCACAGCATAGAAGCTGAACCCAAGCCCAGACAGACTTCTCCATCCTCTCCCACTCCACTCTGTGTTTGACAGACAGCAGTTAAGCACAGCCTATCACGCGACTTATGAATGAGCCCTCCCCAACAGGGTCTGGCAAATCAGGCCTCTGTGAAGTGTTACCACTGCTACTGGAGGCACAGCCATGGGGAGGAAGTCAAACGGATACAAATAGAGAGAGGCTAGTGCATCCAAGGACCCTGCGAGAGTGAAAGTGAGGGGGAGGGGTGGAAATAGTTGTCAGACATCTGGGAGAGCTGCTCTGCTCTGCTCTTATAGGTGCACAAGATAATTTGCTAACAGGTCCTTTGCAAATGGAATGACACTCAGAAGGAACCTATTCACCTTTGTCACTGACAAGGTAATTAGCCAATTGGTGTCTTGATTAGCTGGCAATTTCACACACTTGCTATTCAGCCTAATTCAGGGAGAGTATTATTCATTCTTATTACAAGGCAAAGATGAACACAAACAACACATGCTAACATTTTTTTATTTTTGAATATACTGCTTCGGGCCTTGGTCTGCTTCACATTAGTATTCAGAGTGCCTTGGAGACACTACATAATATGGTAACATAAAGTTATCTTCTCCATGAAAAGTCTGGTCTGTTTTTTTTCCCTAAAGAACAATGATTCCACAGGCACTATAATGGAAGAGAGCCAGATCTGTCAAGGTGGACTTCAGTTCCTACTCATCACGTCCTTCCTGTGTTACATGCCGACCGCAGAGTAGGGATACATCGAACCAACATGTTTTATTCCTTTCCTCCGCCCCATATCCCATGTACATTTAGTGTGGTATTATCCATAATGTGCACTTGGTGAGTCACATATTTCACTATTACTGTGCATGCAGTTCCTCCGTGTCCAGTAAAAAAGGATTCAGAATGTATCCTATTGCTAATCCAAGGAGAACCTCCAAAGGTCATAAATAATGTGTCCTAGTGACTCCGTGATTTAAACGTACACTAGGGTTGTAGCTGGGATCCACCTGGTCTTTAGGTTTCCTGGTAGACTCATCTCGCTACATTTACCTCATTCATTGTCAGTGTGTTAAGTAGGTGTCTTTGAGCGCTCGTATACAAGCATTCAACGTGCCCTACATGCGCGTAAGCGTCCCACATGTGACACTTTGTTTATAGGGCGCGAGGAGATAAGGCCCGTGGACATTCACCATGTGGAAGGGGGAGCGAGGGGGCTGTGGGATTTTAGGAGTGAGAGAAAGGGAAGAGAGAGGAAGGCCCATGTCTGCTAGAGTGGTAGACTGAAGGGTCCCGGGACGCCCCTGCCACGAGATGAGAGATGTTCCCCAGGAGAGATCGCCTGTCTGACCCCAAGCAAGGCCAGCCTAAGCTGGGAGTCCTGAGTTAACATTTAGGTGGTGGTGGTCGGGGGGAGAAATGATGGGCCTCCAGGGGCTTCAATTAGGACAAGAGGGTAGAAGAGGGGAAGAACGGAGGATAATATGAGAGGGCCCCGGCCCTAGAATGCCTGGTGCTGAGTACCGTCTCACATGAGGACCATAGCCGTCTAACAGGAAGCCCTTGGCGTGAAATGTTCATTATCTCACGAGTGCACTTTGGGGGCTCGGGAAATCACACAGGCATGGGCTGCTGACTCAATGTTTCGCATTTCGTGTCGTATAGTAAAAAGAAAAGATTCACACCCCCAACTTCTCAAAGGAAGGAACCAATGATGAAAAACGGGGTGGATGTTTTGCTCCACCTTGTGTATGCTGCCTGCTACCTAGACTTCCCTTTCATTTCTAATTGTAAAAGGCATTTGATTGAGTTGACTATGATAACATAGATTTCAATGAAGGACTATTCACCTAAGGAGAGTTCAGTGAACTGAAATGGGATCAGGATTACATTTTAGGCATGAAAAACAGTTTAGTGGTTTGTCTTATGGATGTTGCAGCTCCACACTCAAACAGCAATCCCAAGTTAAGTACCTTATTGAGAGATGCTGAGAAGATGAGAGGGTTGGACCTGGTGCGGTTGGGAGGTTTCACCAGGTCACTGGATAATCTGTGGGTTTTCAGTATACAATATCTGCATAATGAACCCGGATGTTCAATGGCTCTGAGCCATGACCTCACTGGGCTGTTACAGGGAAAGGTTTAAAGTGCCCCAGTGGGCAAAACTGGTTGTAATTACATCATTGTGATGTCTTTCATGACATCATAGTCAGGTCTGCAAAGTCAGTGTTTTAGATGTTTCTGTATGGGTCACATTTTAGATTTTTAGCTTTGGATAAAATGCTTTCATTTGAATATAAACTGTTGTCTCTGTTTGGGTCAGTTAGATTTGTACTGTACTTCTAAGACTTGAGTTTTACTATCATGTCTTGTCAGGTTTTGACTATGTTATTATCAGTAAGAAGTGAGTTTTTGTAGAGAATTAACATACTGTAGCAGGTTTAGAAAAAGGGTTAGTTTTAAATGTAAATTCTCCCTGAAGCGACTCCATCATGCAACTTCATTACCATACCTGTATACCATCTAGCCACAGCCATCTCACAGGCAGACCAATTCTGATCTTTTGCCCAAAAAGTTGCATGTTCGGCTCACGTCACGAATACAGGCCAAGAAGTACATGTAATGTTTTTCTTTTTCTTTTTACGTTCTTGTCTTTGGCACATTACTTTGAGGATTTGAAAGGAATAGCAAGGAAGTAATCTGGAAAAGGTATTATTTTCCAGTTATTTTATTGTAAGTATATGAACATAGCAATACTAAAGTGACATCAAATAAATAACCCCCCCAAAAATATGATGTATCTTGACACTAGACTATGTTTACAGGGTAAAAACATCTGGAAAACGTAGATTTTTGGAGTGTACCTTTATGACATATTTTTCCCACTGAGATCCCTTTTGCCATGGGGTCACGAGTTGACTCTCGACAAAGACCTGCTTCAAAATATTTTTTAGAGATGGGAGTCATGTTACAGTAAAGTCTCCCTAATCCATATGATTGATTGCAAGTCATAATGTACATATGAAATACAGATAAGTGAGTAGCTACAGTACATGCATTTGTTAATCATTTCACTAATACTGTACATTCTGAACTGATTAGTACACCTGCGCAACTATGCTGGTCTTGTGACAATACAAATCCAGCAACTTGCTGGTATACATATTAAATATCCACAAGGGTTATCCAAGGACTTCGAATTCAGACTCATTGAAAGCCCCTTATTCCACCACACTGCTATACATACGCCTAGACATCTTAGATTGCATTTTTGAGAATGGGCAGGATAGTGACACTCAATAAGAGGTTTGTGTCGTGTCATGATCGTGTCACGATATCTTAAAAAAAAAAAAAAACGTTTAATCTCCATTACATTTTCCTCCCTGGCATAAACTTGAATGAACTTCGTTGGTGCGTCCTTTTTAAAGTAAGCACTGCAGTCTGCCCCCTTTGATATGACCATAAATATTTCCTGAGATTCCCAACTTTTAATTTTGCAAACTCTTCTCAGAAACCAAGTGAATTCCTTGGTTTTTAATAAATCTACTTAAGACGTGAGTCAAGTTCAGTAAGTAAAGCCTGAATACACACTCCAAAATATCTAACCTACAACATGCAAATAGAGACATAATTTGCTTAATACACCCTTTAATCTTCTCAAAAATACTTTCCCAGTGGACAGAAATTTGGAACGAGAAGTGATAATGACAGCATTTTCTAGTTGAAATACATTTTTTCTGGATAAAGTGACATCAGATTACAACTTGTTACTAGAGACAAAATTCACAAATTCTACAGCACAACGGTGGAGTCATGTCTTAAGTGTAAAACTAATAATGACGCAAGCAGTACAATTAGATTTTTTTTTTAAACAATTTAAAAAAACACCTTATGGAACAGCGGGGACTGTGAAGCAACACAAACATTTGCACACACACACGCACACACACACGCACACACACACACACACACACACACACACACACACACACACACACACACACACACACACACACACACACACACACGCGCGCGCGATAACATACGCACTGTACATACACATGGATTTAGTACTGTAGATATGTGGTGGTGGTGGAGTAGGGGCCCGAGGGCACACAGTGTGTTGTGAAATCTGTGAATGTATTGTAATGTTTTTGAAATTGTAATAACTGCCTTAATTTTGCTGGACCCCAGGAAGATTAATGGGGATCCATAATTAATACAAATACAATACAAATAAAAATCCATGCTTTCTAGGAATGCTTTAAAGTCCGGAATTTGTGGGTAGCTGTCAGAAGTATTACAATGTAAACATACTTTTAATCCGTCTGTCTGTATATTTCAAGAAATGGCATATGGCGTGTAGTGAAATACCCAATGGGCTGGACGATTCTTTTCTCATCATTCATCTTGAAAAAACATATATTAAAAAACTCGGAAATACAATTAATCCGCCATCATTAACACAATGGAAAAATCAAATGATTTATTATTAAAATATTGAAATGGCATGGGCGACCAAGAAAAACAAATTGGTTCAATTTAAGGCCAATAATGCAGGCACTAGGCATGTGAGCATGTGGGTCTGGGCAGAAGAAATGTAGTTGTTGTTTGTGTGCAACTGTAAGTTGTTGTATGTGTGTGTATGCTGGTATTTTGTGAAAAAAAAATAAAGACTACAACTCGTTAGAGGCCCAGTCTAGTATTGTCTTATCTTTTCAACATGGAAAACAATATTCTGAGTTTACCCATGATGTTGTGCAAACGTTTTAGTCTAGTTACAATTGTTTTAGTAGAAATATAGATCAATACCTTTGCTCTGCCTATCAAATAATTATTCTGGTTGAGGCACATTCTTTTAGTGCAATAATTTGCAAAACATTGCACAGCTCATCCTTTCTTCCCACTGCAGTGGTAGTGTCTGTATGTTCCTATTACACGGGACTCTCTTAGAGTCACTTTACTCTAAAGAAAACAAAAGAATCCTCTGACTTAATCTATGTACTCTAGAATGAATTAGGGCCCATTGCAGTCTATATTGTGACAGTTGATGGAGAGGTATTTCCAGGAAAGGATGATCCTCTGTTTCCAAAAGAGACTGACTGGTGCTTTTGTAGCGCAATAAGTGCAAGACACTGAATTTGACGACGAGGCTGTCCACGTTATGTGAACCATTGGGCCATTGCAGTGTAACGTCAGCCACTTCTCTGTGTGTGTGTGTGCATTTAATTTAGTATTTACCAGATGTTGAAAGCCAAAGCATTTGTATTCGTTAACAGCCTAGGCGCCAGTATCTGCCTCATAAAATTAGCCCACCCAAAAAAGTAAGCTTCATGAATCATCTCCTGGTGTGTGCCTCTAATATGTTTACTGTGGCAACCAGTTGTATTACAACACGCACACACACCTCGACCACATTACAAGCTGGGACAATAAGATCAGCCCAGCTGGGGTAGTAGCAGCTGAATGCTCAATGGCAGTGCTGACTAATCAATGGTGTTTCAGGTGTCTTCACTTTTGTGTTTCTGACAAATCCTTATATGGGCATTATTAAAATAGAGGACGCTTTCACTCCCAGTGATGTCATTCTTTCATGTCAAGGGCTGTCTGCTTCTATTTTGTGTTTACTGACTAAGTGAGCTTTCAGCTTTTATAGCTCAAAGAGTCAAAGTGAAAACCTTAAGCTGCACTGCTGTTCATCACTTCTGCTTGTTTGATCTGGAGCCCTCGTCAAAGTGTGGGCTTTGAAATGTGCAATGTTGTGGTTTGAGGCTGACACACAACAGTGAGAACATACACGAGGCAGAGTGTCTGTGGCCTCAGGGCCAGAAAAGTGAGTCTGTTTTCTATGGCTGCATTAAACCACTCAAGCTGTGGGCCCACTAGAGTCCAATGGGGTTTCCTATAGAAAACTCTTAGATATCATTATTCATCAGAACAATTTTGACAGTAAGGGGATGTGGAGCAGAATAAAGATACTAATAGCAGTATCATGCTGTGATACAAATGTTTACCTGCAAAACCCCCATTGACATTTGTGCTAAAAAAGGTCATAATACATGTTATTCATCCCCCCCTGTTACTTGTTTTTACCCCTTTTTCATTATATCCAGTTGGTAGTGAGTCTTGTGCCAACTTCCGTAAGGGCTTGGAAGAGGCGAAGGTCAAGAGCCATTCGTCCTCCAAAACACGACCCCGCCAAGCCACACTGCTTACTTAACCCGGAAGCCAGCCGCACCAATGTTATAGAGAAAACACTGTACAGCTGGTGACCGTTGTCAGCGTGCATTCACCCACCCCACCACAAGGAGTCACTAGAGCACGATGGGACAAGGGCATCCCAGCCGGCCAAACCCTCCCGAACCCAGTCGATGCTGGGTCAATTGTGTGCCGCCTCATGGGTCTAACTGGTCAAGGCTGTCTGCAACAGCTTGGGATCTAACTAGGGTCTGTAGTAACGCCTCCAGCACTGCACGCTGTACAGTGCCTTAGACCGCTGCGCCACTCGGGCGGCCCTAGTTCATTATATTTTGAGGTAGATTTGAGGCTGGACTTTTAAAGAGGCTGTTTGGAACATTTGCTGTTGAGCCAAAAGGGGTCCCTAAAACTCTCATACTGTATCTTTAACAGCATTGGTTTAACTTCAAGGGCAGCCTCTGTTCTTTGTCCTGTGCCTGGTATTAGTAGTTATTGAAGCATGTCTGGGCCGGCCACAGACCGCCAGCTCCATAACCATTATAGAGGAGGTGGAGTCTGGACCTCCTCCAAAGCTAAGAGAGTTGTCCAACTTTCCCTAGGCTGCTGTGGAAACATTGAGACGGAAATGTTGGATTATTGCACAGTCTTCGCACCTCATTCACCTCTACTGACACCATTTATATTGCAAAAGCGGGAGCCACCTCTGCTCTCCTGGGCTCTCTTTCCCTTCACTTGTTCATTTCCAAAAAGCAGGAGTGCAGGTTTATAAGTTATTTGTCCAGAGAGCTCTGTGCCCCGTGCACCGTTCACGCCAGACAGGCCGAAAGTACCAGCGTTCCTGCTCTTGGGAGGCTGAGAAAGTTGGAGAGACACGGTTTTAAAAAGTGGCGAAAAAATGCAATCCGTGAAGATCCATAGCAGTCTTTTAAGTGCTTTGGATTCCGATTCGAGGGCTATGCAGCTCACATTAACACTTCCAGTCTCCTGTTGCAGGTACTATTCAGAGGAGTTTGGATGAGGAGACATACATTGACATCTTGGCAGTGACAATTTACATGTGTATGGCTTGGGAAAAAGCAATCCCTTTAGTCGTCTCAATCTGACCAGGGCCACACAGAAATCGAGAAGACATATTTCCTGGAACATAGTCTGAGTTTTGGCTAACTTGTCAGGGACACACATTGTGACTAAACTCCAAGTGCAATACTCTAAACCATGACTGATACGCCACTGCGGCTTCTCTTGAGACCTCCGACTTATTCCACTTCTACCACTCTGTTAGGGATTTTCTCTTACAATGAAGCTACAGTTTTGAAGAAGCATTGCGGCTCTAGATGCTTTCAAGAGCTGGGAAAACGTTCTTTTCATTTGAAATTCAGGTCTGCAGAGAGCCACAGCCCTACCCGTGACAAGTCGTCAAATGAACAGGAATCCCAATGTGCAGCTAAGATGGAACTGCTGGTAGGAAAGTGAAAAATAACCTGGACATTTTCGGGAAAATACCCGACTGGTAATGAATAATTTCATTCAGTTAGTTTCCAGTGATCTTAAAAAAATAAATCTAATGGCTGCACAAAAAGGCAGAGCATAGTTTTGGAAGTAGTTTGCATTAAAGGAAATAAAGTTTTTAAGTGGCTGTCTAGACATGAGACATGCCTTTTTGGGTCAATTTGGAATGCATTGGGAGTGAAGCGGATGCACTTGGTTAAACACTTTCCACGGCGATGAAGTTCCAAAAGGGAGTCGACCAAATTATAATTATGGGATTTGATTCTACGTTCTCTACACATTTCATAATTCATCGACGACAACAAATAGACTTCTTTAATTTGCAACATATGTTGTTTTCTTTGTTAACACCCCTCTCCCACTTCATGAAAGACACTCAAATTAGAATATTGATATACTATTCTTTCCATGGGGCTATTAAACAGTGCTTATCTACGTACATTAAAGACGCTATAAAAAAAAAAAAACTCGGGGGGGGGGTGCTGAGCCAAAAGATGTCACCTAAACGGATAGGGGCACACCTCCCCACACCCAAAAGAATATTACTGTTTGCCTAAAACTAAGATTTTGGAGGCTTCATGAGCTAAGAAATGTATTAATGTTGCATCATATGATTATATGAACTGCAGGCAACACATTTGGAGGTAAAAATTTGGCAACTAAACTTCAGTAGAGCCTCTTTAATAAACTGCTGTTGTAAACTGAAGAATGACACTTCAATCACAATCTATTTTGGAATGAAAGGCAAAAGTTTCAAGACGTTTTTTTACAAGCATCCCCCCAAACATAATTTTGTTCTTTGGCTGGTCAAATAAGTACAGGTGATCAAACACATTCAGCATGCTATAATGTAGCATAAATCAAGTGTGTTATTTAGCTATTGACTCAGGCATAGGCGCGAGAAAAGCCAGAGGAGGTTGTGAAATATAGTAAATATAGAAAATAAAGATTGCTATTATTTTCTGTGCATATCATGAAAGAAGATCCATCATTTTTTTAAAGTTCTAATTCAACACCCTACTCCTGCTCTCTACTTACTAGCTGTAGAAGCTACACCCAGGCGTAGGTCAAAGAAGGGCATACACCCAGGTGGTGTAACAGGTATAATTTTTAGGTCCGGCATAAAGCACATTTTACATCGGATGTAGAGTCACAACCCGCTTACGACCAACTGTTGCAACCGGACCCAGTTTAGGACAGGACAAAAACATTTGCATAAGGGTGCCCACACCTGTTTTACACCTTGGACAAAATGTAGAATATTATTAAGAATGAATTGTATATAGCCTCTTTGGTGTAAAGTAGACCCTATGTAAAATAGTGAACTGCCTCAACTTGTGCCTTGTGTTAAATTAAAGACGTTGAGCATCTAAAAAGAGCTTTCCCCACTTCTTGTGGACCAGAGTACATGTATGAAATGAAACCTTTCATCCCTCTCCTCTCCAACCACAGTTTATCAGATGTGGATGTATTCATGGGCTGAATCCTACCTTCCTGTTGAGTGGCTATATAATGCCTGACCTGGAAGTACTTGAAGAAATTAGTTTGTGGTAACTGAAAATGAGATGCCAGTTGTTGGAAGGATAATAGTTCACCATCTCTATACAGTTGACCAAATGTTTTGATTCCTTTGTTGAACCATACAAATGTGATACCATCTCTCAGAGCTTTGGATAATATGGAATGTTATGAAAAGGTGTTTGTTTGCATATGGATCTGCAGTGCCTTCAGAAAGTATTCACATCCATTCACCTTTTCCACATTTCGTTGTGTTGTAGCCTAAATTCAAAATTCATTCGATTTAGATATTTTGTCATTGGCCTACACACAAAACCCCATAATGTCAAAGCGGAAATTTTAAACAAATTAATAAAACATCTGAAATGTCTTGTGTCAATAAGTATTCAACACCTTTGTTATGGCAAGCCTAAATAAGATCAAGTGTAAACATTTGCTTAACAAGTCACATAATATGTTGAATGGACTTCCTCTGTGTGCAATAATAGTGTTTAAAATTATATTTGAATGACTACCTCATCTCTGTACCACACACATACAATTATCTGTAAGGTCTCTCAGTCTAACAGTGAATTTCAAACACAGCTTCAACAACAAAAACCAGGGAGCTTTTCCAATGCATCGTAAAGAAAGGCACACATTGGTAGATGGGAAAAAATACAAAAGCATGAATATCCCTTTGAGCAGTGTGATATATTAATTACACCTTGGATGGTGTATCAATACACCCAGTCACTACAAAGATAGGCGTCCTTCCTAACTCAGTTGCCGGTGAGGAAGAAAACCCCTCAGGGATTTCACCATGAGGCCAATGGTATCACGGTTCAGGATATGACCAAGATGCAGACACAGGAGGCGGATGGTTCGGTTCTCAGAATATTTATTATCACAAAGGGTCAGGCTAAAGGGCAGGTTGAGGGCAAGCAGAGGTTCATAATCCAAGGCAGTCAACAAGGGACAGAACGGCAGGCAGGCTCAGGGTCAGGGCAGGCAGAAAGGTCGGAACCGTGAAGACTAGAAAACAAAACTAGAGAGAAGGTAACACACAGAAAACACGCTGGGACGACCTGGCGAGACAAGACGAACTGGCAACAGACAAACAGAAAACGCAGGTATAAATACACAGGGGATAATGGGGAAAAATAAGAGACACCTGGTGGGGGGTGAAGACAAGGAGGGCCTAGCAGGGCACATACCTGGTAGACTGGGGTGTCGGCGGCGGAACTCAGCGATGAGGACTGGGTCCAGGATGTTCCTAGTGGGGACCCAGCACCTCTGCTCCGGGCCATAACCCTCCCAGTCAACCAGGTACTGGAATCCTAGACACATGGAAAGTGGGATGTAGACGGAGGGTATGGGGCAACAGAATCAAATCAACATCAAATCAAATGTATTGATATAGCCCTTCGTACATCAGCTGATATCTCAAAGTGCTGTACAGAAACCCAGCCTAAAACCCCAAACAGCAAGCAATGCAGGTGTAGAAGCACGGAAGACAAACAGTAGAGGGGCTAAGGACTTTGGAGATGGGGAATGGACCAATAAAATGGGGGGAAAGTTTTTGTGACGCCACCTGGAGGGGCAGGTCACTGGTGGACAGCCATACCTTCTGCCCGGGCCAATAGCGGGGAGCCAGGATCCAGTGGCGATCCGCCTGTTCCCGATACCTGGAGGTGGTCTTAAGAAGAGCGGACTAGGCTCTCTTCCAGGTACACCGACAACAGCGGACGTATATCCGGGCCGAGGGTATGCAGACCTCTTCCTCTTGCTCAGGGAAGAGCGGGGGCTGGTAACCCAAGGAAAACTTGAGGAGCGAGAGTCCAGTGGCTGAGCAGGAAGGAGAGTTGCAGGCATATCCCAACCACACAAGTTGCTCGCTCCAGGTGGTGGGGTTTGAGGAGATGAGGCAATGAAGAGTAGTCTCCAGGTCCTGATTGGCCTTATTATGCACAAAGAAAAACCCTGCTCCAGCAGGGGAGGCAGAAGGACGCATGCTCCTGGCAGTTAGAGAGTACTCAATGTATACCTCCATGGTCTTGGTCTCCGGACCAGAGAGGGAATAAAGCCACCCCTAAGGTGGTGTGGTGCCCGGGAGGAGGTCAATAGCACATTTGTAGGGTCAATGCGGAGGAAGGGATGTGGCGCGAGCCTTGTTGAAGACCTTCCGGAAGTCCTGGTACTCCGCGGGAACGGCAGAGAGATCTGTGACTTTTCCCAAGCCCGCAGAAGGATGTCTCAGGACAGGCTGCACCGCCTTAAGGCAATGTGCGTGGCAGAATGGGCTCCAGCCCAGGATTGAACCAGTAGCTCAGTCGATCAGGGGGTTGTGTCTCTGGAGCCATTACAATCCCAAAACCACAGGTGTATGAGGAGATTAAATTTGTAGAAACTGTGTGGACTGTGATTACCCAACACTTGCAGGTTAATGTGAACCGTACGGTGAGTGACCCTGCCAATGGAGAATCGGTCAAAAGCTCTAGCGTCCATTGGAATGGAGAGGAGTTGAGTAGAGATACCCAGCTCAGATTCTTTTATTTTTTTTAATTTTTTTATTTTACCTTTATTTTACTAGGCAAGTCAGTTAAGAACAATGCGAGAGTCTTGACGCAAATGAAGTAGCTTCCGAGCCGCCTCTCTCCCGGACTCCGGGGAATCTGTGTCCTTAGTCTGGATGATTTTGGTGTCCATGAAATCACCCAGACTAAGGCAAATGCCGGTTGTTGATCCCACAACGCTGTAGCCCAGGTGAGCGCCCTTCCAGACATCAGTGTTATAAGATACGCTATCTTCGACCGATCCAAAGGAAATGAAGAGGGCTGTAGCTCAAAGATGAGGGACCACTGGGAGAGAGTGTAGAATGTCACCTTTTATTTGAGGGTATTTTCATACAGTGCCTTGCGAAAGTATTCGGCCCCCTTGAACTTTGCGACCTTTTGCCACATTTCAGGCTTCAAACATAAAGATATAAAACTGTATTTTTTTGTGAAGAATCAACAACAAGTGGGACACAATCATGAAGTGGAACGACATTTATTGGATATTTCAAACTTTTTTAACAAATCAAAAACTGAAAAATTGGGCGTGCAAAATTATTCAGCCCCTTTACTTTCAGTGCAGCAAACTCTCTCCAGAAGTTCAGTGAGGATCTCTGAATGATCCAATGTTGACCTAAATGACTAATGATGATAAATACAATCCACCTATGTGTAATCAAGTCTCCGTATAAATGCACCTGCACTGTGATAGTCTCAGAGGTGCGTTAAAAGCGCAGAGAGCATCATGAAGAACAAGGAACACACCAGGCAGGTCCGAGATACTGTTGTGAAGAAGTTAGGGTGGCTGTTTGAGACTGTTTAATGGGAGTTTTATGAGATATGTGTTTTAAAGTATTCAAACGTTTAGTATTTTTGTTTGGTATTACAGGTACTATATACATACATACTCAGTTCATGTCATATTTACCTCTGGGCTGCCACTTTAAAAAAAACATTAAAAAGGTACTTAATTACATTTGCAAGATGGCGCCGACAGAGATGTTCGCCTCGCTTCAGGTGCTTAAGGAAACTATGCAGTTATTCGTTTTTGTTTAATGTATTATTTTACGTATTATTTCTTACATTGTTAGCTCAGAAAATCTCAAGTGTTATTACATACAGCCGGGAAGAACTATTGGATATAAAAGCGCTGACAACTTGCTAACATAAGCCCAGGAATACGTCCCATTTGTTCCAAGACAGACCAGAGATATGACCATTGTAGTCTTTCAAAAGCTTTTTCTGCATCGAGAGATAAAACAGCCCAAGGAGCTGTTGTTATTGAGGAAGTATTTAAGATTTGTAATATTTTTTTAACAAACCCGCTTTGGTCCGTGTGGACCAATTTAAGTAAGTAATCCTCGAGATGGGGCAACAACATTTTGTAAAACAGTTTAATAGCTGTTTTAATCAAAGATAGGGGGCGACATAGAGAACACTTGGTTCCATCCATACCTTTTTTCCCATAAAAGTGTCCAATGCCCTTTTGACTTCATTGAGAGATTTGGGCTCCCAGCAAGGCGACTTCCTCTGTTGAGAAAAGAGCAGTTCTTAATTATTTTAGAACGGACTAAGTTTGGCTTGGTGTGTACTTACAATCAAAGGTGTGCAGTTCTTCATATAAGTGAGTGCATTCATTTCTAAACGGTAAACAGATATGTATGAAAATATCCTCAAATAAAAGGTGACATTCTGTACTGTCACCTCATATAAAACATTTGATCTCAAATCCAAAAAGCTGGAGCATAGAGCCAAATGAAAAGTTTTAGCTTCACTGTCCAAACAAATACATAGGGGAGTGTAGTAAACAGTTCAGGAGGAGTGTGACAATATCAGATAGTACACTTTGTGTCACCACGGCAGTGCATCACCACTCAAGCTCTCCAAAATAATTCAATATTTTTTACGTATTCTAAATGAAGCACATGCACAAAGACACAAAGTGAACCTGTTCACAGGGAAACACTGATTTACAAAGTGTGCGAACTGAATCCACAGGATAAAAGTGACAGCTAGAACTGGCATCAATTACTTCTACAGATGGAACCTACGCGGCAACTTTTTTCTTCTATATGGTCTTTCTTTTCTTTCTGTCTCTTCTTGGATTGTGTGAATTAGAGAGAAGGAGGATGAAAGGAAGTAAAGAAAAAAGTTCAGAAGGGATCCGGATTGTTGGCGTCACGTTGACAGGTGAAGCCGTGTTCAATCGATGCTGAGGATCAGAGGCGCAGGTGTGAGGTCGGTACCATGGTACCATAGCTATACCGCGGTGAGTCATCAGGGGTGAAGGGGGTAGAGTGGTGGGCGGCCACCAATAATCCTCGGGCAAGAAAGATGGCGAGGGATTCTGCCCGTGCGTCACACTCTCTCTCCACGAAGATCAGGGCTATCTGATTCACTGACAGAGAGATGGCTTTGAACGCCGAGACTATTCCCCACTTCCCCTCACCCTGCCCACTGCTTTCGCTCCCCACCAGGACATGGCATCGTTCAAAGAGGAATCAGGCTGGACAAAGTGATCACAAGTGAGGCATGTCAAAATCTTTGAACTCCTGGGGGAAGGTAGAGAATGATACAATCATTCATGGCGAGGCTTCTCCTCGTGTCGAATAAAACCCTTTCACTTTCATTCCCCTTTTTCTTTTCCTCTTCCTACCTTTTTCCGGGATTGAATATGTAGCTAGGATTGAACAGATAAATGAACTAGGCACTGCAATTGACATGTATGAGAATTTGTCTTGAAAGGTGTGTCACAGTGCACAGGTCAATTAACTCGGTGTATGTTTGAATCCCCGCTGTGTGTTTTAAACAGTGAGGCAAGCTTCCTGTCAAAGGCTTTCACACCGTTGGTGAATAACTTCTGAGGAATACTCACACGACTCACATCAAACACTTTGACTAGCATTTCGGACGGGCTATTCAGAGTTCCAGATATGGGCTGAGTGAGTTTTCCCCAGATGTTGTTCAACGACCTTTGATGGAAAGCTGACTACACTGATTACTACACAGGAAATAATATAATAATCTACTGAGTCACGACGATGCAGCTGATGATACAAATGGTTCATGCAGGTTTTCTTCTGACTTTTTTTGCAATTCATTAGGTTTTGTCTTTAAACACTGCCTTTTGCATCCCTTTGATATGTTAAGTAGAAATCGTGCATCAATATTGCATTTAAAAGCATGCTATATTAAATTAAGTCAATATAGACCACATGTAGAATTCAATAAATCCGATTATTAATATGAATAAAGAATTGCTAATGTTCTTTCGTGCACCCTCTGTGACTTTTAGGAAGATTTAACCACTTAACCCCAAAATGCCTCCACGTTTTCACCATCATTTACCCTAGTTATTTGTTGCTTTGACAATGTAATTTCTAAAGACGATTCTTTATTTCATGTCATTAGTGATTCATTTAAATCTGTCCCTCATTTGAAACTTAACCCTATTAAGTGAACTGAAGCTCGCATTCAATTGCTACTCCTTGTTGCACACAACAAGCTTTCATTCCCACTGGGGATTTATGTCTAATTTAAAATTAAATCATCAACCCTGTTACGGTCAACCCTGTTACGATACTTGGCACTTAATAGGCACTTACTACAGTGATTATTTAATTTACCCACTTGAGATGGGAAAACGTGTTTTCCGAAGTTGAACCTGTCTGTACTCTTTGACAGAATGTTAAAATGAGGTAAAATCAACAACACATTTTTTTTTACTAACTTACACTTCTCAAAAAGTCCCGAATTGGTGGAATGACCCAACTAGTGCCCCAAAGGGTTTTTAATGTATACAGTTGAAGTTAGAAGTTCACATACACTTAGGCTGTCATTAAAACTTGTTTTTCAACCACTCCACACATTTCTTGTTAACAAACTATAGTTTTGGCAAGTTGGTTAGGACATCTACTTTGTGTCAGAAGTTTACATACACTAAGTTGACTGTGCCTTCAAACAGCTTGTAAAATTCCAGAAAATAGTGTCATGGCTTTAGAAGCTTCTGATAGGCTAATTGACATAATTTGAGTCAATTCATCCTCATGGGAGCAATTTCCAAATGCCTGAAGGTACCAAGCTCATCTGGACAAACAACAGTACACAAGTATAAACACCATGGGACCATGCAGACATCATACCGCTCAGGAAGGAGACACGTTCTGTCTCCTAGAGATGAACGTACTTTGGTGCAAAAAGTGCAAATCAATCCCAGAACAACAGCAAAGGACCCTGTGAAGATGCTGGAGGAAACAGGTACAAAAGTATCTATATCCACAGTTAAATGAGTCCTATATCAACATAAGCTGAAAGGCCTCTCAGCAAGGAAGAAGCCACTGCTCCAAAACCATCATATAAAAGCAAGACTACGGTTTGCAACTGCACATGGGGACAAAGTTCATACTTTTTGGAGAAATGTCCTCTGGTCTGATGAAACAAAAATAGAACTGTTTGGCCATAATGACCATCATTATGTTTGGAGGAAAAAGGGGGAGGCTTGCAAGCCGAAGAACACCATCCCAAACTTGAAGCACAGGGGTGGCAGCATCAAATCAAATCAAATTTATTTATATAGCTCTTCGTACATCAGCTGATATCTCAAAGTGCTGTACAGAAACCCAGCCTAAAACCCCAAACAGCAAGCAATGCAGGTGTAGAAGCACGGTGGTTAGGAAAAACTCCCTAGAAAGGCCAAAACCTAGGAAGAAACCTAGAGAGGAACCAGGCTATGTGGGGTGGCCAGTCCTCTTCTGGCTGTGCCGGGTAGAGATTATAACAGAACATGGCCAAGATGTTCAAATGTTCATAAATGACCAGCATGGTCGAATAATAATAAGGCTGAACAGTTGAAACTGGAGCAGCAGCACGGCCAGGTGGACCGGGGACAGCAAGGAGTCATCATGTCAGGTAGTCCTGGGGCATGGTCCTAGGGCTCAGGTCCTCCGAGAGAGTGAAAGAGAGAGAGAAAGAAAGAATTAGAGAACGCACACTTAGATTCACACAGGACACCGAATTGGACAGGAGAAGTACTCCAGATATAACAAACTGACCCCAGCCCCCGACACATAAACTACTGCAGCATAAATACTGGAGGCTGAGACAGGAGGGGTCAGGAGACACTGTGGCCCCATCCGAGGACACCCCGGGCAGGGCCAAACAGGAAGGATATAAGCCCATCCACTTTGCCAAAGCACAGCCCCCACACCACTAAAGGGATATCTTCAACCACCAACTTACCATCCTGAGACAAAGCTGAGTATAGCCCACAAAGATCTCCGCCATGGCACAACCCAAGGGGGGGCACCAACCCAGACAGGATGACCACATCAGTGAATCAACCCACTCAGGTGACGCACCCCTTCCAGGGACGGCATGAGAGAGCCCCAGTAAGCCAGTGACTCAGCCCCTGTAATAGGGTTAGAGGCAGAGAATCCCAGTGGAAAGAGGGGAACCGGCCAGGCAGAGACAGCAAGGGCGGTTCGTTGCTCCAGAGCCTTTCCGTTCACCTTCCCACTCCTGGGCCAGACTACACTCAATCATATGACCCACTGAAGAGATGAGTCTTCAGTAAAGACTTAAAGGTTGAGACCGAGTTTGCGTCTCTGACATGGGCATCATGTTGTGGGGGTGCCCTGCTGCAGGAGGGACCGGTGCACTTCACAAAATACATGGCATCATGAGGCAGGAAAATGATCTGGATATATTGAAGCAACATCTCAAGACATCAGTCAGGAAGTTAAAGCTTGGTCACAAATGGTTCTTCCAAATGGACAATGACCCCCAAGCATACATTCAAAGTTGGTGCAAAATGGCTTAAGGACAACAAAGTCAAGGTATTGGAGTGGCCATCACAAAGCCCTGACTTCAGTCCTATAGAACATTTTGTGGGCAGAACTGAAAAACTGTGTGTGAGCAAGGAGGCCTACAAACCTGACTCAGTTACACCAGCCCTGTCAGGAGGAATGGGCCAAAATTCACCCAACTTATTGTGGGAAGCTTGTGGAAGGCTACCTGAAACGTTTGACCCAAGTTAAACAATGTAAAGGCAATGCTACCAAATACTAATTGAGTGTATGTAAACTTCTGACCCACTGGGAATGTGATGACAGAAATAAAAGCTGAAATAAATAATTCTCTCTACTATTATTCTGACTTCACATTCTTAAAATAAAGTGGTGATCCTAACTGGCCTAAGACAGGGAATTTTTACTCTGAATAAATGTCAGAAACAGAGTTTAAATGTATTTGGCTAAGGTGTATGTAAACTTCCGACTTCAACTCTATTTACATTTTGGTGTTATCTCTTAGCTAAAATCCCCATTAAGGTCCAGTTAGGGTTTTATCTAACACTCGGACGATAACATCCCAAAAACATTCAAATAATGTTTTTGTTCACAAAATGTTATTTTTGGTTTGTTTATGTTTTAAATGAAATATCCTTAGAATGTTCTCCTCACAGAACATTCCCCTGATGTTTCCAGGTAATGTAATAGCAACATGTGTTCTAGCAACACCAGGTGAATGCTTTATACAAAGATTGTGCAATCATCAGCACAACGGGACAGTTTTTGTGTTATTAGAACTTTTGAGGCAACCTAATGAATGTTCTGAAAACGTTCACAGAACTAATTTGGATTTGCTGGAATGGTAACTAGAGTAGTTCTGAAACACGTAACAATGAACCTACGTGTACAGTAAAGTGCTCAATCCAAATAGTACAGTGCTCGATCCACACAATAAGCTATTCCATCATATCTCTCTCATTTCATGTAGCAATCACATGAGTAGAGAAGGAAAAAGAGCTGCAAGCATTGAGAGTTTGTCATAAAAATAGTTGTCTTTACAACAAACACATGTCCTATGCTACATCCGGTACATACACTATATATGACTCATTATGTTATCACATTTTCCAAAGGGCACCAAGCCAGACCTACTTCAGAAACGGTGCAATTGTTCTGACTTGAGATCTATTCAATGAATTCACAAGTTTCCAATTGACATTTACGTGAAAATAAGAGTGGCTTGTACTTATCTCAACTCTGCATCGGTCCCAAAGTCATCATAGACTAGTTGAGATGGTTGATAACATTCATAGACCCTTTGCGATTTGCATATAGAGCATGCATAGGTGTAGATGATGGCATCCTTTGAACTTGATATACAATGCCTTCGGGAAAGTATTCAGACCCCTTAACTTTTTCCAAATTTGTCAATATTACAGCCCTATTCTAAAATGTATTAAATATTTGATTAAAAAAACAGACATACCTTATTTACATCAGTATTCAGACCCTTTGCTATGCAACTCTAAATTAAGCTCAGGTGCATCCAGTTTTGAATGATCAACCTTGAGATGTTTCTACAACTTGATTGGAGTCCACACACCTGTCTATATAAGGTCCCACATTTGACAGTGCATGTCAGAGCAGAAATCATGCCATGAGGTGGAAGGAATTGTCCGTAGAGCTCCAAGACAGGATTGTGTCGAGGCACAGATCTGGGGAAGGGTACCAAAACATTTCTACAGCATTCAAGGTCTCCTAGAATACAGTGACCTCCATCATTCTTAAATGGAAGAAGTTTGGAATAACCAAGACTCTTCCTAGAGCTCGCCGCCCTGCCAAACTGAGCAACCGGGGGAGAAGGGCCTTGGGCAGAGAGGTGACCATGCACCCGATGTTCACTCTGACAGAGCTCTAGAGTTCCTCTGTGGAGATGGGAGAACCTTCAAGAAAGACAACCAATCAGGCCTTTATGGTAGAGTGGTCAGACGGAAGCCACTCATCAGTAAAAGGCACATGAAAGCCTGCTTGGAGTTTTCCAAAAGGCACATAAAGACTCTCAGACCATGAGATTCTCTGGTCTGATGAAACCAAGATTGAACTCTTTGGCCTGATTGCCAAGCGTCACGTCTGGAGAAAACCTGGCACCATCCCTATGGTGAAGCATGGGGGTGGCAGCATCATGCTGTGGGGATATTCTTCTGTGGCAGGAACTGGGAAACTAGTCAGGATCGAGGCAAAGTGGAACGGAGCAAAGTACAGAGAGATCCTTGATTAAAACCTGCTCCAAAGCGCTCAGGACCTCAGGCTGGGGCGGAGGTTCGCCATCCGAAAGGACAACAAGCCTAAACACAATGCCAAGACAATGCAGGAGTGGCTTGTCTCTGAATTCCCTTGAGTGGCCCAGCCAGAGCTCGGACTTGAACCGGATCGAACATCTCTGGAGAGACCTGAAAATAGCTGTGCAGCGACGCTCCCCATCCAACTTGACAGAGCTTGAGGGGATCTGCAGAGAGGAATGGGTGAAACTCCCCAAATACAGGTGTGCTAAGGCTGTAATTGCTGCCAAAGATGCAGGCTGTAATGTAACAAAATGTGGAAAACATCAAGGGGTCTAAATACTTTCCGAATGCACTATATAAACACCTTGAAGAGACAAAGTTTCATGCTAGGTGTCACGTCCTGACCTTTGTTCCTTTTTTATGTCTCTGTTTTAGTTTGGTTAGGGCGTGAGTTGGGGTGGGCATTCTATGTTTTGTATTCTAGGTTTTTGTATTTCTGTGTTTTGCCTGGTATGGTTCCCAATCAGAGGCAGGTGTCAATCGTTATCTCTGATTGAGAACCATACTTAGGCAGCCTGTTTTCCCGCTATGATTTGTGGATAGTTGTTTTCTGTTTTGTTTGTATCACCTGACAGAACTGTTTCGTTCTCGTTATTCCTCGTTGATATTTTGTTTAGTGTTCAGTTTTGATTACATTTACAACATGAACATTTACCATGCAGCACCTTGGTCCGCTCCTTCTTCCACCTACGAAAAGCGTTACACTAGGATTTATTTACATTTACATTTCAGTCAATTGGCAGACGCTCTTATCCAGAGTTACAGAGATTATTTACAATGACGACAGTTGAAGGGGAGTCTGAGGAGCAGAGTGGCGAAAGAGATATATATTTTTCTATTGAGATTACAACCTTGGCTTACCTTTCTATGTGGATGGCAACACAACATTCTTGCTCCGCAGCTCAAATTTACTATAAATATCACAGTAGCCACTAGCCAGTAAGCATACAAACTATTCAACTTTTCTGACGATACAGCTCTTGTTAGTCTCATGTATGATATAGAGCAGAACTTCAGCACACCCTAAGGCAAGAGTAACAGAAGCAGGAAGTAATTTATCCTGTCAGTTATTACTCTCTTAAAGAAAGCAAACTGATATTGCTGGTTGATATTGTTAATATTGATTAACTTTACCTCATATGCTGCTACTTATAGTACTTTACCTGACTGTTTACCTCAGGCCTTTTATATAGAGTCGTTGGTGTTATCTTTCTGTAAAATATGCTGTTTGTTATTATTATTAGTTTTTTGTCACGTTGTTATGCCTCTTTTAAAACTGCTGTTAACCAATTTGCCCATAAAGAACGAGCAAAAACACAAACTAAATGCAAAATAAAAATCTAATCCGAATGGTACCTTCATGAAATAATCCTTTTATACATTTTAATAATACTTTTGGATCAACATGGTTTGATGTGAGTGAACCTCGCAAAAATCCGAATGAAAAGCGAGAAAAAGCCTGTTATCAATAAACTATTAGACTCCTTTCCGCTTATCTAAGCAATTCATAAAAAGAGAATGGGATCTCGCTCCACATTAAACGATGGGGAAAAAAGAGAAGACAAAACAATCTCCGCCAAAATGACTAGCCAAATATTTATTATCTTGCACGTCAAAGCATTTAACATAACAACAGTAAAAGTCACAGGCTGCCCGAAGTGAAAAACAAAGTTACTAATAATGTACAGGCTACTTTAATGGCCTTGAACACGCAACATGGTCAGCATTTGGACTGACCGTCTGTCTACCATCCTTACTCAGAGAAGGGGGTGCTACCGAATTATTCCCAGTTCTGACTTGATCCTGACTCAGCGACTACAGAGGCAGTGAGAGTGATGGGTGGGCCCCTGATTCACACATGAACTGGCCCCTCCTTGTAGCCATAGGCCCCTTGAATCAGTTGGGCCCTTTGAGGTGACGTGAGTTTGGGGCTTGTGATGCGTCTGGTCTGGCTGAGCAGGGCAAGAGCTACACACGCTAGGGATGTGGGAGTTTGTGTGTGTGTGTGTGTAAGGGTTGGGGGGGAGGGGGGTAGATGGAAGCAGTGCACATGGCTTCCATGGGTTGAGTGACACATGGAAAATAAAGTTATGAAGTTTACTCTTTTCCAATATGTATTTTGAGTAAAAGGGTGGCCTTAACCTTAAGGGATACTGATGTAAGAACACACACACACAAACACACACTCCCGGTCCACCCTCACACGTGCACAAACACAGGCATATCAAAACAAAGAACAGTTTATTACCATGAGACAGCATATGGGGCGTAGAAATCCCCTGATTGTGTATGTATGTGTGTGTGTGTGGAAGAAGCTTGTCATGTAGCCACCGGCTTTCGGAAACAGTTTTTCAAGCTGTCTGGATTCCCTACGCCGTCACACACAGCTGTGCAGCAGAACAGTGCCCCCCCCCTCCTCTCTCTCCACCCGCTGCCTCTCCTCAGCTCTCCTCTCTCTCTCTCCCTCTCCCTCTCCCTCTCCCTAATCCTCCAATCTGAGACAGTGAGCCTACGCTAGTTTTGGGGAAGTGCTGGCCTTTCCATCAGTTCTGGCCTATCCTTCCACTGTGTCTACTGTAAAGTGAAGCCCTCTCAGTGAGGTCACCATCACCAAAAGGGAAAAGCATTTAGCTGGTTGGAAAGATGGTTCATAATGCCCTCTTTGCCTTCCTCATTCTCCTCTCTGTATGCATTTGCATTACTTCAGCCCACACTTATCCCAGACAAACCATATACCCCATCCACCAATTTCCTTATTAGGCATTAATAGCAAATCTCAGGACAGAAAGTGTTTGTTTTTGTTTGTCAAGAAGATTTACCTATCCGTCCAGGGTGACTCACGTGGCTTACATTTTGTAAGACAGCTGCATATTTACCAAAGAAGCAATTTCAGACTAAAGACTTTCGGGTAAAAAGCCTGTTTCACAAGCCAATACACCAAGCCCCTGTCCAAGTTATGAACACTGCTTATAAATAAACATGCTGAGAAACATTCATAAAGATGTTTTCCCATTCGGGTGGTGTCTGCTCAGTGAAAAATAGCCAGCCAGACACACATTAGGCATGCCTCTCACTTTTCCAACATAGTGGGAGTCTGAAAATACACAGTGTCAATTTAGGTCAGGTGTACCCTAACCGGTATTAACGTGCACGGACTGCAAAATATAATCAAGTCTAGTATACACAAATGGCCAATGGGCCAGGATACACTGGACATATAAACATACTGACGCCTCAGAATAACAGCTAATACAGTTGGCAAAAAGGAATAGTTTTTTTTCTTATTCCATTAACACAGAGGGTGCCACTTACACCAGTTGGTCTTAAAGTTTTAACACAGTCAATGTACTTTTCCACACAGCGAGGCTCATAAAGAGTATTGAGTTGGCCCCAGAGCAGGGCTCTAAAGTGCAAACATTTTGGTCACACATGCTCCTAAATATTTTGCTGTTTGACTTGGAATTTGAATTTGGTGTGCTTTTGGGCAATTGTTTCAGCGTGCCCTAGAGATGGAGACTTGTGAACATTGTGGTTGCACCATTACTATAGAGAAAACTGCTTGGGTCTAGCCTAAACTGTTCAAAAGTGGTGACCCTTATTATTACACTATGTTGCAGCTGAATGCATCATTGGCGGGCCGCATTTAACATTCACAAACCATGTCGTGGACAGTTCTGAAACGACGTGCGGGCCGTTAAACGCCTTGTTCAGTCATGTTACCTCATTAGCTAGCTAGCTAACAACCTTGTAACTTTACCAGTGTATCCAAACATTTGGGGGGCACAAAAATAATAGAAAAGTTTCCTCAGGAGATCAATGATCATAGCAATGAATGGAGAGATACACATGGCGAGGCAGGGCTTAACATGACAAAGCCCCTGAGTAGGGAAAATCCGTAAGGTACTCCCATTACTCCAATGCTAAATTGCCTACTCTACTCATAACCCGACAACGACTGTATTCTTTTTTTTAATCATTCTATAAACATTTTGGATATGCATGGTTGTTCGTTTTTAACATACATCCATGTCGTCTTAATAAAACAAACTACCTCATACCTAAAAATACTTTCATTCTAAACGTAAAAATGTTAGCATGAACAGATAGACCTTCTAATGGAATGTACATCATGATTATCAGCCAAAGAGACGATTCCAACTGACTGGTTACTCGATACATTGTGTGTTTGAAGCTCTTCCTCACCTTTCAAGTCGCTAAAACGTGTTTGTATCTAACTATCTATGTGTATTGCATAAGGCTTGCTAGTTAGCTTGTAGTAAGGACTAGTGAGCTGTATCCGTCCAAATGACAGCTATAATATTCTTCTGCATTCGGATATTTTTGTGGTCATCCTGTCTGGGTTGGCACCCCCCTTGGGTTGTGCCATGGCGGAGATCTTTGTGGGCTATACTCAGCTTTGTCTCAGGATGGTAAGTTGGTGGTTGAAGATATCCCTCTAGTGGTGTGGGGGCTGTGCTTTGGCAAAGTGGGTGGGGTTATATCCTTCCTGTTTGGCCCTGTCCGGGGGTGTCCTCGGGTGGGGCCACAGTGTCTCCTGACCCCTCCTGTCTCAGCCTCCAGTATTTATGCTGCAGTAGTTTATGTGTCGGGGGGGCTGGGGTCAGTTTGTTATATCTGGAGTACTTCTCCTGTCCAATTCGGTGTCCTGTGTGAATCTAAGTGTGTGTTCTCTAATTCTCTCCTCCTCTCTCTCGGAGGACCTGAGCCCTAGGACCATGCCCCAGGACTACCTGACATGATGAATCCTTGCTGTCCCCAGTCCACCTGGCCGTGCTGCTGCTCCAGTTTCAACTGTTCTGCCTTATTATTATTCGACCATGCTGGTCATTTATGAACATTTGAACATCTTGGCCATGTTCTGTTATAATCTCTACCCGGCACAGCCAGAAGAGGACTGGCCACCCCACATAGCCTGGTTCCTCTCTAGGTTTCTTCCTAGGTTTTGGCCTTTCTAGGGAGTTTTTCCTAACCACCGTGCTTCTACACCTGCATTGCTTGCTGTTTGGGGTTTTAGGCTGGGTTTCTGTACAGCACTTTGAGATATCAGCTGATGTACGAAGGGCTATATAAATAACTTTGATTTGATTTGATATTTTTGCAAATCTGGAGATTCCACCAAGTAGGTTTATATATCGCCATAGGCTAATATGGGCCATTTGGTAGGATTTGACTCCCCAGCTGGTCTCCGACAAGTTGAAAAGACATATAGGCAAGCCAACAATCATCAACTTTTCTAAATACCAAGGCCTGTTCAAGGGCAGGCAAAGAATGGAAGTAGTTCCGTGACATCTAAGACTAGCAAATTAGATTGAGGTTAACTTCTCTTGCTAGCCAGCCAGCTGATGTCAGCTAACCGACAAAAAAGCTAGGAGTAAACAAACAGTGATGTATAATGCAACAGCTTTATTAGCTTTACTGTCAGTTTTAGCAGGTTGGGTAACAAATTAGAAAGGCAGAATAAGTATCATGCAAATCATTTGTTGTTGTTACAGCCAAATATGTTAATAATGATACGTGAGGCTGCTGAAAATGTTTATTGAACATCAAAAGAGTGTAGTAGTTTGCTTAGGACGCTGCCAAAAGTTCGGCTAATTACATGAGAGGAGTGGGAGTATCTTACGGCTGTAACGTAAACTCACCCCATTCCGTACAAATGTGCACAACCGCAACATTCAAATGAGGCTACAAAGAAAACTAATGGGACTGTAGCGACTTTGTTGACTTCATAATCGGAGGTTTGAACTAGGTTTCTATTAAAGAGTTGATCGACATGGTAATGGCTCTATAGTATTGGAGAAAAGTTGAAAAAACTGACCCTCCGTTACATCGTGATGTGTCATGTCGTAACGTACAGCATGCATAAAGAAACCATTTCTGTCTTACAATCTCTCTCTACCAGGATTAGCACTTCTCTCATCGTTTAAAAACAAGAAATGGACAGTGACGGGGGTAAGGGGGGAATACCTAGTCATTTTTTGCGTCATCATTGCATGCGATCATCATTCTCAAAGCCGCTGTTTACTTCTAAGATCACTTTAGTACCGCCCTAAAAATCTGATTCAAATTCGACACAAACCTTCACACAGGTATGTAATGACACATTATATAAACTCTTTATAGTGTTTTATTTACATTTTAGAGGCGATAAGGTGATAAGTTGGACAGATCGATCGCAAGTTTCCCACACATCTCTCCTTCTCACTTCCACGCATTAGTTTCGCTTCCCCACCCGCCATTTAAAAACAGACCCAACGGGGCTCATTGCCTGCCT
Source organism: Oncorhynchus masou masou (assembly GCF_036934945.1). Lineage (NCBI taxonomy): Eukaryota > Metazoa > Chordata > Actinopteri > Salmoniformes > Salmonidae > Oncorhynchus > Oncorhynchus masou. The sequence goes on from NC_088239.1 coordinate 31,440,155, forward strand.
GAATTATGCAGAAACGGGCAGTGTTTAGGTTATGTAATTGATTCTGTTGGAAAGGGGAGAAATTGTGCTTTACAATGGTATTGACATTACAGTTGATCTGGAAGTATTACGTTTTTGGGGCGCTAAAATAAGGGCTATTGTACGGACCAAGGCGATGTACGAGTTTACGTTACTCTACTCAGGGGCGCCAGGTGTATCTATGAGGGATTCCTATGGCCTCACGTACAATGTCGCTGACATTCTTTAAGAGACAGTGAACAATTGTCGATGAAATGCATCTCAATAGGATCAAAGCTTTTGACACAATGTAAAACCCTAATATTCAAAAAATAACTTTGTAATTTCAATAACAGGTATTTGTATCAACATTTTAGGTTTTAAAATAAAACTAGTTTTTACAGGGTTACATACTCGTCTTTTAGTACACAACATGTCCTTCAAAAGGACCTAGAATTCATACAGTATAGCAGGGGCGCAACTTTCATTGGGGACGCCCCCCCACCTACTGTTTATATCTTTGACAACTTTTGCTTTTACTTCACTACATTCCTAAAGAAAATAATGTACTTTTTACTCCACATGTTTTCCCTGGCATATCTACTGCCTCTGATCGGGCGGACTCATTAATCACAAATGCTTCATTTGTAAATTATGTCTGAGTGTTGGCTATCTGTCAATAAAAATACAATAAAAATTGTGCTGTCTAAACATACGCACTTTATTATTTATACTTTTACTTTTGATACTTAAGAATATTGTTGCCATTACATTTACTTTTGATACTTAAGTATATTTAAAACCAAATACTTTTAGACTTTTACTCAAGTAGTATTTTACTGGGGGACTTTCACTTAAGGTACAGTTGAAGTTGGAAGTTTACATACACTTAGGTTGGAGTCATTAAAACTAATTTTTCAACCAATCCACAAATTTCTTGTTAACAAACTATAGTTTTGGCAAGACGGTTAGGACATCTACTTTGTGCATGACATAAGTAATTTTTCCAAAAACTGTTTAGAGACAGATTATTTTACTTATTATTCACTGTATCACAATTTCAGCGGGTAAGAAGTTTACATACACTAAGTGGACTGTGCCTTCAAACAGCTTGTAAAATTCCAGAAAAAGATGTCATGGCTTTAGAAGCTTCAATTGCTTCAAAAGCTTTAATTGACATCATTTGATTCAATTGGATGTGTACCTGTGGATGTATTGCAAGGGCTTCCTTCAAACTCAGTGCCTCTTTGCTTGACATCACGGGAAAATCAAAAGAAATCAGGCAAGACCTCAGAGAAAAAAATGGTAGACCACCACAAGTCTGGTTCATCCTTGGGAGCAATTTCCAAATGTCTGAAGGTACCACACACATCTTTACAAACAACAGTATGCAAGTATAAACACCATGGGACCACTCAGCCATCATACCGCTAAGGAAGGAGACGCGTTCTGTCTCCTAGAGATGAACGTACCTTGGTGCGAGAAGTGCAAATCAATCCCAGAACAACAGCAAAGGACCTTGTGAAGATGCTGGAGGAAACAGGCACAAAATCATCTATATCCACAGTAAAATGAGTCCTATATTGACACAACATGAAAGGCCACTCAGCAAGGAAGAAGCCACTGCTCCAAAATCACCATAATAAAGCCAGACTACGGTTTGCAACTGCACATGGGGACAAAGATCGTAGTTTTAGGAGAAATGTCCTCTGGTCTGATGAAACAAAAATATAATTGTTTGGCCATAATGACCATCGTTATGTTTGGAGGAAAAGCTGCAAGCTGAAAAACAACATCCCAACTGTGAAGCACGGGGGTGGCAGCATCATGATGTGGGGGTGCTTTCCTGCAGGAGGGACTGGTGCACTTCACAAAATAGATGGCATCATGAGGCAGGAAAATTATCTGGATATATTGAAGCAACATCTCAAGACATCAGTCAGGAAGTTAAAGCTTGGTCGCAAATGGGTCTTCCAAATGGACAATGACCCTAAGCACACTTCCAAAGTTGGTGCAAAATGGCTTAAGGACAGCAAAGTCAAGGTATTGAGGTGGCCATCACAACGCCCTGACCTCAATCCCATATAATTTTTGTTGGCAGAATTGAAAAAGCGTGTGCGAGCAAGGAGGCCTACAAACCTGACTCAGTTACACCAGCCCTGTCAGGAGGAATGGGCCAAAATTCACCCAACTTATTTTGGGAAGCTGTGGAAGTTAAACAATTTAAAGGCGGTGTTACCAAATACTAATTAAGTGTATGTAAACTTCTGACCCACTGGGAATGTGATGAAATAAATCAAATCTTAAATAAATAATTCTCTCTACTATTATTCTGACATTTCACATTCTTAAAATAAAGTGGTGTTCCTAACTGCCCTAAAACAGGGAATTTGTACTTGGATTAAATTTCAGGAATTGTGAAAAACTGAGTTTAAATGTATTTGGCTAAGGTGTATGTAAACTTCCCACTTCAACTGTATCTTTACTTTTACTCAAGTATGATAATTGGCTACTTGTTCCACCACTGATATTCATGTATTAATTCAAGTTGATCCTAGGGACCTTTACTGAGGCTGAACCTACTCACACTGCGCATCTTGCTTCAACGAACCTCTGCTTCACAGTCACACGCAACATGCTCTCCCATTCTTTGTCGAGCTCTCTCTTCTCATGTTTGTCTCTTTCAGGATGGAAAGATCGCCTGGTCCCAGATCTTTGTGCTATAGAGCATATGGTCATGCCAGTAGCCATAGGAGTTCGCTATACAGCACAAACAGAACAGGTACCAGAAAATGGAGAGACGTGGGAGACTTGCAAAGCACCAGGCACAGTGACGGTCAAACCTGAGCCATGGGCTCTCTGGTGCTCCTGGGGGAGGGGGGAGGGGGGGGGGGGTAGTTATGCCTCACTGGAGGAGCACACATCTGGTGAAAGACTTGCTCATCACTTTCTCAGGGTGAATAACACCCCTCCAACCCTCCGCCCCCACTCTCTGCATTTGTTGGGGATTTGATTTTAATGGGGTCTCCTCTGTTCCCCCATCGCGATGGTGAGGGATGGCATAACTTGAATGTTGCTGCTCTCCCGGCATCCTTTTACCGGTTATTTGTCCCCCGGCGAGGAGACAGAGCGAACCCATCCATCATACACGGCCCTGGCCCCTTTGTGCCATCACACACATAATGAGCATAATACTAAAGATAATCATAATCATCATCAAACTCGATACTTTATCTACTCTTTCTTGTACACTAAAAAGTGTTACAGGACGTAACTATAACTGATACCTTACCTCCACATAACCTGCTGTCTTCCCCTGCTCTCACACATACATAAATACACGCAATCCGTCTCACCAGCGTCCTCCTCTCAGCAGCAGGGTGTCACACACAGGCAGCTGCAGCTGCTGGCTGGCTTGAGGACCTCATGTCTTTTGCTATGTGACATGATACGGCCACCGCTGCTCTGCCAGTCCATCACTATCCCGCGGAGACTTAGTTGGGAGAAGACTTTTCCAGATACTCTGAGGCAGTACATTTTTCAGGCGTGGAATGACGTGCTAGCTTCACCTATTACGTGTTTCATAAAGTTACTGAGGTCCTGCAGCGACAGCTCAGAGTGGAAGGAAGTGACCCCTGACCTTAATGAGAAAAAGTGGCAGACAGCAGCCAAACTGCAAAAGAGAGAGAGTCGGGGGCAAGTGAAGGAGGTCAAGAGAGGGGGAGAGGAAACATAAAGTAGAAAAGAATGACAAAGATAAATGGAAAAACATCAGAGTATGTGGGTGAATGTACATCATATGTCCACAAGAGGGAGTAAGGGAGTGCGTCTTCTCTAGGACATCTACAGTGGATCCTTGATTTAGTTTAGAAGATAGATATAACAATACCCACTGCAGAGTATGATATATCATCTGTAATGTAGCACTAAAAGCATAACATTTTTCACCTGCACACAATGTTCCACATAGTCTATAGCTGCTTAGAAGTCTAGAACTACAATTCATTTCAATGCAGTATATGTAATCAAAGTCTTTGACCATTTGAATCAAAACAGCCATTATGGTGCATACTGTAAGCTCCTGAAGTGATCCAAAAATTGTTTGCAGATAACATCAGTAAACATGAACAATTCAGAAGCTAATTTGATTATAACACAAGACGGTGAGTGATCGTAGCCAGTCACAATCCAGAGCTGTTATAATAGCAAGTTCATTTCTATTGATCAAGTTCAATGTCATATTTCGTAATGCACTCGGTATGACTTTGCATGACTTGGAGTTCATTTTTGGATACACTGACGACTCACACTAGCCTCCTGCTTTGCCTTTGATGATGTAATGTCGAAGAGTCACGGAGAATCCCAGCCGTCTGACCTCAACTCATTAAAACAGGAAGTTAACCCCGTAGTCACTTCCTGGTGAATCGGCAGACTGGCCCTTAGGGAAAACAGAACCAAATCATCCCATCCACGTCAAACTGAGGAGAAATACATGGAAAACAATGACACAACATGGATAATAGTGGGTTTGACGCATTGTGGAGTTTTTGTGTTATGATTGGTGTTTACCAGTGACCACAAATTCTGCATTTAAGGTGACCACAAGTCTTTTAAACAAAATCCTAATATTGTATACTATCTAGCCATTCTAACCAGACAAGTTAATCATGCCCATCTTCAAAATGAGTTGAATGTTTGTACTGTAAGAGTTTCAACTGTTAACATAGTCTAAATACATGTACACAAGCCATATCAGAATTTCTTACTGTACATCACCACAAACAAATGTGTACAATTATAATAGAAATAATTCAACAACCATTTGTTCGAATTTAACAGAAGTGAGTTTAACAGAGCAAGTTGAGGTTGGCAGCAACAAGAGATAAAGCAACAAGATGAAATAACATTTGAAGTGCAAATAATTTGCCACTAAAGCACTTTCAAATGTGGTTAATCAAAATGGACAAAACTTTTACAAGCCTTCCACTGTGAGACACAGTACAATCCAAAATAAATAAATAAAGGCAAAGTTAGTGAAACACATGAGTCAGAAGTAGTGAGATAGTAAAGGGTGGGATCAGGAGGAAGGGGAGGGAGGAGGAAGGTATAATTACGGTAAGACACAGGGAGAAGTACAGAGGGAGAGAGAGAAAGAGAGAGAGAAACAGCAAAGACAGAGCCCTGCCCACTCTCACAAAACCATTCAACTTGAGCACAGAGAGCACTCCCAGACCTCTTCAGAGAACTCCACTTCCCTGGGGTAACCTTCTGAAGACGATTGCCCTTCCCACACGAAACTTCCCAAAGGACCAGCCATCCTCTCCGCTCCAGCACTGGCAAGACCATCTTCTGTCCACACATCTCCTTCTCCATCCATCTCTCATTTTTCAATACAAGGATTATAATTTTTTGTTATCACATTTCCTTCAGTTTAAGGTGTCACTTTTTAAAAACTTTTAGTCCGAGTCTTAGTATTTATTTGTCCAGAGTTTTTAAGTATACTGTGTCTGGAGGATTTCCCCCCACCCCTCTTTTTGGCAGGAGCACCTACACTTTTTCCGCCAATCATCATTTCGCCTGCCAGTTGGTGCGTGCTGAGTTGCTCTTAGTTGTCCGGACAGCAGACCTCGTCTCATCAAGGATGTCTCCTCTGCCCCTGCTGAGTGGGATTCTTCTGCTCTTTACCCATAGCTGCGCCGGTGGCAGCTCTTTGCCCATGGCGGACTCCTTAGCGATGGGTGGTGGCCAGACGCCACCACAAACCCAGTCCCAATCCCAGCTGGCACCGGAGGTCACCAACTGCCCGTCATGTGCCCTGGCACGGCTAAACGAGGAGGAGGACGGCGGCAAAACCGACGTGGTGGAGGCGGTGAAGAGGCACATTCTCAACATGCTGCACCTGCAGGCACGGCCCAACGTCACGCATCCGGTGCCCCGCGCTGCTCTGCTCAATGCCATCCGTAAGCTGCATGTGGGTCGCGTGGCCGAGGACGGCAGCGTCCAGATTGAGGACGAGGGCCACGGGCGTCTCGACCCCGCTGACATGGCCGAGACGACTGAGATCATTACCTTTGCAGAGGCTGGTGAGTGCCACAGGTGTGTGTGGTGGGGTGATTGTGCGTGTGTGTGAGAGAGAGTGAGTGATAGAAAGGACAACAGAAAGTGTTGTCTAAGGAGGCAAAAAACTAACAGGCAGCCTTGCTAAACGCTACAAAGGCTATAGGACTGAAACCCAGTTTGGCAGATTTGCAGACCTAATTCTTTGAGAGGAGGGGGGTAGTGTCTAGCGGCTTAATTCCACCTGTGCGATAGAACAGTTGAACCTGTTGACTCTACCCAGAGAGGTGCTTGCATCCTCCCCTTCCCCTGCCACCCCTCCCTTAAGGTCCTTAATGACCTCCTGCTGATTTAAAGAATACCAATTATCTGCTTAGAAATCCCCCAGGCTTGAGTCCCTCAGCTGTGAAGTTATTCAGAGTAGTGCAGTCGCACCGGGAGACCAAGCCAGCACTTTGCTCAGAAACGGTAGAGTGAGAGAGAGCGAGTGTCCTCAGGTTAAACAAAAAATAACTGTTATCCAGTTACTGCCTCTACTCCGTTTTTCTTCTTCCGAGACGGGTTTAAAGATGGCTGTTGACTGTGGAGTGATGCGTTCAAAGGTGCTGTCAAGCGTGTGATGTGTAGAGAGATCTGGGTCTGTTCTGCCTCAGATAGTCCAGGAGGGGGAAATGGGATATAGAAAAAGCTGAACTGTGTCAGCGAAAGAACATTGTTCCTTTTTCCTTGCAATGCAAACTGTGACTGTCATTGAAGGTGCAGAATGTTTAACGGTACAATATTTTGGAAAGGGTCAGAGACAGGGCTATTGGATTCATAAATGCAGCACTGTGTAATTGGCAAGGTGATTTTGAGTGGTCTTGGGTCTATGTCGCAGCAGGGGGAGAGAGAGGAGTGCTTGAATGAGAGTGTAAAGGATGTACACTCCAAGTCATGACTGACATTTGCAGTGAGTTCAAGAGCCTCTCTTCACTAAGACTTGACAGACTAAATTTAGCGAATCCCACTGCAGTACTTACACTCACACAGTGTGTGTTTAAAACCAATACTTCGACTTGAATGAGAATTTCCTCCCTTGTGTGATGTCAAGTTGTTGTTCCTGTTATGTGGTAAAAAAAAAAAACCCTGAGGTACAAGCAAAGAATTCTAGGAAAACTATGTACATTTTCAAAGTAGGCTCTTCTAGTATAGTGGTAGTTAAATAGCTTTCAATCAGGAATTCTAGAAATGTTTATTCTAGAATGTGTTTTACAGTAAACTTAGAAAGAGTTGTCAAGTTGCTATAACATGGCAGTGAAAGCAACACTTTGCAATTCAGAATTTGGAGAAAAACGTGTTAGAATAATTTTACATTGATTGATTCATGTATTGAGGTTATGTGAGTCATGAGGTTATGTGAGTCATGAAGTTGAGGAAACAAAAGCCGAGTCAAAAAATACTTTCCTTACCTTCCTTTCCTTACCTTCCTTGCAGTAGAATATGTTATGCTGCTCATTGCTGAAGCCAGGTTCCCTCCCTGACATTTTCAAAAGCATACACTTCAAAGAACAGTTGAACCATTTAGGAATACCTGAGTCAGGGAGTACAAATTTGAGCCAGTTTGCTACAGGAGGAAAATAATCCTGCAGTTAATCCTGCAGTAACAGGAAATGTGAGTTATGATGTGGATTACAACTCATGGACATTTTTTTGTGGGGGTTGATGCATTTTTTTTGTAGGGCAAATCAAGTTTGACATTTTAAAGTGGAAATAAAGCAACAACAAAGTGATCAAATTATGATCCTACATCTGTATGCCACCATAAATACCATGTCTCGAGTTCACATCAATTCAACAGACTGACAAAATATTATTACACCAAAGCCTTAGCATAAATCAGCAAGCCGACAAGAAGATATGCAACATTTCCAATTGAAAATATAGTTCCAACAGTGACATTTTGTTAATTTTTTTCTGTTCTGCTTATGCCTACATTTCTCACTGATACATCTCTTAGCAAGGCTTTACCATGCTATGCCCATACACACTACATGGGGATACAGTCTGGTTCGTATCCCTAGAGTGCATCATTTGCCCATACTGTGGCCCTAGTTATACAAATATTGTCTGGATGCAGTCACAGCTAATACATTCAGACCAAATATTTAACCATTAACCTATTTCAAAGCCCAAGTGATCAGCCTGTGAGTAGTAAATCATTCTATGAAGTCCATTTGGGATGAGAAATTGATGTTGCCTGACTTTAGTTACATAATCTTTATTCAGAGTAGTTTTGACATGAGTGGGCTACTCAAGAAATCTTTCAGATTTCTGTGTGGGTCACCATTGGGTTCAACATTCACATTCTCTGTACTTGATTGCTTAAATATAAAAACCATAACATTCCCGTTTGATATGAATAGGCGTTTGAATGAACTTTAGATTAAAAAGTAAGAGTGGACTCCCACACTTCCGATTGGGGGTCTTTCATAATGATAAAAAACATGTAAATAACTAGGGTTAACCGTGCAGTAGGGGTGTTCCGCTGCATATAATTGCTTCATTCAACGGAATATGGACCTCAACAATTATTTTGGGCTGTTGGGACAGTCTCACATGAAAAAACCTTGCTCACTGGGGGGGAAAGTGTTGAATACTGGTAGTGCCAATTTCCTCCACAGTCTGCATTCACTCTCCCTTTCAACCCACCTACCCGTGGAGGACAGCAATTAATTAAACACATCATTAGTGAAATTCCGATGTCCACATTTATCTTCCGGTCACAGTGTATCTCTCATTGCACCACATTCTCCGGCCATGTTGATTAGGCTACATAGACTACAGGTGTTTTGGCTTAGAGATAAGCATTAGACAGAAGATTTTTAACATGTCGATTTGTATGAGAAAACAGCTCTCCTCTGCCTATTAAGTGTAAGTTAACTAATTGTTCCAATAAAATGGCCCCCTCGGTCATATATTTTGTGTATTCAGCACAGTTATCAACCTCAAGGACTCCTCTCACAAGGACTTGAGAGGCTGACATTGACTTGGTCACATTCCACATCAGTTACAAAAGAGTGGCTCCCTTCACATGCCTCTCCAATAATATTCCATTGCTTTTAGATTATGGTCCAAAATGGCATACAATGGCACATTCTTGTACTCTAGCCTAAATTGGCATTTATAACCTTTAGTCTCTTGTTTGGCTTGTCAACCTGCATGGTTGAGAGGTTTAACTACTGTTTAACTACTGTTAGATATTGTGTCATCCATGGCCGGGGGGGGGGGTTATTATTATTATTAGTTTTCATTTTTCATTATTATTTTTCATATTGTCGGGGGAGCTGCACCCTCACCCACATCTATGGTCTCATTTCTCCCTTGGGAACAGTATATAGATGTAGGATCAAGTCTGAAATTTCAAATACACTACAAGTTTAACATTTACTTCATTGCAAAAAAAGTTATCCTGCAACATGGTGATCAAATTAAGATCCTATATCTGTATATGCAATGAATGAACCATCAGTGCTGCTAAAAGCAGAACACAAAAAAAAACATTGCCCCAAAGACATATTGAAGGAAAAAGGAAAATTCTCAAAAGTTTTTTTTCCTCAATGCTGTCACTACCATTCATTATTGTGCTAGTTGCTAGCAGTCAGAGCAATAAAACATGTTTAGAAATGTGAGGCCAAAGCCCTTTATAAGAGCCTAAGCGTGACATGGTCGACATGGGCTCTTTTCTGATGTCTCCAAATTATGATTATGCTGCCAAGGCCTACTCCAAAAGCACGTCAAGAAAATGTCCCGACTCTAAGACAGGCAAAACGTTGATTCATAGAGACGGTTCTAGTTCCTTTATCGAAGTCCAGCCAAACAGAAATGATTAATAAAGCAGCTAGATAGAGACAGAGTGAGTCCCAGTCTTCAAAGGTTATAGTGTTTATCCCAAACTTTTCTCATTGGTCTTGGGAGTGCCTTGGCCTGTGATGCCTTGGCCTGCTGCGCCTCAGAGCGAATGCTTCCTGGGTTTGGGTGTCGAATTGTGTGTACAGGGTCATAAATGAAGCCCACCGCTGGTTCATCTCCTTCCAAAGAGGCCAGCACAGATATTTTTTTTGCAAGTGAGATAGTGGAGCACCAGATGGCAAGGCTGAGAGTCCAGGGAAGTGAAAGGGTCTACTTGACTGATGGCACAACTGACCTATGTGATTCCTGTGGTCAGTCGGTGGTCAGTTGATCAACTCAGCCAAGATGGAATGTTAGTTTGACTTTTTCCAAAGGGTTACGTTTACAAATCCGTGCATCAACCTAAGTAACATCATTTAAAAAAAAAACAGTTTTGTTTTTGCATGGGCTGCGTCTCAATCCACCACATCTGCTTATGCCGGCCTTCCACATCTGCTTATGCCGGCCTTCCACATCTGCGGTGGAAGGTGGCCGAGCTACAGCAATGTCAGGAGAGCTCTTGTACAAATAACCCAGTGTTCTATGAACGACATTAGGATATACGTCCCAAAAATCGGTCTTCTCATGAAAACGTTAGCGTCTGAACGGTTTGGCCTAGAAACTAAAATGACAACTATATGTTTTGCTCTCGACCCCCCACAAGTGTCATAGGGCTTGTCTGAAGGTAACCTGTTTCCAGTAAAAAAATAAAATAATGGATGTATGGAGGTTTTGTGCCAACAAAGAAAGCGAAATATGTGTCCAGAAAACAAAACATATTTCCAGAGCTTTTCCTATATCTCCTAGATATAGGAGAGACACTTCAAAACCTTATTCCTCATGATACATTTTTTTGACTGTCTTTTTTGCCCTTTATGAATGTGCTATTCAATGAGCCAAGGCTTAGACTTGTAAACTGTAATAGTGTTTAGGGAATGCTATTGGAATGACTTCAGGTACACATGAGCTCCAACATTTTTTACGAGTTTATTCTAAGACAATTGCAATGCATGTTTTAGAGGCATTCTTAAAATGTAACTGATTCAATTTGTTGGTGGGTGACAACATCTAACGTATATCCTAATGGCATTCATAGAACACTGGGTTATTTGTACAAGAGCTCTCCACACATTGCTGTCATTGTCATTAGAACATACCAGGAACATTCCTGGAGCATCTTGAGAGCCACATATGGCTGTTAGAGCAGGCAAGTACGAAATTGAAGAGCAATCCACTTGGGAGGAATGAGATGATTGGCACGTTCAGAGAAAAATGCAAATACAATTCTGTGAACAACGTTACATTTTTCAGGAAATACATTTAGCCTTTTACTTATCAAGATGATCATTCATATAATTCAGATATTTACAAATAAAATGTGGTTATACCTGATGCTGTCCAGGATACATTAAGCCATAATCTTTCAGTGCTTGATCTATCAAACAAGAACTCTTAAAAAATTGCAGCTGCCAAGAGGCAAATATGAAATAAAGTACACTGTTTAGTCTGCTCTGAAAGTAGGTCTACTAGTGGACTTTGAGTTGGCAGGTATTAAAGCTGCTATCTCCACCGCAACTTGCAGTTCACCTCAGGTTGCAAAACAATCTGATAAAATGACACAGATTGTATAGGATTGAGTTCATGTGAATTTCTAGGCATTCCTCAAATCAGGCAGTATATATATATATATATATATATAAAACAATTATAAAACAATTTCCATTTATCTTAAATTGGTAAACAAGATATACCTCAATAGTGTGTTATAGTGGCATCTTTCTGGCTGTTATGTTTTTCGTGGAAATGATGCCTCGGGATTGGCTGTGGGAGTATTAGAACTCCATAAAATATGACTGGAACCTCAAGGATCAAAAAGTTCAAAGGCCATTATTCCCTCCAAAGGTAAACTGGATAAAGAGTGGGATTATTGGACACATTCATTAGGAGAGTACTTGGATAGAAGAGAAATCCCCCCACTTATACTCCTCTAAGCTTTCAGGTATTTTGTGCCCATCCCTCACTCCATCTCCTTTTTTTGAAGACAAGCAAAGGGGGAGGTAGGAATGTGTCAATGTTATTTTCTATCTTTGTGTGTGCGACAGCTGCGCAAACTGTCCTTCTTGTCAGCACAATTGGTGTTTATTGTTCAGGGATTACTGTACCTCTCTTTAGTCTTTTCCCCCTTCTTTTCTCACAAATGTTTTCAGGGACCATGTTGAGCAGCGGTGTACTCAAATGTACTTCCAAGGGCGGGTTTTCTTTGGGTTAGGGCCCCCTTTGGTTTGTACAGCTTAGGAAACTCTAACGCAAGTCCCATTCTTTCGCCCCCAGTGCAGGATTAAGAAGGAACAATGGACGGAGCCACCGCTGGCAAACGCCCATTATTTTTAGGCTGCGTTTGTGATGCAGCGGCTGTGTTTGGACAGATGGGTATAGTCTGTGGACACACACACAAAAACACACACACAGAGAGAACTGTCGCCATTGTTGTTGCAACCAAATGTGGGCTAAACAAACAGAAAGCATTGATGATGACCTCCATGGAAGTACTAGGAATACTTTGGGGCTCATTGGGATTTCTTAGAGGGAGAATCTACAATCACAAATGCTGGCTGTCCAACTCAAGCGACATTTGTGTAGTTAAAAAAAAACAGACCCATCTAATAATGACATCACAGCCACTGTGGACATGTAGCTCATCAACAACACGCAGTGTCTGTCCACAAAAAAGAGAGGAAAGGAATATCTTACTCTGAGCACACAGAGCCAAAGTTAATAGCCAGAAAGTGAGCTTTACAGTATGTGCTGTTGAGACATCACTTTGTAAAGATTTGCCTATGTAAATGCAAGGGATTAGCCTAGACGTTCTAAATGATCTGTTAGAAGAAGCTTTCCAGAGGCTTGCTCCATGCCTCTGCTTAGGGCCATGGACATGAGCCAGTTTTGATCCAGAGCTGAGAGATTTGAGCTCAAATACACCAGCAGGCCTCCCATAATGACACTAGTGAAGACACGTTGCCACATCACAAGTGAATTCACATCTGCCTGTGAAAAGGGTACTTATTATGGGTAATAACTGACATCCTTCTACCTCTTACTGTACATTTCTGAAAGACTTGCCACTGGCTATTGTGTGCTGCCATAATGATCGCCAGTAAAGGTGACACAAAGTTTGTTTTGCCATGTTGTGGTTTTTAAACCACAAAATTATATTCTGTGATGGGTTTGTTAAGTGTGTCATGGACAGTCCTCTTGTGTTGTGTCATGCTTGCTCGTGCTTGTGAATGAGTGTGTGTGTGTGTGTGTGTGTGTGTGTGTGTGTGTGTGTGTGTGTGTGTGTGTGTGTGTGTGTGTGTGTGTGTGTGTGTGTGTGTGTGTGTGTGTGTGTGTGTACGTGTGTGTGTGTGTGTGTGTGCAGTGAGTGACTGTGTACATGTCACAAAACATATTTGCATGTTGTACCCAAAATGTACATTTTGACTCTCTCCTGTAAATACTTTTCACTTTGTTGTTAGCATTGCACATAACACATTCATTTCCAAATGACGTCCCCACATTTTATGATTTATTGAACCCAAAAAAGTTAATTGAAAAAAAAAAAAAGACCAGAACTTTACTGTGTGTGAAGTCATGTCAAGCAAGGCAATGCTAATGATATGTGCGCCATGCCTAAAATTACTCTGTCCCATTGATGTGGCCCTATCACACCCCATCAGACTCAGATGTGGCCGTTGCAGTTCAAGGACCAGGCAGCAAAGCCTTCACTTACACTGATATGAGCTCAGACTTTATTACAGAGTTTTACTAATCTAATCCTCCGATCCTCTCTCTACTTCTCCTCTGTAGGCGACTCCCAGGGCGCGGTCAACTTCCTCATCTCCAAGGAGGGCGGCGAGCTGTCTCTGGTGGAGCAGGCTAATGTATGGATCTTCCTCCGGCTAGCCAAGACCAACCGCAGCCGTGCCAAGGTCACTATCCGCCTGCTGCAGCAGCACCGTGGTGGAGACGGCCGTGAGGAGACTTCGCCGGTGCCGTTGGCTGAGAAGGTGGTGGACACGCGGCGCAGCGGCTGGCACACATTTCCAGTCTCGGCCAGCGTCCAGACCCTGCTGAAGCGCGGCGGCAGTACACTCAGTTTGAGGGTCTCCTGCCCGCTGTGTGCCAACGCTGGCGCCACGCCCATCCTGGTGTCGGCCAGCAGCGGCCAGGAGCGGGAGCAGTCCCACCGGCCCTTCCTGATGGCAGTGGTGCAGCAGGGTGAGGGCGGTGAGCCACGGCGGCGCCGCAAGCGGGGCCTGGAGTGCGACGGCAAGGTGAGTGCCTGCTGCAAGCGCCAGTTCTACGTCAATTTCAAGGACATTGGCTGGAGTGACTGGATCATAGCGCCAGGGGGCTACCACGCCAACTACTGCGAAGGCGACTGCCCCAGCCACGTGGCCAGCATTACAGGCTCCTCGCTGTCCTTCCACTCCACCGTCATCAACCACTACCGCATACGGGGCTACGCACCCTTCCAGAACATCAAGTCGTGCTGCGTGCCGACGCGGCTACGCGCCATGTCCATGCTCTACTACAACGAGGAGCAGAAGATCGTCAAAAAGGATATCCAGAACATGGTCGTAGAGGAGTGTGGCTGCTCCTAAAAGCCTAGCGGAACTAGAGAGGGCTGGGAGGTTGGTCTCATGCCCAGAGAGAAAGAACTAAATGAAAGAAGAGGAGGTAGATGAAGGAAGGAGAATGCATTGAGTCACTGTTCTTCTCCCCTTCTCCCTTTATCTCTCGCTCTCTCTTAAGCGCATGACACTTGTCAAGACCGACTCCTTTTTGGACTTGATGACTGGCTTGTTCTCCGGGCGTCGGCAAGTCCAGGGGGTATCTACAACTCAGAGAAGTCTCTGCGGCACTTTCAGAAAAAAATAAAAATAATATTTAATATATTTTTGTTACAAAACAAAGAGAGTGAGGTGAGAGGATATTTATGTGACCCAGATACGGTGTAGTTGCTCCTTTAATGCACTGCAAGACGAGAGACCATGCGAATGAGGTGCCTGAAAAATCTCAAAACTATGCAACTTGTCAAGTATTACGATTTGTATTTTTATTTTGCCTGTTTCATTTTCTCAAATTGTTTACTTTTTCAAAACATAAAAAAGGAAAACTTTTTTAAACTATGTTTTACGTTTGTTTTAGTGTGCCTGTGTTTGTGTGTGTGTGTGGTGTGTGTGTGTTGAGAGATACTTGAAAGAAACAAGTTTGACCAGATGCTGGAACCAAACATTTCTCTATGTATAATTATTATAATTTTTGTTATTGATAATAATATTATTGTTTTTAAAAACGTTACGAACGTTTTCAGTTTGCACTATACCAACATTCTGATCAGCCTAGTCACAAATATAAATGGTATTCTAAAAGAGGTTAAAAAGCACTTATGAATGGACAAATCAATAGAGCACATGAGTTTAAAACATTTCGAGAACACGTAGACACATTTATGACTACAGCATTTTTTTGACCACACCAAAGAGTTTGTGTGAGTGTTGCCAACCGTCATTGTGAGGCTGTTAGCAATCACTTCACAAAGACGTCCAGGTCAGCATTAGCATAGCCTAGCATCAGTGCCCAATCATTCCTTCAGCTCCTGCACATAAACGTAATTTCCCATAATGCTTCACTCTGACCTATGTTTTTCACACATTACTATGTTGTTGGAGAGTGTATTATTAATGTAACTGAAAAAAAGCACTTATGTAGGCCAATGTTGTCGTGTTTTGGAGGAAAATGAATGTGTCCATTGAATTTGGAAATATCCTGAAGATCTAGATAAAACAGTTTAATATTTCCAAATATCTCACCAAATATTGGAAGGTCCCATCTTACAACAAGTAAAACAAATTGTTTGGGGGGTTGGTTTCTTTCGATGTCTGAAATTAAGCAATTTGAAACTTAGTAACACTTTATTTTACTGCCCACTGTTTACCGGGTAGTTATTTAGAAATTGCCTTATCAATACATAGTCATTACACTTCAGCTTCCTTGAGATTCATTGACACAAGCTTCACAATATACCATTTGGTACTAGATACAGCAGATTCCAGTTTTATTGAATTCTATTTCAATGCTGATAGTGTTGAAGTTCTGTCCAAGAAAGTATCCATTGCACATAGATTATTGGTTAATACCATGCAAAGTATACACATTTAAAATGGGATGTCAAATAAAGTGTTACCGAAACCTTCTCTCACAAAGTTGTGTCTTGAAGTATAGACTCATTAAACATTATAGAAGCACAATGTATCTTACATTGTGCATTGATGCATACAAAAATATTAATAGAGAAAACATTTTAAAAAGGAAGAAAAAAAATGTGGTTGTGTTTGTTTTTATTTTATTTTATTAATACAAAATAATTGACACTGAAACAAGTGGAATAAAATACTATTTTTTTCTGTATATATGGAAATCCACATACCAATATGTTGCATTGCTTTGTTGTACAAATCAAAAACGTGCTTGTGGCTAAGTTTTCTATCTAATTTATTTTAAAGTATTTTTGTTTTGTTTCGCTTCACCATTAAAGTTAAAAGGATGTACACTAAAACAGAAATGTGTTGTTTTTGGTTTTGGGAAATTTCTGAAAATGTGTTCTATGCATATTCAGTCCAGTGTGGTAAATTCATAAAACACAAAGCAATGGGTTACCCATAAGCATAAACCATAAAAGAAGATCTGCCATATATTTGACCTTATGTGTGAGCGCACGCACACACACACACACACACACACACACACACACATACACACACACACACACACACACACACACACACACACACACACACACACACACACACACACACACACACACACACACACACACACACACACACACACACACACACACACACACACACACACACACACACACAAATTCCATCATCATGGAAACCGTCTATCAGATACTAACTCAAGTCTTTTTTATATTATTTGTATTGAGTTGATTAACTGAGACTAAACTGTCACGGATAAACTGACGCAAAACACCAATGAGAGCAACACAAAAACCAAAGACAGGCTGGTGTTTTGGAGAGGATATTTTGCGTGTAAACGCTTGCATGACTACTTACTCACAGAGCATATGGTGTCTTTCATGAGTAGACCTCGGCCAGCTCAGTTTACATTGATGAGGTAAGACAAGAACCAAAACAAGAGACAGTGGTTTAGCTATGAAGGAAATGACCAAGCCATGAGGACAGCCTTGTATTTTTCTATCCACTGCCCACGGAATGTGTTGTCATGCTGCGGGTGGAGCTCGTCGCATACATCTACTGTGCTCACGCTCGTACAGTAGAAAGACTCTTCTTTCCCGAAAGCGGAAAGAAACACTAAAATGGCCAAATATATCATTGTCAAGATGACATAAAGCTGAGTGTTAGGCAGACTGTTTAAAAATAGAGCCACCCCCTCTTAATGACAAGGGGAACACCGAAATGGCTTGCAGATTATAATAGTTCAGTAGCTGAGGATCAAAAGGCCAGCAGAAACCACAGAAGGGTGTTCCCTTTGGGTAAGCAGCAGTTGTGGGTCATAGCCTTTTGATGGTCATTAATTAAAAGACGCCCTGGATTAACACTGAGATATGTGCCAAACTAAAGGACAGGGCCACTACACATAGGGCTATAGCAACTAACCCTGAGGCTATGGTCAAGGCTACGAATGAGCCATCAAATATGCAAGGTGACAATACCAGAAAAAGGTAGAATCCTTCTACACTTGCGCCAACGCTCAAAGCATGTGCAAAGGATTACATTAATGAATGATTAAAAAAAAATATTATCTAAATGTATATTACAGGAAGTTGGAAGGACTCAGTGGGTTTTGTCCAACATGTCTCTGGACCTACTCACTGTCACAGTCATACTATGGACCTAGTTTTGTCCCATGGAATAAATGTTGTGGATCTTAATGTTTTTCCTCATAATCCTGGCCTATCGGACCACCAAGTTTGCAATCGCAACAAATAATCTGCTCAGACCCCAACCAAGGAGCATCAAAAGTCGTGCTATAAATTCTCAGACAACACAAAGATTCCTTGATGCCCTTCCAGACTCCCTCCACCTACCCAAGGACGTCAGAGGACAAAAATCAGATAACCACCTAACTGAGGAACTCAATTTAACCTTGCGCAATACCCCAGATGCAGTTGCACCCCTAAAAACGAAAAACATTTCTCATAATAAACTAGCTCCCTGGTATACAGAAAATACCCGAGCTCTGAAGCAAGCTTCCAGAAAATTGGAACGGAAATGGTGCCACACCACACTGGAAGTCTTTCGACTAGCTTGGAAAGACAGTACCGTGCAGTATCGAAGAGCCCTCACTGCTGCTCAATCATCCTATTTTTCCAACTTAATTGAGGAAAATAAGAACAATCCAAAATGTATTTTTGATACTGTCACAAAGCTAACTAAAAAGCAGCATTCCCCATGTGAGAATGGCTTTCACTTCAGCAGTAATAAAATCATGAACTTCTTTGAGGAAAAGATCATGATCATTAGAAAGCAAATTATGGATTCCTCTTTAAATCTGCGTATTCCTCCAAAGCTCAGATGTCCTGAGTCTGCACAACTCTGCCAGGACCTAGGATCAAGAGAGACACTCAAGTGTTTTCGTACTACATCTCTTGACACAATGATGATAATAATCATGGCCTCTAAACCTTCAAGCTGCATACTGGACCCTATTCCAACTAATCTACTGAAAGAGCTGCTTCTTGTATTGGCCCTCGCAT
This sequence comes from Oncorhynchus masou masou, assembly GCF_036934945.1. NCBI lineage: Eukaryota > Metazoa > Chordata > Actinopteri > Salmoniformes > Salmonidae > Oncorhynchus > Oncorhynchus masou. The sequence goes on from NC_088239.1 coordinate 31,458,927, forward strand.
GTTGAACATAATAAACATCTCTCTATCCACCTGATGTGTACCAAACTCACTAAAAGTGGCAGTAATAAAGCCTCTCTTGAAAAAGCCAAACCTTGACCCTGAAAATATAAATAACTATCGGCCTATATCGAATCTTCCATTCCTCTCAATTCTTTTTGAAAAAGCTGTTGCGCAGCTTTGAAGACAAACAATGTATACGAAATGCTTCAGTCTGGTTTTAGACCCCATCATAGCACTGAGACTGCACTTGTGAAGGTGGTAAATGACCTTTTAATGGCGTCAGACCGAGGCTCTGTATCAGACCTCGTGCTCCTAGATCTTAGTGCTGCTTTTGATACCATCGATCACCACATTCTTTTGGAGAGATTGGAAACCCAAATTGGTCTACACGGACAAGTTCTGGCCTGGTTCAGATCTTATCTGTCGGAAAGATATCAGTTTGTCTCTGTGGATGGTTTGTCCTCTGACAAATCAACTGTAAATGTTGGTGTTCCTCGAGGTTCCGTTTTAGGACCACTATTGTTTTCACTATATATTTTACCTCTTGGGGATGTCATTCGAAAACATAATGTTTACTTTCATTGCTATGTGGATGACACACAGCTATACATTTCAATGAAACATGGTGAAGCCCCAAAATTGCACTCGCTAGAAGCCTGTGTTTCAGACATAAGGAAGTGGATGGCTGCAAACTTTCCACTTTTAAACTCGGACAAAACAGATATGCTTGTTCTAGGTCCCAAGAAACAAAGAGATCTTCTGTTGAATCTGACAATTAATCTTGATGGTTGTAGAGTCGTCTCAAATAAAACTGTGAAGGACCTTGGCGTTACTCTGCACCCTAATCTCTCTTTTGACAAACATATCAAGACTGTTTCAAGGACAGCTTTTTCCATCTACATAACATTGCAAAAATCAGAAACTTTCTGTCCAGAAATGATGTAGAAAAATGTATCGATGCTTTTGTTACTTCTAGGATAAACTACTGCAATGCTCTACTTTCCGGTTACCTAGATAAAGCACTAAATAAACTACAAAATTTGATCATATTACTCCAGTACTAGCCTCCCTACACTGGCTTCCTGTTAACCTCTTGAAACTAGGGGGCACTATTTTTATTTTCGGAAAAATAACGTTCCCCAAGTAAACTGCCTATTGCTCAGGACCAGATGCTAGAATATGCATATAATTGACAGCTTAGGATAGAAAACACTCTAAAGTTTGCAAAACTGTAAAAATATTGTCTGTGAGTATAACAGAAGGCGAAATCCTGAGACAAATCCAATCAGGAAGTGACTCTTATTTTGAAACCCTGTCTTTCTATGAATCCCTATTGCCCATTGAAAGGGATATCAACCAGATTCCTTTTTCTGTGGCTTCCCTAAGGTGTCTACAGCCTTTATTGTGAAGAATGAGCGTAAACGTCCACATTGCCTAAGTGGTCAGTTGTTGGATCTGTGTGATTTTTGCGCAAAACAGAGAGGTAGCCATTTTTCCTCCCGGTCCTAGTGAAAAGCCAACTGTCCTGGTTGATATATTATCAAATAGATATTTGAAAAACACCTTGAGGATTGATTACAAAAAAATGTTTGCCATGTTTCTGTCAATATTATGGATATAATTTGGAATTTTTGGCTGCGTTGTCGTGACCGCTATTTCCGGTGGATTCCTAGGCATAATGCAAACTAACGGAGGTATTTGGATATAAAACATATCTTTATGGAACAAAAGGAACATTTGCTGTCTAACTGGGAGTCTCGTAAGTGAAAACATCCGAAGCTCATCAAAGGTAAATGATAAATTTGATTGCTTTTCTGATTTTCATGACCAAGTTACCTGCCGCTAGGTGTCCATAATGTTTTGTTAGTATATCGATAAACTTACAAACGCTTGTATTGTTTTCGCTTTAAAGCATAATTTCAAAATCTGTGACGACAGGGTGATTAACAAAAGGCTAAGCTGTGTTGCGCTATATTTCACTTGTGATTTCATGAATATGAATATTTTCTAGTAAGATTATTTGACCGTTGCGCTATGCTATTTAGCGTAGTTGATGACAATTATCCCGGATCCGGAGGGGGTGGTTCCAAGAGGTTAAGGCAAGGGCTGATTTCAAGGTCATACTGCTAACCTACAAAGCATTACATGGGCTTGCTCCTACCCATCTTTCCGATTTGGTCCTGCCGTACATAAGTACACGTACGCTATGGTCTCAAGACGTCGGCCTCCTAATTGTCCCTAGAGTTTCTAAGCAAACAGCTGGAGGCTTTCTCCTATAGAGCTCAATTTTTATGGAATGGTCTGCCTACCCATGTGAGAGACGCAGACTCGGTCTCAACCTATAAGTCTTTACTGAAGACTCATCTCTTCAGTGGGTCATATGATTGAGTGTAGTCTGGCCCAGGAGTGTGAAGGTGAACGGAAAGGCTCTGGAGCAATGAACCTCCCTTGCTGTCTCTGCCTGGCCGGATCCCCTCTCTCCACTGGGATTCTCTGCCTCTAACCCTATTACAGGGGCTGAGTCACTGACTTACTGTTGCTCTTTCATGCCGTCCCTAGGAGGGGTGAGTCACTTGAATAGGTTGAGTTGCTGATGTGATCTTCCTGTCTGGGTTGGCGCCCCCCCTTGGGTTGTGCCGTGGCGGAGATCTTTGTGGGCTATACTCGGCCTTGTCGCAGGATGGTAAGTTGGTGGTTGAAGATATCCCTCTAGTGGTGTGGGGGCTGTGCTTTGGAAAAATGGATGGGGTTATATCCTTCCTGTTTGGCCCTGTCCGGGGGTATCATTGGATGGGGCCACAGTGTCTCCTGACCCCTCCTGTCTCAGCCTCCAGTATTTATGCTGCAGTAGTTTATGTGTCAGGGGACTAGGGTCAGTTTGTTATATCTGGAGTACTTCTCCTGTCTTATCCGGTGTCCTGTGTGAATTTAAGTATGCTCTCTCTAATTCTATATTCTCTCTTTTTTTCTCTCTCTCGGGGGACCTGAGCCCTAGGACCATGCCTCAGGACAACCTGGCATGATGACTCCTTGCTGTCCCCAGTCCACCTGGGCGTGCTGCAGCTCCAGTTTCAACTGTTCTGCCTGCGGCTATGGAACCCTGACCTGTTCACCGGACGTGCTACCTGTCCCAGACCTGCTCAACTCTCTAGAGACAGCTGGAGCGGTAGAGATACTCCTAATGATCGGATATGAAAAGCCAACTGACATTTACTGCTGAGGTGCTGACTTGCAGCACCCTCGACAACTACTGTGATTATTATTTGACCATGCTGGTCATTTATGAACATTTGAACATCTTGGCCATGTTCTGTTATAATCTCCACCCGGCACAGCCAGCAGAGGACTGGCCACCCCTCATAGCCTGGTTCCTCTCTAGGTTTCTTCCTAGGTTTTGGCCTTTCTAGAGAGTTTTTCCTATCTACCGTGCTTCTACACCTGCATTTCTTGCTGTTTGGGGTTTTAGGCTGGGTTTCTGTACAGCACTTTGAGATATCAGCTGATGTAAGAAGGGCTATATAAATATATTTGATTTGAAGTAACACATGATCAGTCCATAGAAGGAACAAGATAGACATTTTGAAATAGGCACATAAACAATCAACACCACAGTGCAAAGGCTTCAACGCATTATGGGACATTGAACAAGTTTTAAAAAACACTAAGCTTTCAAAAAGAGAACAATCATTCTCAAATGTGTGGGGGAGCGATAGATGCAACGCAAGTGACTGATTGATTAATATAACCATTTGGAAATCTTAATTGATTGATTGTTTAAATGATAGCGGACGACACGATACCTCCCTACTGAACAAACTTAATGCTTTTCATGCATGCGTCGACAAAAACAACACCAAGACTTGCATTGCGGTCCCTGCTGTTCCGGAGGACTGGGTGATCTGTCTCTCTGATGCCGATGTTAGTTAACTGGTCAACACTCGTAAGTGGAGAGATCAAGAGAGTCAAATTCCTTGGTTACCACATCATTGAGGACTTAACATGGTCCTCTCACACCAGAATAGTCATGAAGAAGGCATGGCAGTGTTTCTTTTCCCTCAGGAGATTGAGGAGATTTGGCATGGCCCCATAGATCATCAATAACTTTTACAGGTGCACCATCAAAAGCATCCTGACTGGTTGTATCACCACCTGGTATGGCAACGGCACCTCCCTTTATCACAAGGCCCTACAAAGGGTGGTGCGGACGGCCCAGTGCATCCCAGCCATCCAAGACAATCATGCCAGGCAATGTCTGAGAAAGGCTCGAAAAATTGCAAAAGACTCCAGTCAACCGAGCGATGGTCTGTTTCCTTTGCTCCCATCCAGTAGGTGGTACCAGAGCATCAGGTCTTGGGGTAACTGTAAGGACAGACACTGGGAGACAAGAAGCAAGTACAGGGAGTGAAGATTTAATGAATAACAGACATGAAACAAAACACAAACAGCGTCTGGACAGGGATAACATAACAACATTAATGCTGACACGAGGATCAAACTGAGGAATAGGCAGATGTAGAGGAGACAATCAAAAATGTGAAGGAGTCCAGGTGAGTCCAATGAAGCGCTGATGCGCATAACGATGGTGAAAGGTGTGTATAATGATGGGCAACCTGGCGCCCTCGAGAGGAAGCGGAAGCAGCCGTGACAGTACCCCCTTACTCGTGGACTTGTTTACGTGCTGCTGTGCATTTTGTTGCTAGCGTTACTTTGCTACCTGCCAACTTCATGGTTTTTACTTTTTAATTACCATTTTATACTTTTTTCTTTCAACTTTTTCACCCCGGATGCTTTATCTGGACATGGTTCTACAGAACCTCCACCAGCCGAAGCTAAGTAGTAACATCAACATTATAATTTCTAATTGCAGTTGCTGTACTCGTAATATACAGGAAAACGATCGCCTTATGGTGGGGATAGCAGTGCTGCAAGCCCAGATTCAGACACAATCTTTCGGCAAGGGTAATTTAAGTGTAGGAAAGGATTAAACAACGTCTGCCACAAATAAGTAGAGATAGTAGTATAAATCCTGTCTCACAGTCCACGCAGCCGGACAATTCTCTCATGGCTTCTGGAAGGAAATGCTGTAGGAATGCTCAACCGTTGTTGCTCATTCAGCCAACAGAAACTTTCAACCGGAGTCAGAGGCCGAGCCTTCTCTGGTGCGTCAAATCGGAGGGCCTGTTGTCCGGAGCTCCCTTACCTCCCTTACCTCCCTTGTCCTACCTAATTTGCACACTCTGTACATAAACTTTTTCTATTGTGTTATTGACTGTATGTTGTTTATTCCATGTGTAACTCTGTGTTGTTGTTTGTGTCGCACTGCTTTGCTTTATCTTGGCCAGGTCGCAGTTGTAAATGAGAACTTGCTCTCAACTAGCCTACCTGGTTAAAGAAAGGTGAAATAAACAAATTTAATAAATTAAACTTCCAAGGCAGTTATAGTCAATGAACTAATCACTGATCATAATCTTGATGTGATTGGCCTGACTGAAACACGGCTTAACATGCTGACCAGACCGGACACGCCGCGTGCGCGAGCGTCGCAAAATAAATGTAGAAATCGATGTTATTCAATTATTGCACACACACTGGTCGGGCACGCCAACGAGCGCCTGCATTGCCAAGGGCTAAAATAGAACTCCTTTCTATTTCTGACGCAGATCGAACTGAAAGTCCTGTCTCTTCCATCTCCTCATTGGTGTATAGCCGCAGGTACCCACGTGCCATTTCCTCATTTGTTATACCCACGTGGGTGATTGAAAGACGAAATGTTTTGCCGGTTGTCGTGGTAAAAGTGTAGATGCCAATCACCATATAAGTTCAACGATGAAAAAGCCTGGAAGGAAGAGAGATGAATAGAAATTATTCGGTTGGCCGTTTTATGTGTGGATTAATTGTCGGAGTAGAAGACCTTGTGCATTTCAGGTAAAATAACAACTCAATGTTTATATCCCAGGACAAATTATCTAGCAACAGCAAGCTAGCTAAATATGAAAAATTAGCTAGCTAGTGCAAGCTAACTAGCTAAATTGCCATACATGTTTAATGCTTTTCGACCTGTCCCCAAATTAATGTCATTGGTTCAGAGTTTGTTTTGATATTTTAACCTGCGTGTCATGATCGCGTTTGGTGTAGGGGTAATAAAATAAATGTATGCATAATGGCGCACACGCGCAGCCCGGTTGGAACCGTGTAAGCCTTATGAATTTACTATGTTAAATGAGGCCTCTCCTCCTGGCTACACTGGTGACCATATCCCCTGCACATCCTGCAAAGGTGGTGGTGTTGCTAACATTTACGATACCACATTTCAATATACAAAAAAATGACTGCGTTTTCATCTTTGAGCTTCTAGTCATGAAATCTATGCAGCCTACTCAATCACTTTTTTATAGCTACTGTTTACAGGCCTCCTGAGGCGTATACAGCGTTCCTCACTTAGTTCCCTGAATTCCTATTGGACCTTGTAGTCATGGCAGATAATATTCAAATTTATGGTGACTTTAATATTTACATGGAAAAGTCCACAGTCTCACTCCAAAAGGCTTTCGGAGCCATCATTGACCGGGTTTTGTCCAACAATTCTCCGGACCTACTCACTGCCACATTCATACTCTGGACCTAGATTTGTCCTGTGGAATAAATACTTTGGATCTTAATTTTTTTCCACATAATCCTGGACTATTTGACCACCATTTTATTACGTTTGCAATCACAACAAATAATCTGCTCAGATCCCAACCAAGGATCATCAAAAGCCGTGCTATAAATTCTCGAACAACCCAATCATTCCTAGATGCCCTTCCAGACTCCCTCCACCTACCCAAGGATGTCAGAGTACAACAATCGGTTAACCACCTAATTGATTAACTTAATATAACCTTGCGCAATACCCTAGATGCAGTTACACCCCTAAAAACAAAAAACACTTGTCAGAAAAAACTAGCTTCCTGGTATACAGACAATACCAGAGGCCTGAAGCAAGCTTCCAGAAAATTGGAACGGAAATGGCGCTACACCAAACTGGAAGTCTTCCAATTAGCTTGGAAAGACAATACCGTGCAGTATCGAAGAGCCATCACTGCTGCTCAGTCATCCTATTTTTCCAACTTAATTGAGGAGAATAAGAACAATCCTAAATGTATTTTTGATACTGTCGCAAAGCTAACTAAAATGCAGCATTCTCCAAGAGAGGATGGCTTTCACTTCAGCAGTGATAAATTCATGAACTTGACAAAAAGCTCATGACCATTAGAAAGCAAATTACAGACTCCTCTTTAAATCTGCGTATTTCTCCAAAGCCCAGTTGTCCTGAGTCTGCACAACACTGCCAGGACCTAGGATCAAGAGAGACACTCAAGTGTTTTAGTACTATATCTCTCTTAATCATGGCCTCTAAAACTTCAAGCTGCATACTGGACCATATTCCAACTAATCTACTGAAAGAGCTGCTTCCTGTGCTTGGCCCTCGCATGATGAACATAATAAACGGCTCCCTATCCACCGGATGTGTACCAGACTCACTAAAAGTGGAAGTAATAAAGCCTCTCTCGAAAAAGCCAAACCTTGACCAAGAAAATATAAAAAACTATCGGCCTATATCAAATCTCCCATTCCTCTCAAAAAATTTGAAAAAGCTGTTGGGCAGCAACTCACTGCCTTCTTGAAGACTAACAATGTATACGAAATGCTTCAGTCTGGTTTTAGACATCATCATAGCACTGAGACTGCACTCGTGAAGGTTGTACATGACCTTTTAATGGCGTCAGACCAAGGCTCTGCATCTGTCCTCATGCTCCTAGACCTTAGTCTACACGGACAAATTCTGGCCTGGTTTAGATCTTATCTGTCGGAAAGACATCAGTTTGTCTCTGTGGATAGTTTGTCCTCTGACAAATCAACTGTAAATGTCGGTGTTCCTCAAGGTTCTGTTTAAGGACCTCTATTGTTTTCACTATATATTTTACCTCTTAGTGATGTCATCTGGAAACATAATGTTAACTTGCACTGCTATGTGGACAATAAGAAGCTGTACATTTCAATGAAACTGTCACGGCCATCTTCGGAATGAGACCAAGGTGCAGCGTGATGAGCGTACATTTTTTCTTATTTTGTAAAATGTCGCCAACAAAACAAGTACACAACCGTGTCGCTGACAAGGGTTATAGTGCCCTTGACAAAGATAACTTCCCACAATGACATAAGGAAAAAAAGCTGCGTAAGTATGACAACGATAGACAGCTGTCCCTGATTGAGAACCATACCCGGCCAAAACATAGAAATACAAAAACATAGAAATCAGGACATAGAATGCCCACCCGAATCACACCCTGACCAAACCAAATAGAGACATAAAAAGGCTCTCTAAGGTCAGGGCATGACAGAAACATAGTGAAGCCCTAAAATTGCCCTCCCTGGAACCCTGTGTTTCAGACATAAGGAAGTGGATGGCGGCAAATGTTTTACTTTTAAACTCGGACAAAACAGAGATGCTAGTTCTAGGTCCCAAGAAGCAAAGAGATCTTCTGTTGGATCTGACAATTAATCTTGATGGTTGCACAGTCATCTCAAATAAAACTGTAAAGGACCTTGGCATTACTCTGGACACTGATCTCTCTTTTGACGAACATATCAAGACTGTTTCAAGGACAGCTTTTTTTCCCATCTACATAACATTGCAAAAATCTGAAACTTTCTGTCAGAAAATGATGCAGAAAAATATATTCATTCTTTTGTCACTTCTAGATTAGACTACTGCAATGCTCTACTTTCCAGCTACCTGGATAAAGCACTAAATAAAGCACTAAATAATAGTTAGTGCTAAAAACGGCTGCTAGAATCTTGACTCGAACCAAAATATGTGATCATATTACTCCAGCCTCTCGAAACTGGCTTCCTGTTATGACTAGGGAGGATTTCAAGGTTTTACTGCTAACCTACAAAGCACTACATGGGCTTGCTCCTATCTATCTTTCCGATTTGGTTCTGCTGTACATACCTACACGTACATTACGGGCACAAGACACGGGCCTCCATATTGTACCTAGAATTACTAAGCAAACGCTGGAGGCAGGGCGTTCACCTGTAGAGCTCCATTTTTATGGAATGGTTTGCCTATACATGTGAGAGATGCAGATTCAGTCTCGACCTTTAAGTCTTTATTGAAGACTCATCTCTTCAGTAGGTCCAATGATTGAGTGTAGTCTGGCCCAGGGGTGTGAAGGTGAACGGAAAGGCATTGGAGCGACGAACCACCCTTGCTGTCTCTGCCTGGCCGGTTCTCCTCTCTCCACTGAGATTCTCTGCCTCTAACCCTATTATGGGGGCTGAGTCACTGACTTACTGTTGTTCTTCCATGCTGTCCCTAGGAGGGGTGCGTCACTTGCGTGGGTTGAGTCTGACGTGATCTTCCTGTCCGGGTAGGCGCCCACCTCAGGTTCGTGCCGTGGGGGAGATCTTTGTGGGCTATACTCGTCCTTGTCTCAGGGTAGTAACATGGTGGTCGAAGATATCCCTCTAGTTGTGTGGGGGCTGTGCTTTGGCAAAGTGGGTGGGGTTATATCCTGCCTGGTTGGCCCTGTCCGTGGTAAAGTCGGACGGGGCCATAGTGTCTCCCGACACCTACAGTCTCAGCCTCCAGTAATTATGCTGCAATAGTTTATGTGTTGGGGGGCTAGGGTAAGTCTGTTATATCTGGAGGATTTATCTTGTCTTATCTGGTGTCCTGTGTGAATTTAAGTATGCTCCCTCTAATTCTCTCACTCTTTCTCTATTTCTCTTCTCTCGGAGGACATGAGCTCTAGGACCATGTCTCAGGACTACCTGGCCTGATGACTCCTTGCTGTCCCCAGTCCACCTGGTCGAGCTGCTGCTCCAGTTTCAACTGTTGTGCCTGCGGCTATGGTACCCTGAACTGTTCACCGGACGTGCTACCTTGTCCCGGACCTGCTGTTTTCGACTCTCTCTCTCTACCACACTTATATCACAGTGGGTGTAAGAGCATTCAAAGGGTCAAAGTTTCAATAAATGTATCTGCATCTTGTGAAGTGTTTGTGTGTGTGTTAAGGATACAGGCATCCTGGGTGTGTGTGTGTGTATCCTGTGTGTTCTTTTCTCTCCTTCTCTCCTCACAGGTGACAATCATCACTCCCCAATCAGTCACCAATCAATCGTCAATCAGAAGACACAACTCCTATTTCCATTACCCTATCACATCCCCTTTCCCTTGGTTTAAAAACCCTGTCCCATGCTCAATCTCTCTGTCAATATCTTTATGTCATACAATCTCTTGGTAGTTCTCTTGTTTGTTTTAGCACCTCCATATCACTTTGTCCCCACCTGTGAGTATTGTTTTTGTTATGGTGTTTAAAGGGGGAACCAAGACAAGTTGCCCATGGGCATACACTACCAGTAGGACTACTTTGTCTAGGTAGAACACTAGGTAGAACTGGGTGGCCCACCCACTGTATTTTTGGTTAGTTAGCTATCTGTATAGCAGTAGGCTAGTCTAGCTTAGGGGTGTTTTTAAAAATATTTGTTTCTTTCCTTGGGTCCAGCTGTTTGAGTGTTTGACGGTAATGAAGTTGTTTGTGGTTTTTCGTTTGCACTTTTACTTTGTCACTGTTATAATATGCATGAGTTATGTTACGGGTCTCATTACCACCCCCCTAGACTGCTGGGCCAAAGGGGATTCATAACATAAGTGGGGGGTCGTCCGGGATCTGTCATAATTGACACCCTGCCGCTCATGCAGATTGTTATAGTGGTCTAGTTCAGTGTTGAGCGTCATAGCTGATGTAGAATTAGTGTTTGCTATTTGTTGGCTCTTTGTGTAGTTGTTCAAAATGGCTACTTTCGATTTGAAATCCATTTTGGATAACCCTACGTGGGAGGATTTTGACAAATGTCGTAGAGTTGATTTAATTACCTTGACTGACCATTATTCAGTATCGATTCCGCAGAGTGTTAAGGCGGAGGTTAAAAAGCTGGTGTTAAATGTATTGTTGGAAGAATAGGTGCTTGTGTTACCGCTGCCTGAGCCTACTACCCCTGTAGGGGATGTTGCTGCTCCTCTAAGCCTGTCTGAGAATGAGGGCGAGGCTAAAGCTCCAGCCACATTGCCCAATTTTGATCCACTCTCCCCACAGTCAACTGGTGATGCCAGGAGGGATGTCCGTTCAATACAATTTCAACTGGAGGCGGAAGAGAGAGCCCAAATTAGGCGAGGAAATCTCCAGTTGGGTATGTGTAAAATTGAGGCAGACAGAGAACAGAGGCAGTTGGAGTTCAAAATGCGCCAGATGGAACTGGAGGCCGAGACAGCGAGGCTAGCCTCCGTTCCGGCTGTGACAATTAGTAAGTCGTCCTCACCAGCTGGAGCTTCCAACACGTTTAACATTAGTAGGCAGATTGACTTAGTACCTTTGTTCAGAGAGTCAGAGGTTGACTCCTATTTTTGTGTTTTTGAACGTAAAGCTGCAGCATTGAAATGGCCTGAAGAGGTATGGTGCCTATTACTTCAGTGTAAATTAACTGGTAAAGCCCAAGAGGTTTGGTCGGTGCTACCTATTGAAGACAGTTTGAATTATGAAGTGGTCAAAGCTACTGTTCCTCGTGCCTATGAGCTTGTGCCTGAGGCATACCGACAGAGATTTAGGTCTCATAGAAAGTATTTTAGTAAGACTTATGTGGAATTTGCTAGAGACAAGGGAAATCTATTTGATAAATGGCATGCTGCTTGTAAGGTAACTGATTTCAACTCTCTCCAGGAGTTAATCTTGTTAGGAGAGTTTAAAAATTGCTTACCCGAATGCATTGTAGTTTACCTAAATGTACAGAAAGTATCCTCCCTGTCAGAAGCATCTGTGTTGGCAGACGAGTTTGTGTTGATGGCTCATACTGAGGGTAGAGCCACTGAGTTGCCTACTTGTAGCCCTAGTCGGCCAGTTGTATATCAAGCACGCCAGAAAAATGAGCGTCCCTGTTTCTATTGTCATAAGGTGGGACATATGATTAATGACTGCTTCCTGCTTAAACGCAAACAAGGGATGCCTATTCGTGCCAAGCAGGTTTTGGTCTAATTCGTATGGTTGAGAGGTCTGAAATGAAACAGGTGCCTCAGGTTAACTGTAGTTTGAAAGACTCAGTCCCCGACCACGGTTATGAACCATTCATTTTCAAGGGGTTTGTGTCCCTAACGAATGATGACGCGTCTCAGCGTACGGTTAAAATCCTTAGAGATACTGGTGCGGCGCAGTCGTTTATATTGTCTGATGTGTTGCCCTTATCCGACGATACATACTGTGGTTCCAGTGTGTTAGTCCAGGGTATTGAAATGGGTTTTGTCCCAGTGCCATTGCACTTTTTGAAAGTACACTCTGAGTTAATCAGTGGAATATTCAGAGTGGGGGTACGTCCTAAGTTGCCAGTAAAAGGTGTTATATAATGGGTAACGATATTGCCGGAGGAAAGGTACTACCCGTATTGGAAGTATTGGATAAAGGTGACCACTCTCTCTCCAATGAGCTAGCACAGAGTTATCCACATGTGTTCCCTGCTTGTGCTGTCACTATAAATAATTTGCATATCTTATATTCTTGGCATGAGTAGCAGGAACTTCATATTAGTCACGCTATTTATCCAAAAGTGAAAATTCTGCCCCCTAGCTTCAAGAGGTTTTAAGGGTGGGAGTGTTACGGATACAGTTATCCTGGTTGTGTGTGTGTGTATCCTGTGTGTTCTTTTCTCTCCTTCTCTCCTCACAGGTGGCAATCATCACTCCCCAATCAGTCACCAATCAATCAGAAGACACACCTCCTATTTCCATTACCCTATCACATCCCCTTTCCCTTGGGTTAAAAACTCTGTCCTCACTTTTACTTTGTCACTATTATAATTTGCATGAGTTATGTTATGGGTCTCGTTACCATCACCCCTAGACTGCCGGGCCAAAGGGGATTCATAACCGTGTGCAATAAAATTCTAATTCTACAAATTCTAATGATAAAATGAAATCTAGTACTCTGGTACCCTGCAAATCATGAGCCTGTCTGTATTTACACCCAGAGTCAAATGTACACCACATGGAGTCTGTCACACATATTGTTAAAGGGGAATTTCACTCTTGCTCTCATGGTAAATAGCCATTAACAAAAAAAATGTAAAATGTTTGTTTTTCAAAAATGTTTGTCATCATGGCCATGTGGGTTTCTGTGTCTGTGCTAATTCCAAAGTAGCGTGAACATTTGTTCTCTTTCACAATTTTACTCACTTGAGATGTCCCCCAATGCTGCCAGTGGCTTGCAGCTGTAATGAATGATGCTTACAGTGACCAATGATTTTCAGAGGGATTTTCAAGCTGAAGAGATGACAGCTGAGAAGTGATTCGAAACCATAGTTTTTTTCCTTTACAACAAAACTTAAGGTTCTTCATTAGAGGTAACATAACGTTAGCTAGCATGCTAGCCTAACCGGACTAGGTAAGTTAGCTAGCTAGATAGATAATGTTACAGTCCTGTATTAAACTCTGAAAGCCATCAGCTAAATCATATAGCTAGCTAGCTATCTTTTGGATACACACAGTCAGTCAATTTCACCTATGCCATGGTAGTCACTAGTACCTTCAGCAGAGTAAAGACTGGTACCTTCAGCAGAGTAAACATGTTTGTTTGTTCTTTCGACCTTTGACTAACGTTAGCTAACATAAGCTAGCTAACATGATCAAATAAGAGTAGCTTAATCTGGTAGCCATCTATTCCATCCTTGTCTAGAAAACACTGCTACTTAAAATAGAATTGTTGATATAACTAACTCACTTGTTTGTTGGTATCAATGATGCATGTGTATAAATAGTCTATGGATGGTTAGTTGGTTCTCAGTTGGTTGGTGCTAAGCTAGCCAGTTTAATAGAGATCAATACAATTAGTGGGGTGGTTGAATTGTGTATTGTTGTGTGTTTTGTTCTAGGTGGCACAAAATATGATTCCACACCAGCATGTGCTTCCAACTCCTTGCTCTGTACAAGGTGAAGATAAGTTTGAAAAAATATTTATAAGCTGATGCCTAAGAGAGCTCAATTTACAGTAAGCATGGCATAAACATGAATTGGGTAGATTGTCTGGGTTTGTGTTATGGGGTTACAAGTTGTTAGATGTAGCCTGAGGACCACAGAGTACCTTCTTGACCATGTAATCAATTTAGTCTACCCCTTTTTCTCTTTTGACCCTTTCTCTTTGTAAAACTCAGTTTATCTGGAGTCTTTCCACAGTGTCCTGCTGAAAAATACCCAATATCGGCTGAATTTTGAGTACATGAGCATGAGGGAGGGGACACACCTTGCACAACAATAGAGCACAACAAGATTGTGGGATACAAACCAGCAAGGGACACTGAAAGGTATAAAATCAAGACTACAACAGTAATGACACAACCACCTCATTCTTCTCTCTGTAGATTCTCAAAACATAATACGAAGACATGTCTACAAAATGAGGAACGGGGTTTTGGTTGTGCAGGTTAGAGACAGTAAATGTATTGTGTGGGTATTGGAATGATTGAAAGGTACCAATTTTCCTCAATCTCCCATACGCTACAATACATGCTGTGTAAAAAATGCCCTCCAATGATTTCTCAGACTTTCTGCAGCCCCCGAGCCCATTCACTTTGTTGACTGATCTTTCCTCTCAAATGCAGCTCCTAATGTCCTCATTGTTCTTCAACAATACACTAGTCGGTCTTCAAACACTTAGGTCCCAATTGGTTGAGACCTCTACCAACAAAGGCGTGTTGCCCTACGTCCCTTCTTCAAAAAGTGTAAAATGCTAACAACACAACCATGTCTTTCTAGGAGACACCCAGTATCAGCATATCTTCTGCAAGAGGTCTAAACAGTTGGTGGTTAAGGTCTACGAGCCCTAGACCATTTCTGGCAGTCTTATCCAGCTGGCCATACACGCAGACAGGCCAACAACATTGGCCACAAGCACAAAGAGTCTCAGCTTCCACAGCCCCCACCATGCCGAACACCATTGCCAGTGTACTGAAGCCAAATAAAGGACTGTGGCTGCCCAATTCTGATATTTTTTATAGTTTTTTGACCAATCGGATTGTAGGCTCGGCCCTAATTTCTGTGTTCTCTGTCACTTGGAGCTGCATAACAAATGGTCCAGGAACAAAGGACAATGCCAAAGGACTAGTAAGCCTTTCCCCCTCTGAGTGGCCAACATTTCTCTCAGTTACAGTATCCAGAGGACTGACTATTGAATGAGTGACAGAATAATGCTACACTATCCATGTCTGGTATCTATCTGAAACGTGTTCACTGAGGATAACTCTGATTCTATCTATATGTATGTATAATCTCTGTGGTTACTTGTATCTGAACTCTGAATTACTATTTGCAAAAGGGCTTTATGGTATTCTCAGGAATCCTGTCTTATTTACATTGGTCTCATCCCCCACACAATCTTTTAAATGCTGTGACACCCTGCGGAGATTGGGCCTGGGATTATTTAGGTTACTGTGTTACTGTGGTATCAATTGATTGGTTTTGGGTAGAAAGGTTACACCTTCAGATGTTATAAATGGAATTAAATGAATGCCTTTATTCTCTTTCTTATCCTGTATCCAGACCATGGAGGAAGGTTGTATGATCAATTTTAAATTCTTAGGCTTCTAGGCCTCTCAACTATGGAGAGGCGACTTCGGGATGCTGGCCTTCTCGGCAGAGTTGCAAAGAAAAAGCCATAGCTAAGACTGACCAACAAAAATAAATGATTAAGATGGGCAAAAGAACACAGCAACTGGACAGAGGAACTCTGCCTAGAAGGTCAGCAGCCAGAAGTCACCTCTTCACTGTTTACGTTGAGGCTGGTGTTCTTCTGTAAACAAAATAACATAGTGCTAATTGACACAGGAGTAAACACAAAAAGGTGCTAATTGAAACAGGAGCAAACACAAAAAGGTGCTAATTGACACAGGCGTAAACACAAAAAGGTGCTATTTGGCACAGGCGACAACACAAAATATACTAATTGAAAAGGGAGTAAACACAAAAATGTGCTAATTGACACAGGAGTCAACACAAAAAGGTGCTAATGGGCACAGGAGTAAACACAAAAAGGTGCTAATTGACACAGGGGTAAACACAAAAAGGTGCTAATTGACACAGAAGTAAACAAAAAAAGGTATTAATTGACACAGGAGTTAGCACAAAAAGGTACTAATTGACACAGGAGTAAACACAAAAAGGTGCTAATTGACACAGGGGTAAACACAAAAAGGTGCTAATTGACACAGGGGTAAACACAAAAATGTGCTAATTGACACAGAAGTAAACAAAAAAAGGTATTAATTGACACAGGAGTTAGCACAAAAAGGTACTAATTGACACAGGAGTAAACACAAAAAGGTGCTAATTGACACAGGAGTAAACACAAAAAGGTGCTAATTGACACAGGGGTAAACACAAAAAGGTGCTAATTGACACAGGGGTAAACACAAAAAGGTGCTAATTGACACAGGGGTAAACACAAAAAGGTGCTAATTGACACAGAAGTAAACAAAAAAAGGTATTAATTGACACAGGAGTTAGCACAAAAAGGTACTAATTGACACAGGAGTAAACACAAAAAGGTGCTAATTGACACAGGAGTAAACACAAAAAGGTGCTAATTGACACAGGGGTAAACACAAAAAGGTGCTAATTGATACAGGGGTAAACACAAAAAGGTGCTAATTGATACAGGGGTAAACACAAAAAGATGCTAATTGACACAGAAGTAAACAAAATAAGGTATTAATTGACACAGGAGTTAGCACAAAAAGGTACTAATTGACAGACACAGCCCTTTTTGAAAACCTCAGCTCTTCTGAAGCTCAAGAGAATATATAGAGCAGGCCTCCGATTCAGAAGCAATAAAGGTGCTAATTGACACAGGAGTAAACAAAAAAGGTGCTAATGGGCACAGGAGTAAACACAAAAAGGTACTAATTGACAGACATCCCTTTTTGTAAACCTCAGCTCTTCTGAAGCTCAGGAAAATATATAGAGCAGGCCTTTGATTCAGAAGCAATAATTTCAAGGTAAGCTACACATTTCAAGGTAAGCACAAGGTGCTTTCTCCTATAGAGCTCCATTTTTATGGAATGGTCTGCCTACCCATGTGAGATACGCAAACTCGGTCTCAACCTTTAAGTCTTTACTGTAGACTCATCTCTTCAGTGGGTCATATGATTGAGTGTAGTCTGGCCCAGGAGTGTGAAGGTGAACGGAAAGGCTCTGGAGCAACGAACCGCCCTTGTTGTCTCTGCCTGGCCGGTTCCCCTCTTTCCACTGGGATTCTCTGCCTCTAACCGTATTACAGTCACTGGCTTACTAGGGCTCTTTCATACCGTCCCTAGGATGGGTGCGTCACTTGAGTGGGTTGAGTCACTGATGTGATCTTCCTGTCTGGGTTGGTGCCCCCCTTTGGGTTGTGCCGTGGTGGAGATCTTTGTGGGCTATACTCGGCCTTGTCTCAGGATGGTAAGTTGGTGGTTGAAGATATCCCTCTCGTGGTGTGGGGGCTGTGCTTTGGCAACGTGGGTGGGGTTATATCCTTCCTGTTAGGCCCTGTCATCGGATGGGGCCACAGTGTCTCCTGACACCTCCTGTCTCAGCCTCCAGTATTTATGCTGCAGTAGTTTATGTGTCGGGGGGCTATGGTCAGTTTGTTATATCTGGAGTACTTCTACTGTCCTATCCGGTGTCCTGTGTGAATTTAAGTATGCTCTCTCTAATTCTCTCTTTCTTTCCCTCTCTCTCTCGGAGGACTTGAGCCCTTGGACCATGCCTCAGGACTACCTGACATGATGACTCCTTGCTGTCCACAGTCCACCTGGCCGTGCTGCTGCTCCAGTTTCAACTGTTCTGCCTGTGATTATTATTATTTGACCATGCTGGTCATTTATGAACATTTGAACATCTTGGCCATGTTCTGTTATAATCTCCATCCGGCACAGCCAGAAGAGGACTGGCCATCCCACATAGCCTGGTTCCTCGCTAGGTTTCTTCCTAGGTTTTGGCCTTTCTAGGGAGTTTTTCCGAGCCACCGTGCTTCTACACCTGCATTACTTGCTGTTTGGGGTTTTAGGCTGTGTTTCTGTACAGCACTTTGAGATATCAGCTGATGTACGAAGGGCTATATAAATACATTTGATTTGATTTGATTTAATTGCTGTTTTCATGTTATATTTCTCATCAATCAAAGCACATCTTTATTTGATTGCATAGACTGTGGTGCGATTGAGTTTTGGGTGAGTAAAATGTGTGACCATTCAGCACAATCAGGCTGCAGTGTTATATTACCATGTAAGGAATATGATCTTTGTGCCATGACTCTCCTTGGGGGAGTATCATGTGTGCCCCCATCTCCCTCTCTCTCAATGCTTGCACGAGATGCACGAGATGCTAAGCTAACAAAGGGAAAGCAGCCATTCTGTTCTCGTGTCATGTTGAAATTCCTTCGTCAGAAGTCCCGCGCTTCGTACTTCCATTTGATTTCAGCTTTCTTAAATCAGTGACCCCTGGGGGTGAAGAATCGCCAGTACATTTTTTAAAATCATTATTTTGGTGACACCCAAACGTGTATTTGATATCTCAAATAATTGGATATCGATGTCTCATTCAATTTAACTAAGAAGTTAAAATTGCCAAACAAATCTTTTCACGTGGATCTTTTAGATAATATCCAAAGTGATTTGTTTCTACAAATGAGACAATTTAATCTAGCCTATATGGTCTATGTGTAACTCACCAGCTGAAGAAGAATGGGTTCCCCGGTCAATTGAAGTGTGTCTCAAGGTTTCTTCCTTACAGCAAGTTTTTACTTGTCATGCTGTCTCTCCAGAATTCCTCCTTCAAGTCCTGTTCCTCACAAGCTTTCTTCCTTCCAGGTAGTTTTCCTTGGTCATACTGACTCTAGGTTCTCCCCCCGCCGCATATAGTTCCTCACAAGGTTTCTCCCTTCTAGGGAGTTTTCCTTGCCCATGCAAGCTACCCGGCAACTCCCCCTTCAAGCACAGTTCCTCACAAGGTTTCTTTCTTCCAGGGAGTTTTCCATGATCATACTGACTCCACGTCCTCCCCTGTCACATTTAGTTCTTTAATAGGTTTCTCCCTTCTAGGGAGTTTTTCTTGCCAAGGCAAGCTATCTGGCATCTTCCTCATTGAGTCTAGTTACTTAAAAGTTTCTTCCTTCCAGGGAGTTTCCTTGCTAATGCTGGTTCTTTATCTCTACAGAATCGCTTCCTACCAAACTTCAACTGATACTGAATTATCACCACTTCCAACTCATTCGATTCTGCCCATCACCCTGGCATCTTTGACATTCATCCAATCTCAAGACTCCCTTATCTTCACCTTCACCAAATGAATCAAGAGCAGCTTGCCAAATCCACCCGGTCTTTCTGTATCGCCTCCCATCTTTCATCAGCCTCTACGAACCTCTAACTCCCTCATCAACCTCCAGCTATCACAGAATGCAGCCCCTCTTCATCACAGAAACTGGTCACGTAACCTACTGCCAATGGTTCCATCTTCATCTTCACCACACCGTCACCAAATCCGCCAATAGCTGCCTGATCACTCAGAGAATCTCCCAGGCAACTTGTCCTGCCAGGCTTACCACAGCTACATCTGATCAAACCCACAAGATCTCCTTCAAGCCCACACTACACTCTGTTCCGGAATTATCATCCGGTAGTCCTGACTTTTTGGGGTGTGCACTGTACAATCAGTTGCCTCAAATAGGACTCCTTCACCAAACACCCAGAGTCCCATTCTCCACCTGATCCTGTCACTCCTCCATGACCACTGCACCATGACCTGAATCACTGTGCTACTCCAACATCAAGAGCAGCCCTCTCCTTCAGAACTTCAGACAATCACATCCCTCCACCAATGAGCACCCACTATTTGTTGTCCTACTAACAACCATGTCCTCCACCAAGAGCACCACGCTTTTCATAAACTCCACCACTCCACCAAGAGCGCCTGCTCTTCATCGTCCTAAGGACAACCACGCCCTTCTACCGAGAACTTCCACTCTTCATAGTCTTACGGACGATCACGCCCCTCCACCAAGAGCACCCGCTCTTCATCATCCTTCGGACAACCGCACCCCTTCACCTAGTGAACTGACAGTTAATACAGTTATTTTATTCTGATCATAGAACTCTGAACACTTCAGTGTATCTTACCTGGTAAAATAAGGCTATTATAAAAATGTAATAAGAAATCTACATTTGACTACTACTACTGTGTCCATATGGCCTATTCCTATACTATATTCAAATGCCAGTAAGCAAGGAAAAGTTTGGCACAACAACACAATCTATGTCAGTGGAAAACTACTGTAACTAACCAGCAAACTACTGCACCTAGCCAGCAAGCTAGCTAGCAAAGCTATTGGAATGCAAACGGGTTAATATAACCATTCATATAACTCTAACATAACACATTTATTTTCTTCTAAATATTAGTTAGCTGGCTAGCATTTATGAGGCCAGCAAATAATGTCTCTCACATGCTAGGTATGTATGTCTTCCAAATTACGAAAAGGAGCATCTTTACTAGATGCTGTTCTTCCACTAACCTCATACCACTACCTTGTATCCTTTTCCCTCTCGCTCTCATCCAACACTTCCCACACTGCCCCTACTCGGATGGTATCGCGCCGTCCCAACCCTCGCTCTCTCTCCCCCGCTACTCTCTCCTCTTCCATCCTATCATCTCTTCCCTCTGTTCAAACCTTCTCCAACCTATCTCCTGATTCTGCCTCCTCAACCCTCCTCTCTTCCCTTTCTGCATCCTTTGACTCTCTATGTCCCCTATCCTCCAGGCCGGCTCGGTCCTCCCCTCCCGCTCCGTGGCTCGACGACTCATTGCGAGCTCACAGAACAGGGCTCCGGGCAGCCGAGCGGAAATGGAGGAAAACTCGCCTCCCTGCGGATCTGGCATCCTTTCACTCCCTCCTCTCTACATTTTCCTCCTCTGTCTCTGCTGCTAAAGCCACTTTCTACCACTCTAAATTCCAAGCATCTGCCTCTAACCCTAGGAAGCTCTTTGCCACCTTCTCCTCCCTCCGAATCCTCCTCCCCCTCCCCCTCCTCCCTCTCTGCAGATGACTTCGTCAACCATTTTGAAAAGAAGGTCGACGACATCCGATCCTCGTTTGCTAAGTCAAACGACACCGCTGGTTCTGCTCACACTGCCCTACCCTGTGCTCTGACCTCTTTCTCCCCTCTCTCTCCAGATGAAATCTCGCTTCTTGTGACGGCCGGCCGCCCAACAACCTGCCCGCTTGACCCTATCCCCTCCTCTCTTCTCCAGACCATTTCCGGAGACCTTCTCCCTTACCTCACCTCGCTCATCAACTCATCCCTGACCGCTGGCTACGTCCCTTCCGTCTTCAAGAGAGCGAGAGTTGCACCCCTTCTGAAAAAACCTACACTCGATCCCTCCGATGTCAACAACTACAGACCAGTATCCCTTCTTTCTTTTCTCTCCAAAACTCTTGAACGTGCCGTCCTTGGCCAGCTCTCCCGCTATCTCTCTCAGAATGACCTTCTTGATCCAAATCAGTCAGGTTTCAAGACTAGTCATTCAACTGAGACTGCTCTTCTCTGTATCACGGAGGCGCTCCGCACTGCTAAAGCTAACTCTCTCTCCTCTGCTCTCATCCTTCTAGACCTATCGGCTGCCTTTGATACTGTGAACCATCAGATCCTCCTCTCCACCCTCTCCGAGTTGGGCATCTCCGGCGCGGCCCACGCTGGATTGCGTCCTACCTGACAGGTCGCTCCTACCAGGTGGCGTGGCGAGAATCTGTCTCCTCGCCACGCGCTCTCACCACTGGTGTCCCCCAGGGCTCTGTTCTAGGCCCTCTCCTATTCTCGCTATACACCAAGTCACTTGGCTCTGTCATAACCTCACATGGTCTCTCCTATCATTGCTATGCAGACGACACACAATTAATCTTCTCCTTTCCCCTTCTGATGACCAGGTGGCGAATCGCATCTCTGCATGTCTGGCAGACATATCAGTGTGGATGACGGATCACCACCTCAAGCTGAACCTCGGCAAGACGGAGCTGCTCTTCCTCCCGGGGAAGGACTGCCTGTTCCATGATCTCGCCATCACGGTTGACAACTCCATTGTGTCCTCCTCCCAGAGCGCTAAGAACCTTGGCGTGATCCTGGACAACACCCTGTCGTTCTCAACTAACATCAAGGCGGTGGCCCGTTCCTGTAGGTTCATGCTCTACAACATCCGCAGAGTACGACCCTGCCTCACACAGGAAGCGGCGCAGGTCCTAATCCAGGCACTTGTCATCTCCCGTCTGGATTACTGCAACTCGCTGTTGGCTGGGCTCCCTGCCTGTGCCATTAAACCCCTACAACTCATCCAGAACGCCGCAGCCCGTCTGGTGTTCAACCTTCCCAAGTTCTCTCACGTCACCCCGCTCCTCCGCTCTCTCCACTGGCTTCCAGTTGAAGCTCGCATCCGCTACAAGACCATGGTGCTTGCCTACGGAGCTGTGAGGGGAACGGCACCGCAGTACCTCCAGGCTCTGATCAGGCCCTACACCCAAACAAGGGCACTGCGTTCATCCACCTCTGGCCTGCTCGCCTCCCTACCACTGAGGAAGTACAGTTCCCGCTCAGCCCAGTCAAAACTGTTCGCTGCTCTGGCCCCCCAATGGTGGAACAAACTCCCTCACGACGCCAGGACAGCGGAGTCAATCACCACCTTCCGGAGACACCTGAAACCCCACCTCTTTAAGGAATACCTAGGATAGGATAAGTAATCCTTCTCACCCCCCCTTAAATGATTTAGATGCACTATTGTAAAGTGGCTGTTCCACTGGATGTCATATGGTGAATTCACCAATTTGTAAGTCGCTCTGGATAAGAGCATCTGCCAAATGACTTAAATGTAAAATGTAAATGTGCTTCTCGCTTCCAAATCAAAGGTTTCCGAGAGGCTTGTGGGTGGAATGTTGATGTTGCCCACTGAATGCGCTTTCAGTACCTTGATTGATCCATTCAATATATTTTCAATTGGCGCTGATGAAAATATAATCTAAAGTGCATTATATTGGCTTGAAAATAGAGGTGAATGCATATTCAATAGGAGTGGGTGTATTCATTTAGTTATTGAGCTTGTTTTAGGTGATTTCATGGGGCTACAGATGACAAACAATGTATTTCCCTTCCATTTGGGACATTTATTGTACTGAACAACAACATTTGTCTTAAAGTAGCTTAGTTTATAAAAGTCTGCTCTCTCTTCAGCCAGTAATGACATCATTCACAAGGTAAGAGTGAGGCAGCCCAGACTCAATTTTGCTGAGGCAATAGATAATCTTTGGGAGAGACGTGAGAGAGAGACTGATTAAAAATTTCTTGCGTCGAGCAATCCCGTATCCGGGAGCGTAATCATAGCCTCAAGCTCATTAGCATAACGCAACATTAACTATTCATGAAAATTGCAAATGAAATGAAAGAAATATATTCACTCACAAGCTTAGCCTTTTGTTAACAACACTGTCATCTCAGATTTTCAAAATATGCTTTTCAACCATATTTACACAAGCATTTGTGTAAGAGTATTGATAGCTAGCATAGCATTAAGCCTAGCATTCAGCAGGCAACATTTTCACAAAAACAAGAAAAACATTCAAATAAAATAATTTACCTTTGAAGAACTTCGGATGTTTTCAATGAGGAGACTCTCAGTTAGAGCAAATGTTCAGTTTTTCCAAAAAGATGATTTGTGTAGGAGAAATCGCTCCGTTTTGTTCATCACATATGGCTAAGAAAAACCCAGTAAATTCAGTCATTACAACGCCGAACTTTTTCCCAAATTAACTCAACGTTGTTTAGAATCAATCCTCAAGGTGTTTTTCACATATCTATTCGATGATAAATCATTTGTGGCAGTTGACTTTCTCCTCTGAATCAAATGGTAAAATTCACACAGATGGAGATTATGCAATAATTTCGACGGAGGACACCAAGCGGGCACCTGGTAAATGTAGTCTCTTATGGTCAATCTTCCAATGATATGCCTACAAATACATCACAATGCTGCAGACACCTTGGGGAAATGACAGAATGTGCAGGCTCATTCCTGGCGCATTCACAGCCATATAAGGAGACATTGGAACACAGCGCCCTCAAAATCTGGGCCATTTCCTGTTTGAAATTTCATCTTGGTTTCGCCTGTAGCATCAGTTCTGGGGCACTCACAGATAATACCTTTGCAGTTTTGGAAACGTCAGAGTGTTTTCTTTCCAAAGCTGTCAATTATATGCATAATCGAGCATCTTTTCGTGACAAAATATCTTGTTTAAAATGGGAACATTTTTTTATCCAAATATTAAAAGAGCGCCCCCTATATCGAAGAAGTTTTAAGTGAATGAATAAAGTTTAGGTGGAAATCAGCTTTGAAATCAGCATATATATATATATATATATATATATCAGATTTTAGCTAGCATTGGTAGGCATTTTTGACAAACTTTGCTTGCGATGGCAAAATTGCCATCTGTTTAAAGTAAATTTGAAGACATAATGACAGCAAAATTGATTCCTACTAATTATTTAGCTGTGTTTCAAGGTAGAGTAATACATGGCCTCAGAGATTTGTGAGCAGTCCATCGCAGTCTCCATGATCAACCATGACGGTAAAATGATTAATGGGGCAGACATGCGACTGATCACCAAAGCACACATGCAGAAATGGTGTAGGTTTGATCTGCTCATTGGTGGGAGCCCAAACAATGACCTGTCCATTGTGAATCCATTGCGGAAGGGATTGTTTGAAGGGACGGGACAGCTGTTAGTACAAAACAATCGGCTGCTGCACATCATGAAGCCCAAGGAGGAGGACATGCGGCTGTTCTTCTGGCTCTTTGAGAACACAGAGTTCACGAAGAACCATGTTAAACCCGACTTCTGCCGCTTCTTAGAGTGTAACCCAGTTGTGGTGGATGCAGTGAAAGTGAGCCAACAGAGCATGCTACTTCTGGGGGAACATCCTTTAGATCAATAGGCCCATCACAAATGGTTGCAACCTTCAGGATTGCATAAGGATTAGAAGAGTAGCTAAATTCACCAATGTTCGGACTGTCAACACAAACCAAAACTCAGTCAAGCAGAGCTCCTTGTCTCAGAGAAAGGCTTGGATGACAACTTGTGGATTACAGAATTAGATAAGATTTTACATTTACCAAAACACTACACGGACGTGAAGAACATGAATCTCCAGCAAAGGCAGAAGGGGCGAGGGAAATCCTGTGTTTCACCACCTTTTTGCTTCTATTTATCCTACAAACAGCTTTCCCCCTTCCCTTCCCAGCCACCAAGAAGTTTAGCAACAGCCTCAGAGATGGGGGAGAGGTCAATGGGAGCTGCTCTGTGTTGTAGCCCTATTGAGTCACAACTGGATTCACACAATAATGTGAATCTCTATAGCAAAAATAGTCAACATAGTAGGAAATAAAGACAACACTGGTTTTATTTCAATTAAATGATGACAAGGCCAAGTGAGATGTTGATAATGTGGTTGCCCATCCTAAAAAAAAATGGTTTTGAGTGTGCAGGTCACCACATCGCTGCAAGCAGGAGTGAGTCCCGTTGTCGTCCATACATGTATAGTTCTTGCTCCTCTCCATATATATATATATGTGTGTACAGTATATCACAAAAGTGAGTACACCCCTCACATTTTTGTAAATATTTGAGTATATTTTTTCATGTGACAACACTGAAGAAATGACACTTTGCTAAAATGTAAAGTAGTGAGTGTACAGCTTGTATAACAGTGTAAATATGTTGTCCTCTCATGTCTAAACCTCTTGCAACAAAATTGAGTACACCCCTAAGTGAAAATGTCCAAATTGGGCCCAAAGTGTCAATAGTCTGTGTGGCCACCATCATTTTCCAGCACTGCCTTAACCCTCTTGGGCATGGAGTTCACCAGAGCTTCACAGGTTGCCACTGGAGTCCTCTTCCACTCCTCCATGACGACATCACGGAGCTGGTGGATGTTAAAGACCTTGCACTCCTCCACCTTCCGTTTCAGGATGCCCCACAGATGCTCAATAGGGTTTAGGTCTGGAGACATGCTTGGCCAGTCCATCACCTTCACCCTCAGCTTCTTTAGCAAGGCAGTGGTCGTCTTGGAGGTGTGTTTGGGGTCGTTATCTATATTTTCCGAAGGGAGGGGATCATGCGGGGGATCATGCTCTGCTTCAGTATGTCACTGTTGGCATTCATGGTTCCCTCAATGAACTGTAGCTCCCCAATGCCGGCAGCACTCATGCAGCCCCAGACCATGACACTCCCACCACCATGCTTGACTGTAGGCAAGACACACTTGTCTTTATACTCCTCACCTGGTTGCCGCCACACACGCTTGACACCATCTGAACCATATAAGTTTATCTTGGTCTCATCAGACCACAGGACCATGGTTCCAGTAATCTATGTCCTTAGTCTGCTTGTCTTCAGCAAACTGTTTGCGTTCTTTTTTGTGCATCATCTTTAGAAGAGGCTTCCTTCTGGGACGACAGCCATGCAGACCAATTTGATGCAGTGTACGGCGTATGGTCTGAGCACTGACAGGCGGACCCCCCACCCCTTCAACCTCTGCAGCAATGCTGGCAGCACTCATTTGTCTATTTCCCAAAGACAACCTCTGGATATGATGCTGAGCACGTGCACTCAACTTCTTTGGTCGACCATGGCGAGGCCTGTTCTGAGTGGAACCTATCCAGTTAAACCGCTGTATGGTCTTGGCCACCATGCTGCAGCTCATTTTCAGGGTCTTGGCAATCTTCTTATAGCCCAGGCCATATTTATGTAGAGCAACAATTCTTTTTTTCAGATCCTCAGAGAGTTCTTTGACATGAGGTGCCATGTTGAACTTCCAGTGACCAGTCAGTATGAGGGAGTGTGAGAGCAATGACACCAAATTTAACACACCTGAGACCTTGTAACACTAACGAGTCACATGACACCGGGGAGGGAAAATGGCTAAATTGGGCCCAATTTGGACATTTTCACTTAGGGGTGTACTCACTTTTTTGGCCAGCGGTTTAGACATTAATGGCTGTGTGTTGAGTTATTTTGAGGGGACAGCAAATGTACACTGTTATACAAGCTGTGCACTCACTACTTCAGTGTTGTCACATGAAAAGATATACTCAAATATTTACAGAAATGTGAGGGGTGTACTCAATTTTGTGATATACTGTATGAACAGGCACAGAACAGCAAGGACTTCAGTTATAACTTCGGTTGTCAAGCCCCCCAAAAAGGATGTCCACTGGCCAGACTATACTATTTATACCCTGTCTGCAGGGTCCCGATGAACATTTCTCCAATCACAGGGAATCTGAATAGACTCAGGTGGAAACTTTTTGTTACAGCCTGCAAAGTGGGGCGGCAGGGTAGCCTAGTGGTTAGAGCGGTGGACTTGTAACCAGAAGGTTGCAAGTTCAAATCCCCAAATCTGTCAATCTGCCCCTGAACAAGCAGTTAACCCACTGTTCCTAAGCCGTTATTGAAAATAAGAATTTGTTCTTAACTGACTTGCCTAGTAAAATAAAAAAGTGTAAGCACTTTGCTGAGTACTCTACGGCCTCCCAATCATTTCCTGACATTTTTTGGGAGTGCTCTGCTCATATGCGAGTCATGTCCTAGATTAATATGGTTTCAACCAATTAGCTACTCGAAAGGATTAACTTCCATTCTCTTATATTGGACAGGCATTATTTCACATTTTAACAAATAAACAGATAAACTCAAACAAGTATAATTATACGCATGCACATATTTTGCATATCAAACTTGGTTATCGATGACAGAACTTATTAATGACAGATATCAGGGCAGCTCTGTGGTCGAAGCAACAAACAAAAAAGGTTGGGCTATTGAAGTGATATAACAGAAGTTTTTTGGGGGGGCTAGCAATCACGAGCCAAAATGGGTCCCCAAAAATAATGTTTCACCTTATTGTTCTCGAGCCCTTTGTGTGCACAAAGGGCCCGATTCAGACTTGGGATAAGTAGACTTAAAATGGACTTAAGTTAACATTTTACTTAAGTCCATATTGTCAATTTATCTCAAGCCTGAATGGGGCCCAAAGAAGAAGAAAAAAAACTCTGGTGTGCATGTGGAGCAGGTTGGCATTTATTGAGATGACTCATGTTCTGGAGGCAGCTCTGCAGAGTGGTCACTAGTTGGTACAGCCACAAAGTCATAGAATCTGTCAGTGCCGTTTAAGATTAGGGAGGACAATTTCTTTCCACCCAGCTCAATGTAAAATCGATAGGTTTAGGCTACTAATGTAATATCGATAGGTTTAGGCTACTACATGATACTAAAATTTTACCTGCTGTACCAGTCAAACGTTTGGACACACCTACTCATTCCAGGGTTTTTCTTTATTTTTTGGTATTTTCTACATTGTAGAATAATAGTGAAAACATTAAAACTATGAAATAACACATATAGTAAAGTATGTAGTAAACAAAAAAGTGTTAAACTAATCAAAATATATTTGAGATTACTCATAGCCACTGTTGGCTTGATGACAGCTTTGCACACTCTAGTTCTTAATGTTTTGTATTCTTGATCTGGGTTCTCCAATTGATTAGCACTATTCATGTTTTACCTTTATTTAACTTAGGCAAGTCAGTTAAGAACAAAATCTTATTTTCAATGACAGCCTAGGATCAGTGGGTTAACTGCCTTGTTCAGAGGCAGAATGACAGATTTTTACCTTATCAGCTCTGGGATTCAATCTTGCAACCTTTCAGGTTACTAGTCCAATGCTCTAACCACTAGTCTACCAGTCGCCCCAACTATGCAGTGATTAACATGTTGAATAAAGCTAAAGAATATAAAGTCCAAACAACATATCAAATGACTAAGAATAATCAGTGAATGTAGGACATCAAATGTACAGACAACACTCACTTTGGTCAATAACTTAAAATGCCAAATAAATGCCAAATAAAATGCATAAGGGGAAACAATGCCACCGTTCACCCCAGTACATTTGTTATTGTTTTTGTTTTGTTGATGAAACTGAGGGGGCATCCATCATTGTGGTAAAAAATAATCACAGTAAATACTCTGCTGTTCTTTTGCGCTTGCAATGATGTCAGAGGAAAAAAATCTGTGTTTGAAGTAAATGGACGTGGCAGTTTCACCATTACCGATTCCAGCTTTAACTTAATTGAATTAGTTAGGTACCAATACCAGATAGGTTTTTAGGTAAAACAACAGTTCCGAGCACAAGGCCTTCAGAATGCTGCACATGCTACACAAATGAATAAACAAAACCATGGACTTGTCAAGTCACTCAATCAACCTCAAATACAGTTGCATCTCCATTAACTACCCACAGTGATACTTGCACAAGGACAACCCTGAATTTTCCAACAGAATAGACTTATATGAGTATAAAAACTGTTGGCTTTGTGTTGTGTTGCATAACTTATCAGTTCATGCAATTGAGGAATGTAAAGTATTACAAAATATTACTTAATGTCATTACTAAGTACTGAGAAGTGAGCCAATTTAGAGTTTGTCATCATCATCAACAAAGTTGCAACGTGTTCAGTCTTCTCTCAAGGTGATATGGACCTTATCAGTCTATATCCTCCATTTAGCCTTCAACAATAGAACATTTCCTAATCATTGGCTAGAATGATACGAGCTGCAGAAAGCCCCTGAGGTGTGTGTTCCTATATGAGTTTGGATGTATCCATGTATTCTCTTTATCCAACGGAGAAAAGTATTTTATCGCAGGAAAGTTCTCTTAGAACACTTAATCGCCAGACCGTCCTTCAACAGGCTGCGCTCCACTGGGCACACGCTCTTCTTGCTGGTCTCAGGCAGACGGGGTTTGTGTCTGTACCTTTTGAAACATGGAATTTGTATACAGTACATTGGTTGATTACTTGTGAGTGTCCCCAGCCAAGATTTCTCGGGGACACTTGATTTATTTGAAGGTCTGCTTGTAAAACGTCTTATAAAACAACGCTGTCTCGCATGATTTGTTATGCGATTCCATCAGCAGCATACTTTTGCACAAATTATATGTGTGGGTATTTCACATATATACAGTAAGTGCGTCTTGCACATACAGTAATAGAAAAATGTCAAATGTAGGCATGCTAGTGAGTGGTTAAGGTTAGGAATCTAATACTAGAGCTTACCCAGGAAAATCTTCCACAAATTGACTTATTTATAAACAGTGTTTGCAGTACTCTAAAGAACCAACAAAGATTTACTTTATCACTCAGGCTGTATTCCATGACGAACAGGACAGGTATACTTTCACATGACGCCTCCCTCACTCTGTACACCACCACGTTCTTCTGTGAGTTCATTATTGCATTATAACTCTTAGACCTATCGAGATTTTAAAGGAGAATTTTCCTTTTTTGTAACAAATCTCTATTTTTGGCATGTTATAGAAGAACATCTTTTTTTCAATTTCACTTGTTTTAGTATAGTGATGCAGGTCTTTAGATGTTGTACACATGAAATTGTGTCGTTCTGAACTTGATCTACAATGTTATGTTCCATTTTGTTGAGACTTTTGCAAGATTTGATTGTAAAAAATATAACTTCTCCTTTATTGTTATAGGTTTTCTAGCTAAGGATTTGGGGATGGTGTTGAGGATGAGCTAAAACCATGGGCTCCGAACATCGAAAGTAATTCAATCCCAGCACTTGTTTTTTAATTATTTTTTTTCCTGTTTTAACCCTGACCAAAACTTTAACCCAAAACCTTAAATCAGTTGTAATTAATGACTAAACTTAACCATTGATGTTAGTTTCAGTTTCACTCTTGCTCAGTTTCACTGACAGCTGACAGATGGCAACATGCTCCATAGTTAAAAGGGCAACACACTCCATAATCTCTGTTGCCTGCAGTTACGACAACTGTCTCCATTTACCTTAGATGTTGTGTTGTGTTATATAGACTCACTGACCCCTAGACCTCACATGGATGCATACATGTAACGGATGACAAAAAACTGTAACTGTAATCCATTATATTACCTTCTAAAAATATTATAATCAGATTACAGATACTTTTGAAAAAACAGATGGTTACTTTAGGATTACTTTTAAAGTTTCATTCAAATCCGCATTGAAAAAGACACACGTTTAAGGTTGTTCCACCTGTACAAGTCTGGCCACAAGTAAGAGACCACTACTATGATGACAACAAATGTGTTTGATGGATTGTGGGAAAAGAGTAGGCTACAGTCCAAGCTGTCTTCCAATAGTGCCACTGCTGTTGGCATCCAAAATGATCCAACTTGTATAGATGCTTGGAAGTAAGGAAGACAGCCGTGGTATAGCCTATGGGCAAGCTCCCTATCAATCCAAGGTCCAAGAGGCTTCTAAACAGCTTCTACCCCCAAACCATAAGACTCCTGAACATCTAATCAAATGCCTACCCAGATAACTTGCATTTGCATTGCCCCCCCCCCTCCCTCTTTTACGCTGCTGTTCACTTTAATAACTTTACCTACATGTACATATTACCTCAATTACCTCGACTAACCGGTGCCCCCACACATTGACTCTGTACCGGTACCCTCTGTATATAGCCTCGCTCTTGTTTCTTTTTTGCTGCTCTTTAAGTTATTTGTTACTTTTATTTCTTAATTCTTATTTTTATATGTTTTGTTATTTTTCTTTTTGTTATTTAAAAATAAATACTGTATATATACATATTTAAACTGCATTGTTGGTTAAGGGCTTGTAAGTAAGCGTTTCACTGTTGTAGTCGGCACGTGATAAATCATATTTGATTTGATTTATGCACGTCAGCTACTGCAGCAAGTGAAATCAGTGCAACGCTTAACAGAGAGCTGCAGTTAGTTTAAGAATGGGTGGCAAGGAATAAGTTAGTCCTAAATATTTCTACAAATAAAAGCGTTGTAATAAATATTGTGGAATTCGAGCAGGTTGAGGTGACTAAACTGCCTGGAGTAACCCTGGATTATAAACTGTCATGGTCCAAACATGTTGATACAACCGTAGCCCCCCTTTTACACCGCTGCTACTCTCTGTTGTTATCTTCAATGCATAGGCACTTTTAATAACTCTACCTATATGTACAGTACATATTACCTCAACTAACCGGTGCCCCCGCACATTGACTCTGTATCGGCACCCCCTTGCATATTATCTCGCTATTGTTATTTTACTGCTGCTCTTTAATTTTTACTTTTATTTCATATTCTTCTTCTTTTTTTTATACTACATTGTTGGTTAGGGGCTCGTAAATAACCATTTCACTGTAAGGTCCTGTTGTAGTCAGCGCATGTGACTAATAATATTTGATTTGAATCATTGTTTTTGAGACAAGTGAAAAGCAGTGAAAAATGTTTTCTTGCAACAGCTCCATCGTGTAGATCCCCCACATAGTGCCTAAATTCACCCATGATATTGTGCTCTACACTGTGAAAAACAAGTTTTATTTAAGAAGACCAGGAGTGGGGCTTTTATTGCTCATTCGTGCTGATTCAAAAACAAAAAACCCATAGAGTCACTTTTGCTATACTTAAAGGGGCAATCTGTAGTTGCTGTATTCATTTTTGCACTTATAAATGAATAATACATACTCAATGATTCTTGAAGAATATAACTTATAAATGCCTTATAAGCTTAGTTCAACTGTCACAAATTGAGATTTTGTGTCACTGGCCTACACACAATAACCCATAATGTCAAAGTGGAATTATGAGTCAATAAGTATTCAACCCTTTTGTTATGGCAAAAATATTCCAAAACATGCACCGTTTGCCAATAAGTCACTAAAGTTAAACTGCAAAAAAAATGGTAAAGAAATTAACTTTATGTCCTGAATGAATAACGTTATGTTGGGGCAAACCCAACACAACACATCACTGAGTACCAGTCTTCATATTTTCAAGCTTCATCATGTTATCGGGTCATCTGCAAGGACCAGGGAGTTTTTTAGGGCTAAAAGAAAGGAATAGAGCTAATGACATGTAAAATTATAGAGGGAAACCTGGTCTGCTTTCCAACAGACACTGGGAGACAAATTCAACTTTAAGCAGAACAATAACCGAAAACATAATGCCAGATATACACTGGAGTTGCTTACCAAGAGGATTTAAATCGGCTTGAAAATCAATGGCAAGACTTGGAAATGGGGCGGGGGGATAAGTTGTTAGTATCAACTGCATTATAATAAATCCAGTGGTGTAATTGGAGGGTAAACACAGTTTGTGGCACCCAAAATTGATTTGAAAGTATAGGAAGCGTTACTTTTTTTCACCGTGACGGTCGATCAGAGTTTACACACCTATTACAGAGTTTACCAGAGTGTATTAGGTTGAAATGGGGACCCTTTTAATCCTCATATCTTTACTCCTACATGGAGTTGTAAGCAATCAAAGACCCTGATATTTCTCCTTATATTGAAAAGAGTCTCGTAAGATGTGCTGGTGCTGAGAAATACACACAAGACTAAAGTGTGACAACCGACGCCGGTCTTCTCGAGTTGCCATTGTCCCTGTCCTCACCCTGCACTCGAGAGACTCAACAATGGGGCAACGTCAGTGGCTGACCCTGGCCCCACACTAACTTTGTGCGGAGCGTCTCATGGGAATGGCGGGCAGGAGAGTGCTATGTCAAGGCTGCCGCGAGTTTAATCTCCTGCCAAGGATCATTGAGAAGTGCTGATTTTAAGGGGTGGGAGAGGAAACAAGACAGCTATACTTTTTGTTCCTTGGGAAAAAAATATGGTTTTGAGGCAGCAAACACATGATCCAATGTAATCATGTGCGGACTTTTGGTTTCAAGGCTGAGAACAGCATATCGCCACAATTGTCAATGTGGGCAGATTTTGTTTGGTCTGCAAATTTAACAATATAGGAGAGGTGAGTGTTAGATTGGAAATCTAACACTCACCTCTTTTTTTATTGAATAAAATTAGAGCAAGTAATATAATAATAACCTCCCAGTCCCCACACATACGATTTCTCTCTTCTGCTCTCTCTACACAACACACATACAGTTAAACACACTGACACATAGTTGCACGCTGCATGTCCAAAGTGCCGTGCTGCCTACTTGCGATTGTTGCACTGATAGCTGACATAAGAAGCTGCGTGAGGGATGAGAGCGGCAGGTTGCTGCAGGTAAACACAGCCGCTCATGTGGTTCTGTCAGGTTTGACAGCCAAAGACCATCAATCACACGCTCCCAGCATTCTTTCCCAAACAATCCAGAGCACACATTGGCAGCACAAGACACAGGTGTTTGCCATTTATCTTGCCGTTTACTGATAATCATGGCAGAGCATCATTTTATGAGTTAAATGAAATTCACCATAATACACTGTGTTGATCTTGTACCCCGATGTTCTCTATTCAAGGTGATTTTTGGAAACAATAGAGAGTTCCTGGAAAGGGTTCTTTCCCCTGGCAGTTCTATCAACCTGGTTCAACACTTTAACATTAATTGTTAAAATACAATGAACTAATATTGAAATGGTAATTTCACTTTGAGTTCTTTGAGATTCTAACACAAACGTCTCTATGTGGAATTTATACCAGCTAGTTATCAATTGTGTTGAATTATTTGCTCTTAGTACCAGAAAGTATCTATTGTTACCACATAGTTTCTTATTTAAAGTCATGTAGGCTGTAAAATAACATGTTACAGGTTTTGCTATGGATTAGTTTGCGACAATTTAAATGAGCATTGCAAATCAATATTTTTTTTTACAAGTATCCATTTGCCTCTCCTTAATTAAAAACAGGTGTCGCATTCCTAAACTCTAGCCGCCTTCCTGAGACCAGGACCTGTGTGCAGACTTTTTCATTTCCTGGTTCGCTATCATTTTACGCTTTTGTCCGAGAGAGCCGTCAAAATAGGATTATGGTCTTAATAAAAAATGATTTCAAAGGTGAGGATTTCATTCCCATGAGAGGGATATGGCTAGTATATTACTTCAGTGTGTAAGACCAACATCGCTATTCCTCTATGCAGTGAGAAAACCACAAGACGGGGGCCAACAGGAAGAATGTCTCATTCAAAGTTAGGATTCCTCTTTGTTTGCGTAGCCACGTCTCTCTCTGCATAGGCATTGAGTTTAAAGTCTTTGTAGCGTAAATAGACTGCTGCTTTCCATACAGTATCTAGAGAGGGGAAACGAACACAAATTAACTTAGCGCTTTGGGCAGATAGAAAATGAAATCAATTGGATCCATAGCATGTAGCGTTAATAATTTCTTCATTTTCGATTGTACAGTATCTCTAAGTGACTTAATTGTTCCATTACACAATTACAGACATATTCATTTCGAGACAAATTATTATCAATAGTCCATTATATCATTTGGCAGCCCTTATATGGAAATGAGAATCTGTTTTGATGTGCTTAAGTCTAATCACATTACAATTATAAACGAGTTTGAACTACCACACATATACATAAATGTGAGGACACAGAGAACCTATGATAGTGAGCCAGGGATGGTCTGCAATTGTCAATGAATGCTGTGTTATGAAAATTCCAGTGGACCGTTAACAAAACACTGAAGTAGAACCACTTCTACATTCAACAAGGAGTTCCGACCATGGTCTTTGATATAACTTGGAAAAGCATGCACTGCTAAAGAAAGTCCTTGAATATAAAGCAAGAAACATTGTTTTTGAGTAGTGCCCATTTAATAGTGAAAACAACTTCTGAGCCAAAAGAGCCTACCAACAGCAAAAGCATTAACCAATGAGAGTCAGCTAGTTTGAATTTTGTATAAGCAATACGTGACCGACCGCCTTGATTCGGTCTTACGTAGCAAAATTTGAAATTGTGTTTTTTACATTGGAAAAAACTACAGAGAGCTCTTCTTTGTCTACACCCATTCAGCATCGTTCACACCCTCTTAAGACTTAGCCCCACCCATCTCTTTCAGGGTTGATCTGAGCGTTCTGTCCTAACAACAACAGTCAAGCACCCAAGCTAACTGGCTAACGTTGGCTAGCTTGCTAGCTATTACCAAACACAAATGTGAGAGAACAGCTCACTGACCATTTTACTCGCCTGAGCAGAGCTGGTTAGGCAAATTGTGTTATCCAGAGAGTTGGTGACTGCAACTGTGACGCTGGCAACAATTTATTATTTTTTGCCAACGTTTACTGACACAGGCCATATTCAATGGGTGTTGAGTGTTCGTAAATTTGACAGTTATTCTGCGCTCTGGCACACTCAGACGAGTGTGCTCTGAAAACGGAGTTGATAGCCAGAGCTAATTTACCAGCTATGTCTATTGGGGCAAAAAAAGTATTTAGTCAGCCACCAATTGTGCAAGTTCTCCCACTTAAAAAGATGAGAGAGGCCTGTAATTTTCATCATAGGTACACTTCAACTATGACAGACAAAATGAGGAAAAAATCCAGAAAATCACATTGTAGGATTTTTAGTGAATTTATTTGCAAATTATGGCAGAAGATAAGTATTTGGTCACCTACAAACAAGCAAGATTTCTGGCTCTCACAGACCTGTAACTTCTTCTTTAAGAGGCTCCTCTGTCCTCCACTCGTTACCTGTATTAATTGCACCTGTTTGAACTTGTTATCAGTATAAAAGACACCTGTCCACAACCTCAAACAGTCACACTCCAAACTCCACTATGGCCAAGACCAAAGAGCTGTCAAAGGACACCAGAAACAAAATTGTAGACCTGCACCAGGCTGGGAAGACAGAATCTGCAATAAGTAAGCAACTTGGTTTGAAGAAATCAACTGTGGGAGCAATTATTAGGAAATGGAAGACATACAAGACCACTGATAATCTCCCTCGATCTGGGGCTCCACGCAAGATCTCACCCCGTGGGGTCAAAATGATCACAAGAACGGTGAGCAAAAATCCCAGAACCACACGGGGGAACCTAGTGAATGACCTGCAGAGAGCTGGGACCAAAGTAACAAAGCCTACCATCAGTAACACACTACGCCGCCAGGGACTCAAATCCTGCAGTGCCAGACGTGTCCCCCTGCTTAAGCCAGTACATGTCCTAGGCACGTCTGAAGTTTGCTAGAGAGCATTTGGATGATCCAGAAGAAGATTGGGAGAATGTCATATGGTCAGATGAAAACAAAATATAACTTTTTGGTAAAAACTCAACTCGTCGTGTTTGGAGGACAAAGAATGCTGAGTTGCATTCAAAGAACACTATATCTACTGTGAAGCATGGGGGTGGAAACATGCTTTGGGGCTGTTTTTCTGCAAAGGGACCAGGATGACTGATCCGTGTAAAGGAAAGAATGAATGGGGCCATGTATCGTGAGATTTTGAGTGAAAACCTCCTTCCATCAGCAAGGGCATTGAAGATGAAACGTGGCTGGGTCTTTCAGCATGACAATGATCCCAAACACACTGCCCGTGCAACGAAGGAGTGGCTTCGTAAGAAGCATTTCAAGGTCCTGGAGTGGCCTAGCCAGTCTCCAGATCTCAATCCCATAGAAAATCTTTGGAGGGAGTTGAAAGTCCGTGTTGCCCAGCAACAGCCCCAAAACATCAAATACCAGCAACAGTGTGTGAAAAGCTAGTGAAGACTTACAGAAAACGTTTGACCTCTGTCATGGCCAACAAAGGATATATAACAAAGTATTGAGAAACTTTTGTTATTGACCAAATACTTATTTTCCACCATAATTTGCAAATAAAAAATCCTACAATGTGAGTTTCTGGATTTCTTTTTCTCATTTTGTCTGTCATAGTTGAAGTGTACCTATGATAAATTACAGGCCACTCTCATCTTTTTTATGTGGGAGAACTTGCACAATTTGTGGCTGATTATTAAATACTTTTTTTGCCCCACTGTATGTCATTGACATTCATTGTCATATTCAATTGATTCTATAAATACCTTGGGCAAAGAACAACCTGTGTCATATTTGTCCTTAGTTCTAGGAATATTCCAGTCTTTGACGTCTCAACCGTGTTCTTTTGGAGTTAAAAGAGCTCACAATGACTCCATCTAATTATGACGTGACTAACAAAAGGCCAGATGCTCATTTATTAATGTGTGAATAAACACAACAGCAGGTTTCTACTACCTGAACTTTATAAAAGAATGCATCATCATTATAAGCGCCATTATGGATTTGACTAGTCTATGCTTTTCATTGATAGAAAATGGTTGACATTTCCTCCTAATGCTTTCTTTGAGGGTCATTAGCAAAGGTGGTTGAGGCGGAAGACGGAAGATATTAGAGAAGCAGAAAGGTGACGCGCATGGGAGACTTATATAACTTTCCAGATAAATCTGAATGAAATGGGACATTTCATTGTCAAAGTGACTCTGTAATTGGGCTCGTAGCTCCGGTACAAAACCCATGGAAACTATAACCTGGAGTCGTGGAACGTGATGTTCTCTCTTCTCTTCCACCTGGGGGAAGCTGACATCTCACCCATTCAAGAGGTTCTGACTCACCATGGGGGCTGAGCTCTCAGAATAGGTGGAGATTGATTGGCATGATGGCATTTCACAGAGGAAGCAGGGGAGAACTGATCATTAGCTTGGTGATGAGCGTGGTTGCCTATTATCCTACCATTAAAAATGAAGACATTACTTGGGGCCTGTTTGATTGGAGTCTCGGATCCTTGCAAGATAGCTTGCTCAGTGGTGGTGGGCAAGAAGCTAAATGGGAATTTGAATGACTTCAAAGAATGAGCCGATGCAGCAGACATTTTGCATGAGGGGATTGGGGGTGCATGCACTCAGGCCAGGAGATGGAATATCCAACCTAAAGCCAACCTACTGCTAACTCATTATTTATACAGTATCATCAAATTATATTAGATTGAATTTCCTTTTGATCAAATTTATCAAATCAAATGAATGTTTCTTTATCACATGCGCCGAATACCACAGGTGTAGGTAGACCTTACCATGAAATGCTTACTTACAAGCCCTTAACCAGCAATGCAGTTAAAAAAATAGAGTTAAGAAAATATTTACGAAATAAACTAAAGTAAAAAATATGAAATAAAATAAAAAGTAACACCATAAAATAACAATAATGAGGGTGTATATAGGGGGAGCTCCACCGAGTCAATGTGCGAGGGTACAGGTTAGTCGAGGTAATTTCTACATGTAGGTAGGGGTAAAGTGACTATGCATAGATAATAAACAGCAAGTAGCAGCAGTATTAAATTAAAGGGAGGGGGGGGGTGAATTGAAATAGTCTGGGTGGGAATTTGATTAATTGTTCAGCAGTCTTATGGTTTGGGGATAGAAGCTGTTAAAACCTCTTGCGACGAGCAATCCCGGATCCGGGATCGTAATCATAGCCTCAAATGCATTAGCATAACGCAGCGGACATAAATACCCCTAGAAACTTTTCCTATTCATGAAAATCACAAATGAAATGAAATAAATATATTCAATCACAAGCTTAGCCTTTTGTTAACAACACTGTCATCTCAGATTTTCAAAATATGAGTTACAGCCAACGTTAGACAAGCATTTGCGTAAGTTTATCATGGCATAATGCTATGCTAGCTCTGCTGGAAGCAGGCAACATTTTCACGAAAATAAGAAAAGCAACCAAATTAAATCATTTACCTGTGAAGAACTTCAGATGCTTTCACTCAGGAGATTCACAGTTAGATAGCAAATATTCCTTTTTTCCAAAAATATTATTTTTGTAGGCGAAATAGCTCCCGTTTGTTCATCATGCTTGGCTGAGAAATCGACTGGAAAATACTACCACGACAACGCCAAACTTTTATCAAAATTAACTCCATAATATCGACAGAAACACGGCAAACGTTGTTTAGGATCCATCCTCAAGGTGTTTTTAAAACATCGATTCGATTATATATCCGTCGAGGCAATTGGTTTCTCATAAGAAGCGATTGGAAAAATGGCTACCTCAGTATTTTACGCAAGATTTTCTGTGGGAGACACCATGTAACCACTTGCTATATAGGGTCCCTTACGGCTATTCTTCAATGGAAATGCGTAAAAAGACGTCACAATGCTGTAGACAACTTGGGGAATACGTGGAAAACGTAACCTCATTCGTAGCTCATTCACAGCCACTTCCTGGTTAGATTTTTATCTGGGTTTTGCCTGTAACATCAGTTCTTTGGCACTCAATATCAATATCTTTGCAGTTTTGGAAACATCAGAGTGTTTTCTTTATATGCATAGTCGAGCATCTTTTCGTGACAAAATATCTTGTTTAAAACGGGAACGTTTTTCATCCAAAAATTAAAATAGCGCCCCTTAACACCTTTTTGGTCCAAGACTTGGCTCTCCGGTAACGCTTGCCATGTGGTAGCAGAGAGAACTTCAGTGTCTACGGTCTTTTTGGGGGCCTTCCTCTGACACCACCTAGTATACAGATCCTGGATGGCAGGAAGCTTGGCCCCAGTAATGTACTGGGCACTACCCTCTGAGGTGCCTTAAAACAGTTGCCATACCAGGTAGTGATGCAACCGGTCAGGATACTCTTGTTAGTGCAGCTGAACATTTTGAGGATCTGGGGACCCATGCCAAATCTTTTCAGTCTCCTCAGGGGGAAAAGGTGTTGTCGTGCCCTATTGACCATGATAGCTTGTTGGTGATGTGGACACCAAGGAACTTTAAAGTTCTCGACCCGCTCCACTACAGCCCTGTCAATGTTAATTGGGGCCTGTTCGGCCCTCATTTTCCTGTAGTCTACATTGAGGGAGATGTTGTTGTCCTGGCACCACACTGCCAGATCTCTGCCCTCCCTATAGGCTGTCTCATCACTGTCGGTGATCAGGCCTACCACTGTTATGTCATCAGCAAACGTAATGATGGTTTTGGAGTCGTGCATGGCCACACAGTCATGGGTGACCAGGGATTACAGTTGGGGACTAAGCACAC
The DNA here is from genome assembly GCF_036934945.1 of Oncorhynchus masou masou. NCBI lineage: Eukaryota > Metazoa > Chordata > Actinopteri > Salmoniformes > Salmonidae > Oncorhynchus > Oncorhynchus masou. The sequence goes on from NC_088239.1 coordinate 31,499,906, forward strand.
ACCCTGATGGGCCCCAGTGTTGAGGATCAGCGTGGCAGATTTGTTGCTGTCTACCCTTACCACCTGGGGCAGCCCATCAGGGAGTCCAGGATCCAGTTGCAGAGGGAGGTATTTAATCCCGGGGTTCTTGAGCTTTGTGGGCGCTATGGTGTTGAGCTGTCGTCAATGAACAGCATTCTCACATAGGTGAGATTTGGGGCGTTGGGGCGGTATGTGAATTGGAGAGGGTCTAGGGTTTCCAGGATAATGGTGTTGATGTGAGCCGTAACCAGCCTTTCAAAGCACTTCATAGCTACTGGCATGAGTTTTACGGGTCATGAATAATTTAGGCAGGTTACCTTCGCTTTCTTGGGCACAGGGACTATGGTGGTCTGCTTGAAACATGTAGGTATTACAGACTCAGTCAGGGAGAGGCTGAAAATGTCAGTGAAGACACTTGCCAGTTGGGCCGCACATGCTTTGAGTACACATCATGGTAATCTGTCTGGCCCTGCGGCTTTATGAATGTTGAACTATTTAAAGTTCTTACATCAGCTACAGAGAGCGTGATCACACAGTCATCAGTGTTGCTTCCCATGAAGCAAGCATAAAAGGCATTCAGCTCGTCTGGTGGCTCGCGTCACTGGGCAGCCGGGTTGGGTTTGCCTTTGTTGCCCGTAATAGTTTGCAAGCCCTGCCACATCTAACGAGCAACAGACCCTGTGTGGTATGATTCAATCTTTGCCAGTTTGATTGTTTGTCTAACCTGTTGCGACGAGCAATCCCGTATCCGGGAGCGTAATTATAGCCTCAAGCTCATTACCATAACGCAACGTTAACTATTCATGAAAATCGCAAATCGCAAATGAAAAGAAATAAATATATTGGCTCACAAGCTTAGCCTTTTGTTAACAACACTGTCATCTCAGATTTTCAAAAAATGCTTTCAACCATAGCTACACAAGCATTTGTGTAAGAGTATTGATAGCTAGCATAGCATTAAGCCTAGCATACAGCAGGCAACATTTTCACAAAAACAAGAAAAGCATTCAAATAAAATCATTTACCTTTGAAGAACTTCGGATGTTTTCAATGAGGAGACTCTCAGTTAGATAGCAAATGTTCAGTTTTTCCAAAAAGATTATTTGTGTAGGAGAAAATCATGGCAAAAGTTGTTTAGAATCAATCCTCAAGGTGTTTTTCACATATCTTTCGATGATAAATCATTCGGGACAGTTGACTTTCTCTTCTGAACCAAATGGAAACGTGCATGCACCTGGAGATTACACTCCGGTTTTGTTCATCACATTTGTCTAAGAAAAAAACGTGTCCGGGAGTGTAATTATAGCCTCAAGCTCATTACCATAACGCAACGCATCTTTTAACTATTCATGAAAATCGCAAATTAAATGAAATAAATATATTGGCCCACAAGCTTAGCCTTTTGTTAACCACACTGTCATTTTTGAATATCTTGTTTGTAGGATAGTCTTAATCTTAGATCATCCAGGTTATTTTCCAATGATTGAACGTTAGCCAATAGTACGGATGGTAGTGGTGGTTTACTCACTCGCTTACGAATTCTCACAAGGCACCCCAACCTTCGCCCCCTTTTTCTCAGTCTTTTCTTCACACGAATGACAGAGATTTGGGCCTGGTCTCGAGAAAGCAGTATATCCTTTTCGTCAGACTCATTAAAGAAAATATCTCTGTCCATTTCGAGGTGAGTAATCACTGTTCTGATGTCCACAAGCTCTTTTCGGTCATAAGAGACGGTAGAAGCAACATTATGTACAAAATAAGTTACAAATAATACGAAAAACGAACAAAATAGCACATTTGGTTAGGAGCCCATAAAGCGGCAGCCATCCACTCTGGCGCCATTTCATTGCAACACTATTTAACCACAACATTCTTCTGCAAATGTTCCTTTGCTAAGTGAGCTCTCATGCTTCAATAACGGTTGACTTGATAAAGTGTTCAGAGTCTGTTTTTTGTGTTTTAACCTTACCATTACGACCTCTTATTCTACTCCTATCCCTAACCCTCAAATAATGGGCTTGATCAATGACCTAACCTTAAAGTTGAGATAAGCATAAGGTGAAACAGCATCACTGATCGCCCCAGGCGCATTTGTTATTGTTTTAATGGGGAGCAGGGAAGCATCCTGCATTGCGGGAAAAACAATCAGTACATTTGTACACTTGGTTGACAGTGATTTTATTTGTTGTTATGTATTGATCATTACAAGTGTTCCCATGTCTGTTGTCCCAGTTACAGTGGGTATCGCCCCCTTGGATGTTTTCACATTTCGTTGCGTTACAAAGTTGGATTGAAATAGATTTAATTGTGGATTTTTTTTGTCATTGATCTACACATAACACTCCAAAACCTCAAAGTGAAAATAATTAAAAGAAATGTATAAAAATGAAATAACTACAATATGGGTGTTGCATAAGTATTTACTCACTTAGTTTAGGCATGCATAAATTAATTCAGGAGTAAAGTTTGGCTTAACAAACATCAAAGATACAGTCGTCCTTCTGAACTGCAGGACATCAGGATGTCACCATGAGGCCATTGGTGATTTTAAAACAGCTACAGAGTTCAATGGCTGTGATGGGAGAAAACTGGGGCTGGAAAAATAACATTGTAGTGAAAATAAGAATACAAATACAGTGCCTTGCGAAAGTATTCGGACCCCTTGAACTTTGCGACCTTTTGCCACATTTCAGGCTTCAAACATAAAGATATAAAACTGTATAAACTGTATGATTGTGTCCCACAACAAGTGGGACACAATCATGAAGTGGAACGACATTTATTGGATATTTCAAACTTTTTTAACAATTCAAAAACTGAAAAATTGGGCGTGCAAAATTATTCAGCCCCTTTACTTTCAGTGTAGCAAACTCTCTCCAGAAGTTCAGTGAGGATCTCTGAATGATCCAATGTTGACATAAATGACTAATGATGATAAATACAATCCACCTGTGTGTAATCAAGTCTCTGTATAAATGCACCTGCACTGTGATAGTCTCAGAGGTCCGTTAAAAGCGCAGAGAGCATCATGAAGAACAAGGAACACACCAGGCAGGTCCGAGATACTGTTGTGAAGAAGTTTAAAGCCGGATTTGGATACAAAACGATTTCCCAAGCTTTAAACATCCCAAGGAGAACTGTGCAAGCGATAATATTGAAATGGAAGGAGTATCAGACCACAGCAAATCTACCAAGACCTGGCCGTCCCTCTAAACTTTCAGCTCATACAAGGAGAAGACTGGGAGACTCTGTCCATAGGACAACAAGCAGTCGTATATTGCATAAATCTAGCCTTTATGGAAGAGTGGCAAGAAGAAAGCCATTTCTTAAAGATATCCATAAAAAGTGTTGTTTAAAGTTTGCCACAAGCCACCTGGGAGACACACCAAACATGTGGAAGAAGGTGCTCTGGTCAGATGAAACCAAAATTGAACTTTTTGGCAACAATGCAAAACGTTATGTTTGGCGTAAAAGCAACACAGCTCATCAACCACAACACACCATCCCCACTGTCAAACATGGTGGTGGCAGCATCATGGTTTGGGCCTGCTTTTCTTCAGCAGGGACAGGGAAGATGGTTAAAATTGATGGGAAGATGGATGGAGCCAAATACAGGACCATTCTGGAAGAAAACCTGATGGAGTCTGCAAAAGACCTGAGACTGGGACGGAGATTTGTCTTCCAACAAGACAATGCAAGACAATACTTCCGCAAGGCACTGTAGCTTGTCCAAAAAAAGTGGTATCTTGTCAAAACGTACCTCGGGTATGGGGTAAGTTGAGCATAGGGTCAAGGTAAGTTGAGCCGCCTTGGGGTAAGTGGGCGATGGTGTCCTGTGACCAGGGATTAAGTTGGGACAGGCCATGCCGGGTCCGAGACCCGGCACTTATGATCCAAATGAGGGCCAGGCAGAGCTGAGACCAGGTACCTTTGGTTATTTGAATTATCTAATAAAATGTTTATCCACGATTAATTTCCCACAGCCAACAACGAGTAAGCAACAGCAAAATCAGACAACCCCATTGTAGAATAGTTTACCTATTCAATTGTTCAGCCTGATCGCATTCGATGCAAGAAAATAATTTTCCTCAAGGCACTGTAACACTCGTCTGATGAAGAAGGAGTGGACCAAAGCACAGCGTCGTACGTGTTCATGATATTTATTTAAATCTGAACACGACAACAAAAATAACTAAGCGAGAAACTAACAGTTCTGTAAGTGTAACGGTTTTCGTCGTCGGATGAGGAAGAGTAGTCGGACCAAAGCACAGCGTGGTAAGTGTTCATGTTTCTTTATTAGAACTGTACACTATAACAAAATTACAAGAGAATAACTGAAACCGAAACAGTCCTGTAAGGTGCAAACACTAAACAGAAATTAACTACCCACAAAAACCATGTGGGAAAAAGCTAAATAAGTATGTTTCCCAATCAGAGACAACGATAGACAGCTGTCCCTGATTGAGAACCATACCCGGCCAGGTCGAACCGGGCTGTGGGGGAGCACTGGAGATCTGGTGCTATTCACTCGCACCTCTCCATTTGGCCCAATGCCCACTTTCGCGCAGGCATAGGATGAACTGAACCCTCCCAGCACCCCAGAGACACAGTACGCAGAGCCGGTGCAGGATACCCTGGACCGAAACAGCGCACCGGAGACCAAATGCGCTGAGCTGGCACAATCCGCCCTGGCTGGATGCCCACTCTCGTATGGCACTTGCGGGGGGCTGGCATGTAGCGCTCTAGGCTATGAGCGGGCCCTGGAGACACCGTGCACTTCACCACATAACACGGTGCCTGACCAGTACCACGCTGCTTCTGGTAAGCACTGGGAGTTGGCTCAGGTCTTTCGCCTGACTCCGCCAATTTCCCCGTGTGTACCCCCTAAACATTTTTTGGGGCTGCCTCTCGTGCCTGCTGTGCTGCCTTGACTCATATCGCCGCCTCTCAGCTTTAGCTGCCTCTAGTTCTTCCTTCGGGAGGCGATATTCCCCAGCCTGTCTCCAGGGTCCCTGTAAGTCCAATATCTCCTCCCAAGTCCAGGAGTCCTGAACCCTCTGCTTCTCATTACCACGATGCTTGGTCCGTTTGTGGTGGGTAGTTCTGTAACGCTCCTCTTCCTGTAAATGACTGGACCAAAGCGCAGCGTGGTACGTGTTCATGATATTTTATTAAATCAGAACACTTGAACAAAAATAACAAAGAGGAAAATGAACAGTTCTGTAAGGAAACTAAACAGAAAACAACTACCCACAAAAACCCTGTGGGGAAAAGCTACCTAAGTATGGTTCCCAATCAGAGACAACGATAGACAGCTGTCCCTGATTGAGAAACCATACCCGGCCAAAACAAAGAAATACAAAAACATAGAAAAAAGAACATAGAATGCACACCCAAATCACACCCTGACCAAACCAAAATAGAGACATAAAAAGCTCTAAGGTCAGGGCGTGACAGTAAGGTAACTAAAACTATACAGAAAACAACTACCCACAAACCCAGATGGGAAAAAGACTACCCAAGTATGATTCTCAATCAGAGACAACGATAGGCCGATTGAGAACCACACCCGGCCAAACACTAAGAAATAGAAAACATAGAAATAAAGAAACTAGCATGCCCACCCGAGTCCCACCCTGGCCTAACCAAAATAGAGAATAATAGCCTCTCTATGGCCAGGGCGTGACAGGCACTTTGTAATTGTGAGTGTCACACAGGGGGAGAAATATGCATGCCTAGTCATTGTACAACATTATTAATGCAGTCATGGGAAAACACACCGTTTTGATGGCCACTGATAAAATAGGTGGATGACGGAGCATTCAAGTGTTACTAGGCTACACTTATTTCTTAAATACAAAAAGGAGTAAAATGCAACATTTTACAGTCAGAGTTTTAGCAGCGGCATGGTTTATGTCATTATGTATCATTAGCGCTTGCCAATGGCACCAATGGCATTAGATGCATAGGGAACACAAGGGCTAAATGTAACATGGACCAGGTGTAACAGATAGGGGGGGTCTACATTATATTCACAGTATAGTCCAACATCAATATTTTGCTAACTAGCAACAAGATTATGACCATAGAGCTTGTGTTCTAGCTAATGATTAGCCCAATGGGGTAAATGCAGATTGGCAACCCTCAGCCCATTCAGCCTATTTATAGCTACTATGCTGCATCAGGTGGGCTACATGAGGGGATAATGTGTATCACTAAATAGCGCATCTGACTGATAATATGGACCAATATACTGGAGGGGGAAATTATATTTTAAATGTCAGCATCATTTTATTTGAATTCATTTTGGAGTAGAATTTCCTTTGAAAATGTCACCAGAACTGACCATCTCACAGTCATTCTCCCCCCTACAAATTGCAGGTCCCTCCACAACCTGTAGTATGCAGTGACGTGCTTTTGTCAGTTTATCTTCTTCAGGTGATCTGCAAGATTATTGACATGCTTAGCCAGTTCAGACTCCATGTCATCAGATAAGACCTTGTGTGCCTCTGCTACTCTGTCATAGTTATCTTCTCTTTCACACAGTCACTTGTTCTTTTTGTCTTTTTTTGTTGTCAGTGTACCGCTTCAGGTTCATTCATTCATTTTTTTCATCCCTTGCTGCTGCTCAAATGGACTTCCTCCCTCCTCTCACTTATTTGTCTGCTCTCACGAGAACCTCATCGGGGCCAGAGCCCTCGTTATTTTACATTTTGTATATTGTAAACGGGGAATGACGATGTCTGCTCTGTAACAATATAATTCACTATCTTGAGTTTATATGCATGACACATTGCAAAAATACTATCCATTCTATGCATAAAACCGATCAAATGTAATAAAAATGTAACCCATAGCCATTGGCTCAACTCATCCCAAGGCAAACATTTAGACTACATTAGCCCACACAGCTACAAGGATGCACTTTCATGCTATGTTTACGACCTCATATTGTAGATTATGGTGACCCCAAATGATGTTCAAAACAAACTTTAAACAATTTACTTTGGTTTAAATACAATCATCATGAAACCTATAACACAATCAATTAATTTGACTTTGTTAAAATCTGATTTTTGGACATTAGCTGCTTATCACTATTTCCATGTGGTTTCTTCTTTCAGAGACTCCATGAAATCATGACCTTTTTCTAAATATTAGGTCACGTGATTCATTTTGTATGTGGTTTCCAAGAAACAAGGGGTGGCTCAACTAACCCTTTGGCTCAGCCCCACCCTCCCCAAGTGCTCCTGGTCTGGGACTGGTATAAGGTGGACATCTTTATTGGGAGGAAGCTGCCACAGATGGCAAAGTGCTAAGCTTCGGTACAGGTCGTACATTTCGCCAGAATTTCCCAAAACATTTTGGACATAGTTACACATTCGACCATAACCTTGACCTTTGAGCACCACAGAGGCTTATATTACAATCCTAGGCCAAAAGTGGACATTCACATCAAGGTATAGGCCTATAACAGATGTTTTATCTTTTTTAGATTAGGGTTAAAACAAAGTGGATAGCAGAGAACATGTCTACTGTTTACTCTCACTTCTTGGACAGACCAGAGCTTTAGATATGCAGTTTTAGAAACTGATCTTCATCCTGTAAGCACAGAGCTGCTGGCCAGAAGGTTGTGGGTTTGCAGACAACCGTGGACAAGAGTAGGGGAAGAAATACCTCCTTTCTACTAAAAGCATTGCATAAATCTAACATCATATTTGCTGGTCCGAGAAAACAATGTCTTTGTAAAGATTTCATTTTTGGCCTTCCAGTTATCTTTTTGGCCTTCCAGTGACATCGGGTAGTGTAGGTGTCCTGGAGGGCAGGTAGTTTGCCTCTGGTGATGCGTTGTGCAGACCTCACTACCCTCTGGAGAGCCTTACGGTTATGGACAGAGCGGTTATGCCAAATCAGGTGGTGATACAGCCCGACAGGATGCTCTCGATTGTGCATCTGTAAAAGTTTGTGAGTGCTTTTGGTGACAAGCCAAATTTCATCAGCCTCCTGAGATTGAAGAGGTGCTGCTGCGCCTTCTTCACTACGCTGTCTGTGTAGGTGGACCAAGTTTGTCCGTGATGAGGAACTTCAAACTTTCCACCCTCTCCACTACTGTCCCATAGATGTGGATAGGGGGCTGCTCCCTCTGCTGTTTTCTGAAGTCCACGATCATCTCCTTTGTTTTGTTGATATTGAGTGTGAGGTTATTTTCCTGACACCACACTCTGAGGGCCCTCACCTCCTCCCTGTAGGCCGTCTCATCATTGTTGGTAATCAGGCCTACCACTGTTGTGTCGTCTGCAAACTTGATGATTGAGTTGGAGGTGTGCATGGCCATGCAGTCGTGGGTGAACAGGGAGTACAGGAGAGGGGTCAGAACGCACCCTTGTGGGGCCCCAGTGTTGAGGATCAGATTGGTGGAGATGTTGTTACCTACCCTCACCACCTGGGGTCGGCCCGTCAGGCAGTCGAGGACCCAGTTGCACAGAGCGGGGTCGAGACCCAGGGTCTCGAACTTAATGATGATTTTGGAGGGTACTATGGTGTTAAATGCTGAGCTGTAGTTGATGAACAGCATTCTGACATAGGTATTCCGCTTGTCCAGATGGGTTAGGGCATTATGCAGTGTGATTGTGATTGCGTCGTCTGTGGACCTATTGGGGCGTAAGCAAATTGGAGTGGGTCTAGGGGATCAGGTAGGCTGGAGGTGTAAATGCTTAAATGCTACGGGGCGGTAGTCATTTAGCTCAGTTACCTTAGCTTTCCTGGAAAGCCCTCTTGTTGTTAATAAAGTCTATCTAAAGTGAAGATGGTTGAAATTAATTTTACCTACTCAAATGTACCTACTTTCAGCACCATGAGCTGTCCATTTCCAATTGATTGTGCCGCAGTTGCTGCTTCAAGTTTCCGCACCACAATGTAAGTTACTTGAATCTGGCTTATTGTGAGGTCAATAACTCTCAGAAATATATAATGGGCAAGAAACATAATGTTTTTAATGAAATCAATTATAGTAGTAGCAAGCTATCAAAGTTGACCTCCGGTCCTCCTTCTCGTCTTCGCTCTCTCCTTCTCAAACTTAACAGAATATAGGCTATAAGCTAGTTCGCGTACAAGATAGTGAATTTTGTAGACGAGACCCAATTTAAAATAATTTATGGAAGAAGCCTTTGACTCTCCTCCTGAACTGCCAACGTAAACCTAAACAATACAGCCGTTGGTTAGGCATCACACAAACACATTTTTGACCAGCAAGAGCAGAGCATGCAGGGACAGGGTTAGAATATCCATTGCGGTGTGCAATACATCCTAGTTTTATTTCTACCATCCCAGCAGCTATCTTAGAAATGTAACTGTGCTCTGTGCTTCTCCGAGCATGCCCTTTGTAGCCTATATGCTTGAGATCACACTAAATATCACATAGGCGCATTTGATATTGTGCACCCAGTGGAGACTCAGAGATGAGGAGCATACATTGATATATAGCCTAATAAGCAACTCATTCTAAAACACTGAGAAATATTGAAATTACATAACCCTCCTTGGACTAGATATAAAACATACTAAACTCTCCCCTTGATTGAAATTGAAACAGCACAACCCTCTCTCATTTTCCTCCAGGTAACCATTCTGTAAATGTCGATCTGTTGTGATAAGGAATTTACACTCTCCATTATTGGGCTCACAACTTGAGTTCCGCCCCAAATAAGGTAACCAGCCAAGCCACCACTGCCCTATAGGGACGCTGGTACAGTTGTACCTAGTGAAACAGTCCCGCATGGAAACGGTAAGAAGAACAGTTCCTGTATCTATGGTGACAGTAAAGAGGATAAGACATCTGTATTGAGTATCAAGACTACCCAAGGGAAAAGTCAAGTCAGATATGGTGTTGTTTCCGACTTGTCCCCGTTTTGATTGGCAGAGACTGTGAGATGTTTACACTACTGATGAGGCAGCATCAGCACGTGATTGCCATGGCTCGCCCCGCCCCAACAGGCCGACCCAGACTCAGGCCCACCCACGCATCCCTACTCCTGCTCCTACTCCTGCAAAGACAGCCAGAAAGTGGCAGCCTGCTTTAGAAAGGGACTGAACAAGCCTAAAGGGGTATGCTATGCCGTGCGTGCCATAGGGTGCAACTTCCTGGAGCCCACCCACAACAAGCAGCACTTTGGCATCACTGAAAATGCAGTTAAAGAAATCTGACACCTACCGGTGAGGCGGAGAGTGCCCCATTCAAGAACATTTCCAAATGAACTGTTTTCCACTCAGTAACCGTGTTTCAATCCGACCATTTATTACAGATGGATTACCTGACAAATAAAAAAATTAATGACAGGCCTAATGGAAACAGCATTTTTTTTTTCAAATGTAATGTCAACAACACAAAATACACCTGTAATGCACTATATTTTTTTGTTAGGTGAAATAGATTACCTAACAATTGCTGTGGAGACACGTTAATGTGCAAATATTCATATAATAACCATGATGTCAAAGTAAACTTGGAGTCATTCAATATGCTGTATTTTCCTCCCACCTCGACGTGGAAAAGCACGAGTTCATTAAGCAGATTAAATAAGTTATGATGAACTTCACATGGTGATTAAGTGCCCAGTGATGAGCTTGATGCACATTTCCAATACATATAAAGGATATTATTTGTATGCTGGGGATGTGATGATGGGTGTCACAAGTAGTCTTGAAGTATCCAGCTATACATGCACTCATTTGCTTTGTCTTATGCACAGTGTCCCCATTTGTAGTGCCTGAAGTGGAATGAGAAATGGTGCCTGTACTCATTTTAATTGTACAGTACCTGTGTTAGTATTGTATAGCGAATATTCTATTGTTTTGCATGTCACGCCAGCCTTCGCTATGGTCCCCTTCCTATCTAGCTCAGGCGTTCGGCCTCACCTGCCTTCTAGCTGCTGCTGAACCTACTGCTGACAAACGCCCTTCACTCATCAACCCCGGACTTGTCTCATCATCATTATACACACTTGGTTCCAATCCCTACTCTATCACCGTATATATATATATACTCCCTCTCACATTTGTCTCTGTCGGTTATTGCAAATGTTACTCGTTTTCCCGAGAGGAATCTCTTCTACTATTTCCTGACAACGTCCACTGGCTGGAACGACCAGGCCCTGTTGACAGTTTTCAGCAGCTGGCTACAGACTGAGCTGAACCAGCTCATCGCCATGGCCATCCGCCTGGATAATCTCCTGCGTGCCCGTCGTCGCCCATCCCGTGTATTCGGGACTCTCCCAGGAACCTCCAGCAAGACTGAGCCCATGGAGGTGGGCACGAGGCACCTTCCCGCCACCGTCAAAAGGGTCACTGCTCTTACAGCGGGGAGTTTGAACACCCCTGGAAAACCTGTCCCAGAAGGAGATGCAACAGGCCGAGGAGCGATCCTGCACCTTCCCAGCTAGGGGTGGACGTGCCTTGCTCCTCTCTGTCCACCCAGCCCGTCCTCCTCCCAATCACCTTACTGACTATCCTGCCCTAGTGAACTCAGCTGCTGCAGGCAATTTCCTAGACCGGTCAGTGGCCTTATCATTACTCATTACTCTAGTCCCTTTACAACCCCCCAAGCCCAGTCCTTGCCCTAGACAACCGTCCCCTACGAACAGGACTTGTGCGCCAGACCACAGTTCCCATTTCACAGTTATTCACAACCACCATGAACGCATCACTTTCCTCATCTTAGACTCTCTTGCACACCCTGTAGTTTTAGGTTTCCCCTGGCTACAGTTGCACAACCCCAGTATATCGTGGACAGAGAGGAGGTTGTTGGGTTGGTTGCAGGAGTGTCAGGGGAGGTGTCTCTCTGTGTCTATCTGTGCCACCTCCAGGGAAAGTCTGGACCAGGCCACCCACGTCCCTATCTCGGGGGAGTACTGTGACCTACAGGTGGCCTTTTCGATGACTTGTACCACGCGCCTGCCCACTCATCACCCATGGAACTGCACCATCGACCAACAGTCTGGTTCTACCCTCTCTTGCATGCAGATAATGAAGTCATGGAGGCCTACGTCCAGGAGGCGCTGGCCCAAGGATTCATCCATCTGTCCACCTCTCCGGCCACCTCCAGCTTCTTTTTCTTGAAGGAGGGAGGTCTTCACCCCGTATCGATTACCGGACACTGAATAAGGCTACTGTTAAATTCAGTTATCCCCTGCCTCTCATACCCACTGTGATCAAACAAATGCACGGCGCTAAGAAATTTACTAAATTTGATTTACACAGTCCCTACAACCTGGTGCGCATCAGAGAGGGGGATGAATGGAAGACCGCCTTCAGCACTAGCAATGGGTACTACGAATACAGGGTAATGCCCTACGGCCTGACAAATGCACCCTTGGTGTTTCAATAATTCATTAATGAGGTGTTTAGAGACATGTTGGGTCGCTGTTTAGAGACATGTCTCCCATATCAGGTCCGTTTTGGAGAGGCTGATAGGGCCAAAGTGGAGAAGTGCCTCTAATTTCAGCAGGCAGTCTCCTTCCTGGGCTATCGGATATCCACCGCGAGAGTGGAGATGGAAGAACAGAGCATCAGTGCACCACACCACCATCCTGACTAGGGGTCACGGTCAGCCTCACCTCCGGGTACCGTCCCCAATCAAATGAGCAAGTGGAAAGGGCAGATCAGGAACTGGGTCGGTGCCTTTGTAGTTACTGTCAGAACCGGCCGGGGGAATGGGCTGTGTCTCTGCCTTGGGCAGAATACGCACAAAACTCCCTCCGTCACTCCTACACTAACCTCACACCATTTCAGTGTGTTCTAGGCTATCAGCCGGCCCTTTCACCCTGGTACTGGAGTCAGACCGAGGCTCTTGCGGTGGACGATTGGTTCTGGCGCACCAAGGAGGTGTGGAACACAGCGCACACCCGTCTCCAGGCTGTCATCCTCCGGCAGAAGGCACAGGCCGATTGCCAGCGCAGTATGGCTCCGGTCTTTCATCCCGGTGACAGGGTCTGGCTTTCTAATTTCTAAGAAGGACCTGCCCTCCGCCTGCCATGCCGGAAGCTGAGCCCGCGGTTTGTAGGGCCGTTCAAAGTACGGAGGAGAGTCAATGAGGTGACATACAGATTACACCTCCCTGTAAATTACAGCTCCCCGTCAGTATCTCACATTAATTTAATGTATCTCTCCTCAGGCCTGTGGCAGCTGGTCCCTTGGCCAGTGCTGGACCCCACGATGCACCTCCCCATCCCTTGGATGTCGAGAGGGCCACGGTGGACTCCGTCCGCAGCCTGTTGGACTCACGGCATCATGGGGGGGCTTCTCCAGTGCCTGGTCGACTGGGAGAGGTACGGTCCCGAAGAGCGGTGCTGGGTTCCGGGCGCGGGATGTCCTGGATCGTTCTCTCATTCGGGACTTCCACAGGCATCGTCCCGACTGACCCACGCTGGTAAACAACTGAGAGATGGGGCTAAAGATAGAATTCGCAGTAGGGATGAAAGAGCGCCACTGGCCACCCCACTACCGTTATTGTTTTTCGTTGCCGAGCTGAGTGTTGCACAGCATGGTAAAAAACAAATTGCAGTACATATTGTGCTCTTCTATCGTGTGAGTAATGATTGTTGAGGGGGAAAAATGGTGTTTGTTGCAGTAACTTCTTTGTTGTTTTCATATTCCAAACTGATGTGGCTGTTTTACCATTAAAGAAGCAGTCAGCAGTTGAAACAATAAAAACGTGATTCCAGCAAATGTAAGGATTCCAGCTTTAAAGCATGAATCATTTAAAGTTATTAAATGCATGATTAATAATAGCGGTTGCACTAAATCTGCTTCCGATGTTGAAACAAAGGGTGTAGACTACTCCTGGCCCATTGACTCCTACAGATCATCACTTCCTGTGGTCTGCTGTATTAATTACAGTCTATGACAGAACCTGCCAGTCCCAAATGTTTACATTTCATAATTATGTGTAATATCCCTGGGAATGGCCATATAACTGCAGGGTGAGTTCCTGATGTAGGTTGGAAGGGAAATACCTCATCCCGTGGGGAGGGGGAGAGAGGACATATGGATTAACCTGCACCGATTGGTGGAGGAGGACACATTGCAACAGATTGTGTGTGTGCATGTGCGTGTTTGGGTGTGCGCAAGACAACACTGCTTGAACAAGGTACAGAACAGCTTGACCCCCTAAACCTTCAGATAATGGAAATGGTGATTCCTGTTAGGAGAATTCGGTGGAGTGGATGGTTTCTCCATCATATTTAATTTGGTGAACGAAAAAAAAAGAACATCCAAAACCTCTTTGGAATACTCTGTTTAATATCATTGGAAAATTGTAGGCAGACCTGCACGGAAATGGGAACATGGAGGAAACCACTCAAATGGAAACCTATATTAATGTTTTTTTCTTCTTCTTCTAAACGTTTTCTGGGGACTCTGGGAATGCTATCAGTCCATTGATGGGAGAGGTGTGCTCCCTTGTGCTTTTTCGGTTTGTCGACTTAATTTCCCATGGCACCAACCTGTTTCCTCTTAAATTGAAACGTTTTGGTTTCCACACCACCTGCTGCGGCCCAGCTGAGCTCACACGTTACAACGATGTGCCCTGACAAGCGACCCTTGACCTTTGACATAAAAAAACAACGATGATTATTGGTTGACAATAGTCTACTAATGTACAGTTTTTTGCGGCTACAATGCCATGTTTATCATTTTTAGCACAGCATGTTCTGCTTGGTTTCCAGAGAAATGCATTGAAAGAGAGAAATGAAACTAACTAAAGAGGGCTTATAGATCTAACTTCTAATTTCTGATGCTTTAAATGTCTAATGCATTCATTGATCCATGTATATAGTTTACACTTACAGTTATCAAAATAACTAAGCATTACAGGTTGCTTCGCAAGTGCGAGGGACGAGCGTGTAACTCACGTGCAAAAATATTCAATATTTCCTACCAATTTCTTCACCACCCTTCACGGTCCCGAAGAGCGGTGCTCAGACTGGTAGGGCATTTTCAAAATCGAAGTAAACTATTTCAACCAGAAATAACAGGCAATGTTCTTCCATGCAAACCGAGACTCACATGAGGCATTCTGACCAGGCAATGTTCTTCCATGCAAACCCAAACTCACATGAGGCATTCTAACCAGGCAATGTTCTTCCATGCAAACCCAGACTCACATGAGGCATTCTGACCTTCATGCCACTGTTTACTGGTTGCTTTGGAAACCCAGGGGTTGACCTTCCAAAATATCCTCTGCAAAGGAAATGCTGCTGAAGACATTATGTGGTTCAGGTAGTTAAAATACACTACAGGAAAGTCAAGCATGAGTTTCTAGGGGCACTTATTACCCTGGCAGAGAAAAATATGTGTCCATTTGTTTCAGGAGATGACTGTGCATATCAGCTACAGTGCCTTCAGAAAGTATTCACATTTTGTTGTGTTCCAGCCTGAATTTAAAATGGATTAAATTTAGATTTTGTGTCACTGATTTACACACAATACCTCATAATGTCAACGTGGAATTTTGTTTGTTAAACATTTTAGAAACGAATAAAAAATGAAAAGCTGAAATGTCTTAAGTCAATAAGCATTCAACCCCTTTGTTATGGCAAGCCTAAATAAGTTCAGGAGCACAAATCACACAATCACACAATAAATTGCTTGGACACATTCTGTGTTCAATAACGGTGCTCAACATGATTTTGAAATAACTACCCCATCTCTGTACTCCACACATACAATTATCTGTAAGGCCCCTCAACCGAGTAGTGAATTTCAAGCACAGATTCAACCACAAAGACCAGGGAGGTTTTTCAATGTCTCGCAAAGAAGGGCATTGATCGGTAGATGTGTAAAAAATGAAAAATGTTATAGCTGATTATCCATTTGAGCATGGTGAAGTTATTAATTCGGCTTTGATGGTTTATCAATACATACAGTCACTACAAATATACAGACGTCCTTCCTGACTAAGTTTCTGGAGAGGAAGGTAACTGCTCAGGGATTTCACCATGAGGCCAATGGTGATTTTAAAACAGTTACAGATTACTGTTTGAGATGTGAGTTCTGAGGATGGATCAACAACAATGTAGTTACTCCACAATACTAACCTAATTGACAGAGTGAACAGAAGGAAGCCTGTTCATAAAATATTACAAAACATGCATCCTGTTTGCAACAAGGCCCTTAAGTAAAACTGCCAAAAAATCTATATATATATATATAGCACATGGGGATGTTTAAAATGTACTCCTCAGCCTGAAGTGTCCTGCTAGCGTCACCTCATTTGCTAGCTTTTGAGGTGGCGCGATGGGCTAAGACGCTTGAGCGGGGCAGTCCGGTGTGTTTGGGCAGCAGAGGAAGTTGTACTCGCTAACCAAATAGCGGGACGTCCTTAACACAAAAAAAATAAATTTTTCTTTGAATACAAACAGTTATATTTTGGGAAAATCGAACGCAACAAATCACTGAGTACCATTCAAATTCAAGTACGGTCGGGGTTGCATCATTTTATGGGTATGCTTGTCAACAGCAAGGACTAGAGAGCAAAATCTAGAGGAAAACCTGGTCCATTCTGCTTTCTAACAGACACTGGGAGACAAATTCACCTTTCAGCAGGACAATAACCTAAAACACAAGGCCAAATCTGCACTGGAGTTGCTTACCAAGACGGCATTGAGTGTTCCTGAGTGGCTGAGTTGCAGTTTTGACTTAAATCGGCTTGAAAATCTATCGCAAGACTTGAAAATGGTCTTCCTTGCAATGAACAACAATCAACTTGACAGAGCTTGAATAATTTTACAATCCAGGTGTGCAAAGCTCTTAGAAACAGCTGTAATCGCCACTAAAAGCGCTTCTACAAAGTATTAACTTAGTGTATTTCATTTTCAAAAAATTTGAAAATATTCCTAGAAACGTGTTTTCACTTTGTCATTATGGAGTATTGTGTATAGATGGGTAAGAAGAAAAACAGATTTAATCTATATTACATTCATGCTGAAACACAAGAAAATGTGAAATACTGTAAGTCAAGGGGTATGAATGCTTTCTGAAGGGACTGTACCTAACCTTCAAACTAGTAATGAGACGCATTCGAGATTAAATGGTTATCAACCACATGAGCTGAGTGGAGTGTCTCAGGGAGATATTTAAGACTGTAGACTGCTCTTGAAATTCTTCAAGCCCAAATAGACACTCACATACTGTAGATAAGGCTGCCTTGTCCATGGCCCTTTAGACAATATCACAAATAATCGTCAGTCTGGTATGCTTTTCCAAAAAGTTATGTGTTACTAGACGTGAAGCATAAATCCACACATTACATCAAATATTATTGACGCATGGATAAACATCAATCAGTCTCCGCCCTCTCTCTGTTATTACTCTGCTGGTGAGGGTTAAGTGTTTAGACGTGTTTTGACTGTGAGTTCCTAGTGCTAACTGGTTTCATGTCAACCAATGATAATGCATGGCCATATTTGCATGGTACAGTGCATTGCAAAAGTATTCATGCCCCTTGGCATTTTTCCTATTATGTTGCATTACAACCTGTAATTTAAATTGATTTGTAATTGGATTTCATGTAATGGACATACACAAAATAGTCTAAATTGGTGAAGTGAAATGAAAAAAAATACTTGTTTCCAAAAATGTAAAAATAATAATAATAATAATAATAATTGGTGTGTGCATGATCTGGTGCAACCAATTACCTTCAGAAGTAAACTAATTAGTTAATTAAAGTCCACCTGTGTGCAATCTAAGTGTCAAATGATCTTAGTATTTCCAGTTTAAGTCTGAAGTTTACATACACTTTGGTTGGAGACATTAAAACTCGTTTTTTAACCACTCCACAATTTCTAGTTAACATAATATAGTTTTGGAAAGTCGGTTGGGACATCTACTTTGTGCATGACACAAGTAATTTTTCCAACAATTGTTTACAGACATATTGTTTAACGTATAGTTCACTATATCACAATTCTAGTGGGTCGGAAGTGTACATACACTAAATTGACTGTGCCTTTCAACAGCTTGGGAAATTCCAGAAAATGATGTCATGGCTTTAGAAACTTCTGATAGGCTAAATGACATAATTTGAGTGAATTGCAAATCAAATCAAAGTTTATTTGTCAAGTGCACCGAATATAACCTTACAGTGAAATGCTTACTTACAGACTCTAATCAATAAATGTATTATGCAAAAAAGGTATTAGGAGGTACACTTGTGGATATATTTCAAGGACTACCTTCAAACTCAGTGCCTCTTTGCTTGACATCATGGGAAAATCAAAAGAAATCAGCCAAGACCTCAGAAAAACATTTGAAGACATCCATAAGTCTGGTTCATTCTTGGGAGCAATTTCCAAATGCCTAAAGGTACCACGTTCATCTGTATAAACACCATGGGACCACGCAGCCTGCATACCGCTCAGGAAGGAGACACGTTCTGTCTCCTAGTGACGTACTGAAAGTACTTTGGTGCGAAAAGTGCAAATCAATCCCAGAACAAAGGCAAAAGGAACTTGTGAGGATGCTGGAGGAAACAGGTACAAAAGTATCTATATCCACAGTAAAACGAGTCCTATATCAACACAACCTGAAACGCCGCTGAGTAAGGAAGAAGCCACTGCTTCAAAACCTCCATAAAAAAGACAGACTACGGTTTGCAACTGCACATGGGGACAAAGATCGTACTTTTTGGAGAAATGTCCTCTGGTCTGATGAAACAAAATAGAACTGTTTGGTCATAGTGACCATCGTTATGTTTGGAGGAAAAAGGGGGAGGATTGCAAGCCGAAGAACACCATCCCAACTGGGAAGCACGGGGGTGGCAGCATCATGTTGTGGGGGTGCTTTGCTGCAGGATGGACTGGTGCACTTGACGAAATAGATGGCATCATGATGCAGGAAAATAATGTGGATATATTGAAGAAACATCTCAAGACATCAGTCAGGAAGTTAAAGCTTGGTCGCAAATCGGTCTTCCAAACGGACAATGACACCAAGCATACTTCCAAAGTTGTGGCAAACAACAAAGTCAAGGTATTGGAGTGGCCATCACAAAGCCCTGACCTCAATCCTATCAAAAATGTGTGCGCCGAACTGAAAAAGTGTGTGCGAGCAAGGAGGCCTACAAACCTGACTCAGTTACACCAGCTCTGTCAGGAGGAATGGGCCAAAATTCACCCAACTTATTGTGGGAAGCTTGTGGAAGGCTACCTGAAACGTTTGACCCAAGTTAAACAATGTAAAGGCAATGCTGCCAATACTAATTGAGTGTATGTAAACTTCTGACCCACTGGAAATGTGATGAAAGAAATAAAAGCTGTAAATCGTTCTCTCTACTATTATTCTGACATTTCACATTCTTATTAAAATAAAGTGGTGATCCTAACTGACCTAAGACAGGGAATTTTTACTAGAATTAAGTGTCAGGAATTGTGAAAAACTGAGTTTAAATGTATTTGGCTAAGGTGTATGTAAACTTCCGACTTCAATTGTAAAAACCTGCTCTGAAAGGCCCCATAGTCTGCAACACAAGGGTTACCACCAAGCAAGCGGCACCATGAAGACCAAGGACCTCTCCAAACAGGCCAGGGACAAAGTTGTGGAGAAGGACAGATCGGGTTATAAAAAACAGATACTTTGAACATCCCACAGAGCACCCTTAAATCCATTATTAAAAAATGGAAAGAATATGGCACCACAACAAATCTGCAAAGAGATGGCTGCCCACCAAAACTAACAGACCAGGCATGGAGGACGTTAATCAGAGGGGAAACAAAGAGACCAAAGATAACCCTGAAGGAGCTGCAAATCTCCGCAGCGGAGATTGAAGTAACTGACCATAGGACCATTTTAAGCCATACACTCCACAGAGCTGGGCTTTATGGAAGAGTTGCCAGAAAAAAGCCATTGCGTAAGGAAAATAATAAGCAAACACGTTTGGTGTTTGCCAAAAGACATGTGGGAGACTCCCCAAACATATGGAAGAAGGTACTCTGGTCAGATGAGACTAAAATTGAGCTTTTTGGCCATCAAGGAAAACGCTATGTCTGGCGCAAACCCAACACTTCTCATCACCCCGAGAACACCATCCACACAGTGAAGCATGGTGGTGGCAGCATCATGCTGTGTGATGTTTTTCCATCAGCAGGGACAGGGAAACTGGTCAGAATTGAAGGAATGATGGATGGTGCTAAATATAAGGAAATTCTTGAGGGAAACATATTTCAGTCTTCCAGTGATTTGAGACTGGGACAGAGGTTCACCTTCCAGCAGGACAATGACCCTAAGCATACTGCTAAAGCAACACTCGTCTGGTTTAAGGGGAAACATGTAAATGTCTTGGAATGGCCTAGTCAAAGCCCAGACCTGAATCCAATTGAGAATCTGTGGTATGACTTAATTAAGTATTGCTGTACGCTAGCGGAACCCATCCAAAGTGAAAGAGCTGGAGCAGTTTTGCTTTGAAGAATGGGCATAAATCCCAGTGGCTAGATATGCCAAGCAGAAAGAGACATACCCCAAGAGACTTGCAGCTGTAATTTCTGCAAAAGGTGGCTCTACAAAGTATTGACTTGGGGGGTGGGGGGTGAATAGTTATGCACACTCAAATTTTCAATTTTTTGTATTATTTCTTGTTTGTTTCACAATATAAGTCATTTTGCATCTTCAAAGTGGTAGGCATGTTGTGTATATTAAGTGAAACAAACCCCCCAAAAATCCATTCTTAATTCCAGGCCGTAAGGCAACGAAATAGAAACAATGCCAAGTGGGAGAATACTTTCGCAAGCCATTGTATAACAAATGGAAAGGAGATGTCATCACCGCTACGGCGATTACATTAATCAAATCAAATCAAATTTTATTTGACACGTGCGTCATCAACAGGTGTAGACTAATAGTTAAATGCTTACTTACGGTCCCTTCCCACCAATGTTGAGAGAAAGAAAATAGAGAAATAATAGAAAATTAATAACACGTAAAAATAAAAATAATAACACACGGGGTACATGACCAAAACTGGACATCTGCTTGTCGAACATCTCATTCCAAAATCATGGGCAAAGTTGGAAGCACAGAATTGTTTAGAATGTCATTGGATGCTGTAGCGTTAAGATTTCCCATCACTGGAACTAATGGGCCAAGCCCATTATGAAAAACTATGAAAAACAGCAGCAGACCATTATTCCTCCTCCACCAAACGATACAGTTGGCACTATGCATTGAGGCATGTGATGTTCTCCTGTCATCAGCCAACCCCAAATTCATCTGTCAGACTTTTAGATGGTGAAACGTGATTCATGTCTCCAGAAAACGCCTTTCCACTGCTCCAATGGCGGTGAGCTTTACATCACTCCAGCCAACGCTTGGCATTGCACATGGTAATCTTAGGCTTGTGTGCAGCTGCTCTGCCATGGGTGTCCATGGGTGTCACTCGGGAGTTATTGTTGCAACCAATGTAGAGGCGATTTATACACGCTACGTACTTCAGTACTCAACGGTCCCGTTCTGTGAGCTTGTGTAGCCTACCACTTCGCCGCTGAGCCGTTGTTGCTCCTAGATGTTTCCACTTCACAGTAACTGCACTTACAGTTGACCGGGGCAGCTGTAGCAAGGCAGAAATTGTATTACTTGGAAAGGTGGCATTCTAGGATTGTGCCACGTTGAAGGTCACTGAGCTCTTCAGTAAGGCAATTGTACTGCCAATGTTTCTCTATGGAAATTGCATGGCTGTGTGCTCACGGCTGTCAGCAACGGGTGTGGCTGAAATAGCCAAATCCACTCATTTGAAGGGGTGTCTCCATACTTTTTATATATAGTGTATGTGCAAATAATGTAGCTATGGATAAAGTGACGAATCAACAGGACGTGTAATAAACATCAGCAGCAGCATATGTGATAAATCAAATAACTAGTGCAAAAAGGTGCAAAAAGGATCAATGCAAATAGTTAACCAAATAGCTACCCAGACTATCTTTTTTTCAGTCTTATGGTTTAGGGGTAAAAGAGAGTCTATGACTTGGGTGGCTGGAGTCTTTGACAATTTTTAGGGCCTTCCTCTGACACATTCTGGTATAGAGGTCCCTGGCAGGGAGCTTGTCCTCAGTGATGTACTGGGCCGTATGCACTACCCTCGGTAGCGCCTTGCAGCCAGATGCCAAGCAGTTGCCATACCAAGTGTTGATGTAGCCAGTCAATATGCTTTCAATGGTGTATCGGTAGAACTTTTTGAGAATCTGAGGGCCCGTGCCAAATCTTTTCAGAATCCTGAGGGGAAGAGGCGTTGTCATACCCTCTTCACAACTGTGTTGGTGTGTGAGGACCATGATAGATCCTTAGTGATGTGAACACCGAGGAACTTGAAGCTCTCGACCCACACCACTAGAGCCCCGTCAGTATGAATGGGGGCATGCTCGGCCCTCTGTTTCCTGTATTCTTGCAGATGTTGAGGGGAAAGGTTGTTGTC
The DNA here is from genome assembly GCF_036934945.1 of Oncorhynchus masou masou. Lineage (NCBI taxonomy): Eukaryota > Metazoa > Chordata > Actinopteri > Salmoniformes > Salmonidae > Oncorhynchus > Oncorhynchus masou. The sequence goes on from NC_088239.1 coordinate 31,522,383, forward strand.
CTGGCACCACACTGCCAGGTCTCTGACCGTTTCCCTATAGGCGGTCCTATCGTTGTCGGTGATCAAGCCTTGAGGGTCAGCGTGGCAGATGTGTTGTTGCCTACCCCCTACCCTCGTCAGGAAGTTCAGGATCCAGTTGCAGAGGGCCCTTAACTTAGAGATGAGTTTAGAGGACACTATGATGTTGAACGCTGAGCTGCAGTCAATGAACAGCATTCTCACATAGGTGTCCCTCTTGTCTTGGTGGGAGAGGACAGTGTGGAGTGCAATAGCTATTGCGTCATCTGTGGATCTGTTGGGGCGGTATGTGAATTGGAGTGGGTCCAGGGTGTCTGGGAGGATGGTGTTGATGTGAGCCATGACCAGCCTTTCAAAGAATTTCATGGCTACAGATGTGAGTGCTACGCTGCGTTGCAAATTTAGACAGGTTACCTTGCCGTTTATTGGTACGGGAACAATGGTGTTCTGCTTGAAACATGTAAAAACTTTGCCATTTATTAAACAGTATTAAACAGTATCAGAGCATGACGCAACAGACATGGTGGGTGACATCACCCTTTCTCCAGGGGTCTGTGGCCCTTTCTGACAGATGTATTTTCCCAGATATGGTGATGTTTTCAGATCAACTTCTGTGATACATTTGGGTATGTGTAAAACCTTTTAGTTTAGAAAATGTCACATGATGCCAGATGTTGCCCAATCTCACCACAGAGTCAGTACGTCTCTACTTTTAGGACAAGAAGATTAACCGACTCCTCTAAACTAGTGCTATGTAATCAAACAGGGGTTTTCATCATGTGTTGCACATGGCTAGACCTCTGTGACATGCGGACACATCATTTGCCAGGGAGGGCACAGTGCAAGGCAGAGTACGGGCACTCTTTAGACATAGGCTCTCACGTGGCTTCAAACAAGTAGCAGTCTCCAAACACCACTAAGATAAGACACCAGGAAAACACACACACACACACACACACACACACACACACACACACACACACACACACACACACACACACACACACACACACACACACACACACACACACACACACACACACACACACACACACACACACACACACTGTATGACAACAGGAACAGGACCCAACATTCCCAACGAGGCAGCCCGGAGATGTCAGATCCTATCAGGCTGATTGGCCAGGAGTGGGCCCATTTTATTCCCATGGGGCATTTTGCCCAGCAGCGTTACCAGGCCTGAGGAGGATGTGGTCAGAGAGAGAGAGCGATAGAGAGAAAAAAAACAGAGAGAGCGAAAGACAGAGAAGAAAGTCGATAGGCACAATAATACTCCGCTTTGATGACACGATGAGTGATGTGTTGGCTTGACTCAGCAACTTGGTTGGCCCACAATGTTTTGCAACTACTTGACCCCTCATTGACCTGTGACGAGGCCACGAGCTCTCGTTGTCCGGGTAATGATGTGTGTAAGGTGGCCTGTGATGGGGTCCCATGGTAACTGACAGAATGATGAAGAGGCTGAACCAGATTGAAGAGTCCTAAGTCACTGTTAAGTACTGTTAAGTACTGACCGTAACAATTCTTAACAGTACTTCATACTTGGTAACCTATATACCAAAGCTGGAATACTGTCTCATCTGAATTGATCTAATACATATTGAGGGTAGTCTAACAGATTAAACCAAATGGTGAAGTGAAAACATTAACTGAGGATCTCAAGGCGACTGCTGCACCTGAATGGACGCAACATATACATGCTGCACACCGCTTTCCAACACAAATTTTAACATTGTAATCATAAGGTATTTGCACAGGTCTAGTGTACTGTAAATGGTATACTGTACTTGTATAAAAAAAACTGTGGCCCTTGTTCTCACTCAAGTGCAGACTTGGTAAAGCATGTTCGTAAGAATACAATGTTCAAATCTTTGGAATGCTAAAAATGCCTGGTTTTATGCGCCTCGGGCATAAACACATTGCTAAATGTATCCTTTTGCCAATGCCCGAGGGTGATCAAAAAGTGTCTAAGGGAAAATAAGGAGGGAGATGCCAAGTTCTTGTGGATGGAAATTATGAGTTTAGCGGAAGAGATTTAGGTTAATTACTCACAATGAGAGCAACTGGAAATACTTTGACTGTCAGTTAAAAAAAACTGAGGATTTTATCTCAGACTCCTTGTTTATGTCTCCCTAATAGATATACACACACTACTTACAGTCAAGTCCAACATTATTGGCACCCTTGATAAAGATGAGAAAAAAAGACTGTATAAAACACGTAATACAAATAAATACAGGTAACTGCCAAAATAAAGGAAAAACCAACATAACGTGTTTTAATAGGGTGTTGGGCTTCAATGCACCTTGGCATAGATTCTGCAAGTGTCGGGAACTCTGTGACACCATTCTTCCACGGGAAATTCCGTAATTTGGTGTTTTGTTGATGGAAAACGTGGAAACCGCTGTCTCGGGCATCGCTCCAGAATCTGGTGACTGAGACAGCCATGGCATATGGTTTACATTGTTTTCATGCTCATCAAAACATTTAGTGACCACTTGTTCCCTGTGGATGGAGGCATTGTCATCCTCTGGCGGCATAGCCATGGTTGGCAAAATAATGGCCTGCCCAGCATCTTTATACATGACCCGAAGCATTAACTCAGGAACCGCACCTGTGTGCGCACCTGCTATCAACATACTTTGTATCCCTCATTTACTCAAATGCTTCCATTATTTTGGCTGTTACCTGTATATTGTATGCTCAAAAAAATTGGGAAATTCTATTATTTTATACTAATACAATTCCTCAGAGAAAGAGATTTTATTTAACAAGTAAAAAGTTAGCGGTAAAAAGATGTCAAAATGATTGGCACCCCTGTTTTGAATACTCTTGCACCCTCCCCTTGCGAGAATAATGACACTGAGCCTTTTTCAAAAAAGCTTTATGAGACGATTCCTTCACACATAATAATTCCAGACTTACACATACACACACACACACACACACACACACACACACACACACACAGATACACAGGCACGCACACACATATGCAGCACACACACACACACACAGGCATGCACACATATGCAGCACATGCGCACACACACACACACACACACACACACACACACACACACACACACACACACACACACACACACACACACACACACACACACACACACACACACACACACACACACACACACACACACACACACACACACACACACACACACACACACACACACACACACACTTCAAGAGTGTGGGAAAATAGAGGCAATAATTGTGACACTGACCACAGTCAATCAGCATGTTTTAACTGACTCGTTCAAGTGCGTTGTGTAAGATAAATGTGAAAAGTCGCCTTGCATCTAGGGAAAAGGTTTTGGGAGTGCTATTTTCACAAGAAAACAACAAATAAACAATGATGAGTTTCTCTCCACCTGCTGCTGGAAACGTCATCATTCTCCTTGATCTTCGACTGCTCTCCACTCCTCCTCCTATCATAATTTCACCTCTCCTTTCCCTTTTCCGTACATATTCTTTCCTTTAATTTCTCTCCTACCCTCTTCTCCTCTCTTCTTCTCTAGCCTGAAGACTCACATGAAATGATTCCGCTGCTCTGTCATTCGCTACATACTTCAGTCTGAGACTGCCATCATTTGTGGTGACGAGGGGCACGAGGGATGTTTAACTAATCAAAGACATCAGCGATTGGATTGTCTCTAACCAATCAGAGTATCAAAGCCAGTGACACATTTTCCAACCGCCACTTTACCCATGTGTGTTCTGTCTCTAGCCCAACCCATCGGTTTCTGAACCAATCAGGCGGCACGGAATGTGTTCGCATTTGGTGAAGGGTCGGGAAGGTACTAAGATCCAGACTTATTGCGAAGAAGACACTAATAACCTTGGGCATGGCGTTGCATTTGGCCGGAGCAAGGAGTTCGGGTAGCCAGGCAACTTCTTCTCCTCTCCTCTTGTCCTCACTCTTCACTTCTCTCATGTCTTCACTTCTCCTTTCCTCTTCATTACTTTCCTGTTCTCTCCTCCTTGCATGACCTCGCCTGTCCTCTCCCCTTCATCTCTGTACCATATTCATTTTAACATCCGGGAGCTCTATGGAAAAAGTTGGAATCTTGTGAGCAAACAACTGAGTGGCAAATACAAAACATCAAATATAAGATATCAAAGCACATAGCACAGGGTAACACTTAATTTGAACTATGAGTCATACCGTAAATACCAAGGATGCAACTTTGGTTTGTTATTTACATTTGTATTTTTTTTTATCTAGTCATATAAACACTACAAACAGCCTTCTCTACCGCTCGGAGGTATCCCCATGGTCCTAAAACACACCTTCGCCTGGTTTTGTATCACATTCCAATGATAGAAATGGGGGGGACAAAAATGCAATTTCAAAATGGGGGGGGGGGGCATGTGAAAGTTGAGCCCTGGCAATGACAATATTATGACTCTGTTACAATGTATTCATTGTAAAAATTAAGTATCCAAAAGAGGAGCTAGACGGACTGCTTCAGGGTTGTGTGGCAGAAGACTTTCAAGTCAAATAGGTAACGGTCCAGAAGTCAATGTTGTGAAAGGCCATCCCGTGCCAGACTGGTTAGATTAGAATAGAATCCATGTTCATTGTCGAATGTGAATCGGAAATGTGTCTTTTGGCTGTCTGATGTTATTCCCAATCCCCCCCCCCACACACACACACACACACACACACACACACACACACACACACACACACACACACACACACACACACACACACACACACACACACACACACACACAATGGAAGCAGCACAGGGTCAGCTGCAGAATAATCACCCTCATAACAATGGTTGTCGACAAACAAACAGAAAATCCTTTCCCAAACCCCTGAGGAAGGAATCCAGTGCTTATTGACTGCTGTGTCAAGTTCATTAGGCACCAAATGGAAGAAAGTGGACTCATTTTAAGAGGTTATGCGATGCATGCCATTATGAACACGACCCAAGTCTATACTACACTTACACCAAACTCCATTTGTGAAACACTACCCATCCTGAGTCAACATGGCAAAAAAACACATTGTGGATCACCTTGCAGGTGGACTGCATGTATGAGGAATGTCGGTGTGATTAAGACACATTAAGCCATGAGGTATGAGCTTTCTGTCTGTTCGTCACTATGTCTGTCTGTTGGTCAGGTCTGTTTGTGTGTGTGTGTGTATCGTCTGGTGTGTTTCCATGCCATCAGACAATGTGTTGTGTGATATCACCGCGCTCGCCTCGTCTGTTAGCGGGGATCAGTCACTCGTGGGGAAATAGGCCAGGATTAGCAGGTCTAAGCTATATTTGGGCTGGTAGAGTGTGTCTGTATGATCGAGCGGTGTGTGTGTGCGTGTGTCAGCATGAGGCGTGGGCGGCCCGCCGCACTCTTTTTTTAACCCTTCTCTCTCTTTCACAGTAGCGCCCCGAGGCCTTCATTAAAGACAGGGAGAGCGTAAATGTAAACCAGCCCCGCCCGTCAATAGGAGTATGCCTCACACTTGTATGTGACTCATCACCCGCTCTCTCAGTGTTTTCAGACCCAGAATTCTGTCATTAATGTTTGGTAATCAATTAAAAAGTCTGTATTCCATTTCCGCCACTGTAATTTCATTGTTACTTGAGGAGCACACTTAACCTAATAGATCACCGTTAACTCACAAACATTATATTGTTTTAAATCGCAGAAATGTATACAGATTTGTAACATTTTGATGCATTCATCAAAATAATTCTATAACAAGTCCTCAATGGGTCCTAGGGACATACAGTATGTCTGAGAAGCAGGAGTAGTTGGCCGTTTTATCTGAGCCTTGGCACAACCCTAACCCGCATCCATCAAGGAAGCTCCTATTCTCTTTCCCATTGTCTGGCCAATTCCCAGCTTTGATCGGTGCCGATACACCCCAAAAGATTAGTAAACAAGCCTTTGCCTCTCCCAAAATAAATTCACAAACACACAGAAAAATATGATGGAAACAGTTCAACTTTCCGAATGTAGACAAAACCAAAATACGCTAGATTGAAATTGATCATATGACAAATGGCAGTGGAATATTGTTTTGTGCAATAGTTTATAGAATAACCATAATGTCGAAGTAATCTGCAGTCACGGTTAACAGTTCATTTGTCGGCTCCATCAGAAATGACCTTCATGTATCAAGCATGCCATAACGCGGATCTGCCGCTGATCGGATTGAATCCCGGCCAAAGGGTCAGTCCAGACAGAGAAAGTCTGGATAATGTAACACCAGGTGAGGATTCATAGGTACCTGAATCACATCGGAGGAACTTTGAAACATTACACAACACCGCTTAGTACGATAAGAGATGGCGTGATTCATTGAGGGGGAAGCCTAGTAAGGTAACACGCCCTGGTGAGATAAGCACCATATTAATAATCCTAGGGGGAAGCCCAATGACGTAACACCAGCTGGAAAGACTTGGGACTGTCTGGGCACGGGCTACTCATATTTGGAGTCATCATGAGCGAATACCAATAGGTTGTATCTAAAAAAGGGAGTTGTGGTAAACAAAAGCCTGGCATGTTGTTACCTTCCCCATGGTAATGGGTAGCAAGCTATTGGCCCCACATCCGACACGTGATTGGGTGTAACAAAAGCCTGGCATGTTGTTACCTGCCCCATAGCAGTGGGTAGCAAGCTATTGGCACCACCTCCGACACGTGAGTGGGTGTGTCGGAGTGACATTGTATACAAATTGTATTCTATTAAAACATCCCCGGGGATGTTCTTCAGGTATGATTATGTCCTTTAAGAGCAGTGTCTGGATTTCCAAAAAAATGGGCAGCAAGGCTATGAAATTCATTTTGAGACGTTTGCCATTTGCCTATGACATCCTAAACCGACCACAATTAACTTGGCTAGAATGTTTGTGCGAGTCGGTTGTTTACTTCATAGGGCCACACCCACTCAGAACAATACTCTGCTTGTTTATAGTGATTCATTTAATGAGGGACAGATTGAAACACTGAATACATGCCAAAATATAGCTGTAGGGATAAGAGCAGTTATCAATTTACTTAAATCAGTCACATCGTCTGTGAGGAATCAAATTTAGATGCAAACATAGAACAGACTCATAGAACGAGTGATTCAGTTTTCAATTATTTATTCAACCTTTTATAGTAATACCATTTGATAGAAACAAGAGGTTCCGTCTGATCACCTGGGCTAGAATCTGTTTTTAATATTGAAAAAAAATCTTTAACTCTATCATGGTTTGTGCGGTTGAGATAATGTATTTTTAAGAGAGACCACTTTGACCATCATAATGGGTGCAAAGGGCTGTAAGGAAAGGCTCATCCTTACCTATACAAAAAAATACATTTGCACATGTGAAATCGCATGTTGAGCTTAAATTCCACATGTAAAACCATATACAGTGCACTCAGAACGTATTCTTGACATTTTACACATTTCGTTGAGTTACAGCCTTATTCTAAAATGGATTAAATAGTTTTTCCCCCCTCATCAATCTACACACAGATAACGACAAAATAAAAACAGGTTTCTAGAATTTTTTTCAAACATACTAAAAATAAAAAACTGAAATATCACATTTAAATAGGTATTCAGACTCTTTACTCAGTACTTTGCTGAAAACCCCTTGGCAGCAATTACAGCCTTGAGTCTTCTTAGCTATCACGCTACAAGCTTGGTGTACCTGTATTTGGGGAGTTTCTCCCATTCATCTCTGCAAATCCGCTCAAGCGCTGTCAGATTGGATGGGGAGCGTCGCTGCACAGCTATTTTCAGGTCTCTCCAGAGATTTTGGATTGTGTTCAAGTCCGGGCTCTGGCTGGGCAACTCAAAAACATTCAAAGACCTGTCCCAAAGCCACTCTTGTGTTGTCTTGGCTGTGTGCTTAAGGTCGTTGTACTGTTGGAAGATGAACCTTCGCCCCAGTCTGAGGTCCTGAGCGCTCTGTAGCAGATTTTCATCAAAGAGCTCTCTCTATTTTGCTCCTTTCAACTTTCCCTCGATCCTGACTAGTCTCCCAGTCTCTTCCGCTGAAAAACATCCCAACAGCATGATGCTGCCACCACTATGCTTCACCGTAGGGATGGTGCCAAGTTTCCTTCAGAAGTGACGCTTAGCATTCAGGCCAAAGAGTTCAATATTGGTTTCATCAAAACAGAGAATCTTGTTTTTCATGGTCTGAGAGTCCTTTTGGTGCTTTTTTGCAAATTCCAATTGGGCTTTTTTATTATTTTTTATTTTTTTATTTTTTTTATTAACAACAAATCAATACATAAAGCACATGAGGGAACACAAGCATACATAGATTACAAACAATGGACAATCGAGCTAGGGGGTACAATATCACATTACAATTACACAAGGACCTTAAGGGACATGCATATACTTACAATTCTAACAGCTTTTTTGTTAGTAGAGCATTTAATCGTCTTAAAATAGAGTTCAATTTCTTTTTGTAGGATACGAAAATGTGGTTTTCTGTTTGTAAATTTACATTTGTGTATATGAAATTTGGCCAAAGGAATAATGAAATTAATTACATAAAAATGATTCCGCTTATTTCTATTGTATGTAAAGAATCCAAACAGTACATCTCTCCACAATAGTGTAAAATCTTCATAAATGTGTTCAATTATAAATCTACTGATGTCTTGCCACAGTTTTCTTACATGCATACAATGCCAAAAAAGATGCACAACTGTTTCTGGGTGGTCATTACAAAAGGAGCAATTTGAGTTGATGTTTTCCTTAAACTTCTTCATATAGTGGTTGGCAGGATAATATTTATGAATAATTTTAAAGGAAACTTCCTTAATTTTGTTAACAAGTAGGTATGTTTGTGGCAACATCCAAACTTTTTTCCAACAGATATTATCAGTAAAACCATTCCAATAAGGCATGACATAAGGTATAGATACAACATCCTGCTGAAACAAGGATTGTATCGCTCTGTTGTTGAATGGACCAAAAGAGAAACAAATCTTTCCTACTGATGAGTCAACAGGGTCAATAGAAGCTAGGTTCTGAGGGTCAGGTCTTGACATGTTCCTGAATAACATAGCAACACCTGAGGGAATGGCATCTAAAACAATTGCAAAATCTTTAGGTTTTACAGGGACCTTGTAAAGTGATAATAATTCTTTATAACTGAGTAAAAGACCCTCTGCATTTACCAGTTGGCTCACCAATAGGATATTATTTCTGAACCAATATTCTAAAAACAGAGAGGTATTTTTATACAATATATCCCGATTATTCCATATATAATATCTGTGTGGAGAAAAATTGTGTTTATAAATTAAGGACCATGACAAGAAAACCTGCCGATGAAAAGCAGAAACTGGGACTTTGTCAATATTATAATTGCAAAACAACATGAAGTTGAGGCCACCAAAAGTAGAGAAGACATGATGAGGAATAAAATTCCAGATAGAAATGGGTTTTCTCAGGAATTGTTTTATTCAATTGATCTTGAAAGTATTATTTAAAGTAGTAAAATCCAGAAAATTCAGTCCACCATTCTCGTAAGTGTTCATTACAACAGTTTTCCTAATGTAATGGGTACGGTTTCTCCAAAGAAAGTTGAAAAGCATCTGGTCTATCTCCTTGCTTATTTTACGGTCAAGATATAAAGATAGAGCACCATATGTTAGTCTAGAGATACCTTCAGCCTTGGTTATTAGGACTCTACCTTTTAAAGATAAGTCCCTCTGTAGCCATTGATTTAGTTTCTTCTGGGTTTTTTTAATAAGAGGGTTAAAATTTAGTAAGCCTCTAGACTTCTGATCCATTGTAATGGTTATGCCTAAATATGTAAGTTCTTCTTTTACTGGAATACCATAATATGAAGGTGTCACACAATCTTTGACAGCCATGAGTTCACATTTATTAATGTTAAGATATAGACCAGACGCTTTGGAAAAGGATTGTATCACATTGATTGATATGGGAATTTGGTTAGCGTCTTTCAGAAAAAGTGTAGTATCGTCAGCCAGCTGGCTTATAACAATTTCTTTACCAGCTATGGAAATACCTTGTACAGGACTATTATTTAAAGAATTTGCAAGAAGTTGGGTGATTAATAAAAACAGGTACGGAGAGATAGGACAACCTTGCCTAATTCCTCTCTTTAACTCAAATCTAGGTGAGGTGCCATATTTCAATTTGATAGAGCTGTTACCATTTGCATAGAGAGTCTTAATAGCCTTATAGAAAAAATCCCCAAAGCCAAGTCTCTCAAGGGAGTGGAAGAGAAACTGATGCTCTACTGTGTCAAATGCTTTATAAAACTCTAAAAATAATATGAAGCTATCCTCAGTTATTAGGTCTGAGTAGTCAAGTACGTCTAATACTAGTCTGACATTGTTAGAAATATGTCTGTTCCTCATGAAGCCAGACTGTTTCATCAATGATTGCATCTAGAACTTCTTTAATTATTTTTGCAAGTAGTGAGGCTAATATCTTATAGTCATTATTAAGAAGACAAATTGGACGCCAGTTATCGATGAGCAGCACTTCTTTTTTAGGCTTAGGTATCAGTGTTATTAACCCCTGACTCATTGTAGGAGGGAGAACATTGTTTTTAATACTCTCTAAAAAGACTTCGAATAGGAAGGGAGCTACTTGTTCAGAAAATAATTTGTAAAATTCTGATGTAATTCCATCAACACCTGGTGATTTATTGTTCTTTAGATGTTTGATAGACTCTATAATCTCTTCAACTTTGATGGGTTCATCACACTGTTTAGATTCTATATCACTGATAGAGTGAACATTATTCAGTGAGTTAAAAAACATATCTGTGGATTCCTGACAGTACGTAGAGCTATACAATTTTCTGTAAAAATTGCTGCAGTATTTAGCGATTAATTTTTGGTCATCTGTAATAACACCATCAATGTTTAACTTATGGATAGTGTTATTTTTAGAGTGAAATTTCTCAAGTCTAAAGAAATAGGATGAATTCTGTTCTCCCTCCTCAATCCATTTTTTCCTAGATCTAATAAAGGCTCCTTCTGCTTTTAATTTATATATATTATCCAGTTTATTTTGTAACTCAATTAGTTCCATCTTCTCCTCCCCCAAGAGGTCAGCTGGGGACCTATGAGAAAGGGAAGTTATCTTAATGATCACCTTTTCCTCCTCAGCTCTTCTGGTCTTAGCAAGATTACTACCATATTTTCTAAGATATTTGGACACCTCAAATTTAAAGAGCTCCCAGTTCTTGCAATAAGATTTTTCTTCACAAGCCCTTTCCCAAAAGTGTGAGAGCAGATCTTTAACCTCAAATGTAACTATATCATTATTTAATAACGAGCTATTTAGCTTCCAGTAGGATGCTCTACCAAGGTTTGTATCAGGGGTAAATATTTTGATATCAATGTAAATAGCCTTATGGTCTGTGAGGGGAGTAGTACAAATATTTGTAGTAACACACTCACTATCAATACATTTGGATATAAGCCAAAAATCTATTCTGGATTGTCTGGAGCCTGTTTTGTTACTCCAAGTGAATGATCTGTCGGCCGGAAACCTCTCTCTCCATATATCAGTAAGATCAAACTTTTCCATAAAAAGTATTAAACCCAAATTCTGATTGGTTGGCCTACCTGGGGGCCATCTATCAGTTGAATTATCTATTGTAATGTTAAAGTCCCCTCCTATCAATAATAACGAATTGGGAAATTTAGATAACCAATGAAGTATATGTTTCTCTATAGATTCAAGCAACTCATCATTCTCATTTTTGGTGTTGTACCCATATAAGTTTACAGTAATGAGTGTAATGTCATTGTAACTGATCACAAGACAAATAAAGTGACCAAAGGGGTCACATTCCGAGTGTAGAATATTACCACCAAAGGTATTTTTCATTGTAGTGACACCAGCAGAGCGTTCAGATCCATGGGAAAGCCAAATATCGTTGCCCCACTGTGACCTCCAGAAGTTGGCATCAGCAGAAATTGAGTGAGACTCTTGAAAAAAGCAAAAATCTGTTCGAAATTGTTTAGCAAATAAAAATAAGGCCTTGCGCTTCACACTGTTTTGTAACCCCCTAGCAGAGATAATATAGACAAAGACAAAACAACAAAGATTATATAAAAGTATAAACTGTAGTAGGATGAGTCAAAGACGTAGGAGCAGTGAACGTAAACGATAAGGAACCGAGATCTGCACCATTTAAGTCAATTTAAAGTGAAAATAGCTTATTCCATAATCTTTGAAATGCAACTCAACTGGAAATTATGTTCAAGACCAAACCAAGGGTTCTTGTAGTAAGAGAGACTAAAAACCCTCTTTAGTGTAATCAGGAACTATTCTGAGAAATCATACAAATAATAATTTAAATAAAAGGGTACCTACTATTTTAAGTACATATGAAAACTGATCATAAAATAATTGAATAACAAAATGTTTTACATATAAACGTTCCTAAGACCTTTTTTGGAAATAAGTATTCATAACTAAATAGAACAATAACCGTGTAAAGTCAGAACAGACCTGTATGCCATTTAAAACAGTATCTTAGTTACTGTATACATAAAACATAAATTCAGCTTTCAATCTTCTTCGTAAGTTTATAAACAAAATAGGACTTCTGGTCATACAAGAACAAACTAATGAATTGAAATACCTGAGTATTCCTTTAAACTAGTCACCTGATACTTGTTAGGTAAACAACATAAGGAAAATGAGAATACCATGGCTGAAACCATCAACCTGTTCCTTCTGGTGAGATTTTAGGGAGGAATATGGATTTCTGAACCGTTGATGAAACCTCGTCCTCCGACGAAGTAAGCAGCCTTCCCCTCACTTCGTGCTATCTTGATCATTGGCCACAACTTGTTCCTTCTTTCTATGTCTTCCGGGCTGAGATGTTCGGCGAAACGCATACCATGGCTCTGAAGGAAGGCGTTCTTCCTAGCAGCTTTCCAGACAGCATCCCTGTAGAATCTGGTAGTGAATAGGATGGTGATACCCCTGGGTCTTGAATCGCTTTGCTGTTGCTTCTTGCCGAGGCGATGTACAACGTCGATGGTATCACCAACTTTGTTCTTCTCTGCAGGCAAAACTTCTTGGCAGATACGGATAGCCTCTCCTCGCACATCTTCATTCTCCACCTCTGGCAAGCCGTAGAGTCTCAGGTTCCATTTTCTTGTGTATTGTTCCAGATCAGTGAGACGTCTATGGTAGACATTGTTATTCTTTTCCACCCTTTCCACATTTTTTCAACTTTTGTCACTCTCATTTTCACATCATTAATTTCACCACATGCAAACTCCACAGTCTTTTTCAAGCCTTCGATAACCATGGTGTTCGCGGCTACCATTTTCTCAATGGCGTCACACCTGGAGTTGATGAGTATGTCAGGATGTTGGGTTTTTGGAGGGTAGCCACGGTAAAGAGGGGAATGTCAGAGTTCATGTTGGGTTTTTGGAGTGCTTTTTGTGGAGATTTGCACCTGTGTCTCGTTTCCCCTGATTGTATTTAAAAGTTCTGTGCTCTGTGTTTGTATGTTAAGCCCTAGTGTTCTGTGTGCTCTTGTCGATTCCGGGTGACGTTCTTGTGGTATTCTGTTTTTTGTTTTTGTTTATCTTCAGCATTCCTACCACCTTTTGGATTTGCATGATATTATCCATAGGCCAAGTGTAGTTATGGCAGTTGTCTATCCGGAGACCCATGTCCTTTCTCTCTTGTTGATTAGCAATAGAACAGTTGCTATAACTTGTTTTTCCTTTCTTTTTTTGTCACGACTTTGCATGGACATGCTGAAATAAATTATCCAATTATCATTCCAGTCATAGGAAAGGTCTTATATCTTGAACAAATAAAAATAATAATGATTAAACTTTAAAAAAAACAATTTTCACAATCTTTCTGAAGTTTGGTACGGAGCTCGGTAAAAAAGCGTCTGTTCAAGCAGCCATCTTGGCCAATTCTCCTAATTCCAATTGGGCTGTCACTGAGGAGTGGCTTCCGCCTGGTCACTCTACCATAAAGACCTGATTGGTGGAGTGCTGCAAAGATGGTTGTCCTTCTGGAAGGTTCTACCAACTCAACAGAGGGACTCTGGAGCTCTGTCAGATTGCCAATCGGGTTCTTTGTCAGCTCCCTAACCAAGCCCTTCTCCCCCGTTTGCTCAGTTTGGCCGGGTGGACAGCAAAAGGAAGAGTCTTGGTGGTTCCAAACTTTTTCCATTTAAGAATGATGGAGGCCACTGTGTTCTTGGGGACCTTACATTTTTTGGTACACTTCCCCAGAACACTTTCTGAATGCACTGTATATATTTAAATAATGTGAAAAAGTTCACATGTTCACAACAACCTTTTCACACGTGAGGAGAATAACATGTTTTCAGCTCAGATGTGAATTGCAGTCTGACATGTGAAATTTGTAGTTTCACATGTGAAAATCTGTTATGCAGTTTCACATATAAGAAAGCTCCAACTGTGAAAATCTCACTTTTACATGTGAAAACATCTTGTAACATCTTGCAGTAGCAATGTTTCCACCGATGGAATTAGGGTGACCCCTTACGGAAAAACCACAACTTCATATGTGACATATCCACGTTTTGCACACATGAAATCATGTGTTTTTGGAACACATCACATGTGATGATATTTCACATGTAATCGCATAACCTTTCATATGTGGATTCACATTTTCACATGAGATTTCACAGGTGATTCCCTGCAAACAAAAAGTAGTTATGATACAAAAAGTGTTTTCAGCATATTTGACACACAATACTATATTGTGTATGTTAATACAGAAATTACTATTCAACATGTCCTTAACTGAGATTTGAACTCACAAATCCTCTTGTTGCACTGCATTCTGATCATCCGGCTTCACCGCCATGCCTGTGTCAATAACATATTTCGCCTGTATTTCTGCACTGCAGTTCAAAGTACATCTCAGCTTTGTTGAAAATACACAAGAAAAACAATTATATTTATCATAGTGATTCAGGTGTAACATTAATACAAAATTATATACCCCACCAGCATTAGATAATTATACAGAAAACCCTCAAATTGCTGAAATATGTAAATATAATGAATGATGAGAGAATGAGAGAATAGTCAGAGTAACTGATAACTATATTAGCAGTGCAGATGGCACTCTTCTGATAAGTGCAGAGACGTATTTGTCACACCCTGATCTTAGTTTCTTTGTTATTTTGGTTAGGTCAGGGTGTGACATGGGTGATGTACTGTATGTATTTAGTCTTGTCTAGGGGTTTGTATGTTTATGGGGGTGTTTTGTATTCTAGGTGTCTATGGTTGCCTAGATTGGTTTTCAATTAGAGCATCTGAGCACAAGCGAGCTCATATAACACAGGTAAATTGCTGAACCTGGTGTTAGGGCTGGAAAATGACAGTGCGCCGTTTTTTACATGACAAAACTGCAAACGAATGTGCGTTTGACAATAGCGCCGACTTAACACCATCCAAAAACACTGCCCTTGGGGAGCAACCACACCTGGGATTTGAACTCGTGACATCTTGTATGCCAGTACATTTCTGCACATTGCTAAAAATTTCCCGGAATCAAGTCAATAATAGTGCTATTATCTGACAACACAAAAGAAGTAGTAGCAGTGCTCAGAGAGTGCTCAGAGACACTTAAGGCCTAAATTCAGATCAAGCATAAACACACAATAGCTGTCTCCCGCATAGTTGGTGTTTTGGCAACGTCAGAGGTGTAACGGTGTTATGGTATAGTGTTGTTCCCTGGTGTACAAAAAGGTCAAAGGTACACATAGGAACTCATATGGTACTGGGCAGTACCTTTTAGGGTACATGTGCGGTACATTTTTCGACCCAATATATTAAATTTAATGCTGCATTCATAACCATGTGGGAGGTGGGAATTCGTGAAGTTGTAAATACCAGTTGGATGCCTTCAGGTGATTTGAACTACTTAAGAAATGCTGATTGTCAAATGGCCAACAAGCTGGTGTAAACCATGACCTAAAAGTACAGCAAACATGCTTGTAAACAAATTATAGTATTCAAAAACCATATTTATAGATAGCTTTTTATTAATAATGTTTTGTTGTTGCATTTAACTGCCGAAATGCTGTTATAAAAGTACTTTCCTTAGTAGGTGACGTCAGAGGTCAGCATGTGGGAGAAGTGGGAGCTCAAGATAATAGCCAAATTTGCCACTAATAATCACCAGTTGGATGGCCGTTCAAGTGAATTTTCCCAGTCATATGTTCTAAATTCCCACTTCCCACTTGGTTACATGCTAGTCGGAACTAGGAAACTCAGAAACGTCCGAAATGCTAACTGGTTGTAGTTATTTCACGTGTCGAGTTCAACAAATTAGCAAGTCGGAAATTTCAGAGTTCCAACTTGCATGTGAATGCAGCTATACTGCACTTTGAAATGTGGGTGGGGGCAATGTCTTGGTGAGGGTTCATTAACATATTTGGGGGCATGGTCTAAAATATGTTGTATTTGTCCCAACCGTTAGTTGGAATATTGTACCAGTTTAAGTGGTGTTATCTTTGTGTTGATCATTGTTGAGCAACTTTGGCACTGTCAGTTCTGCAATCTTTGTAAAAGCTTGTGATAATCAAGAGCTGTGCTGTAAAGAATTTACTGTGCAATTTCTGGTAGGTTGATGGCAGCTGGTTCACAGGAAGTTAATCTTTTTTTTCAATCATTTAAGTTCAACTTGCGCAAGTGTATTATTGAGAAACTCAGATAACAAAAGGATCTCTTGTAGTACATGTACTTATCTAGGCTGCAGAACTGACAGCTCTGTGTTTATGAACAGAATACAACAGACGAGATTGACTGGGATGAGATTCCCTCTAATGGGAGACGAAAAAATAAATAAAAAAGTCTCCTCCAATTAACTACACCTGCAGTCTTCTGCCAGATCCTACTGACTTCGCCATGGTTCCGTTGCCTTTTCCGATTCCAAGCTGCTTTCAAGCACCGACCTCTAGTGGACACCGTACTTAGAAATATAGTTAGGATTTTGTACAAAATGTTTCACCTGACTGGTAGTTTAGCAGGTAGAGTAGGGAACTTTTTTAACATAGTATGAGCTTCTGTCTTAAGCATCCTAAATAATGTCATAGATTATGTTTTTTAAGTTGCAAACCTGGTATTCTAACTGATTATAGGCTACTAAAGCCAACAACTTAATGATGCACCACAGAGATGTGATTAAAAACGTATCACATGCTGACATTTATTGCTGACCAGCAGATGTCACTAATTTGCATTGCGAATAGATAATTTACTTTTTTGGGAGGGGGGACAGGTTAATGGATCACATTCAAATGACCTGCTGCAGCATGAAGGCACTACCTGTTAAAGGCACAATCCTTAGTGCTACATACATTTTTGGACTCTTTTTTTGGATAAACTAATGATATGTACCCATTTATTCTTGAAGAATATAATGTATAAATAACATAACTCCAAATACAAGTTTAATTTGAGAGTGGTTGCATTGCTCCAGTCTCATCCCTCATTTATTTACTGAAACTGTGGCAGGGAAGACACTTTATTAATGTTTCAATTAAGGTTTACCACTTTAAGCACGTTTAACTGAGTAATAGTGTTATTATGGTGCAATCCTCTAGTGAGTGAGTTACTTTTGTAGTCAAGAACAACATTCTTAGTATTGCAAACAAAATGAATGGTATTGAAAGAAAAACACAACACTATTGATAGCAAAACAAACAATTACAAGGTATTACTTTCGAAATGCAAGAACAAATTAATAGCACATGGATGAAAAAAAGTTTTCAGTAACCAGGTTTCCATCAAACCTTTTAATGCGAGTAAAGTATACAGTACCAGTCAAAAGTTTGGCCACACCTACTCATTCAAAGGTTTTTCCTATTATTTTCCTATTTGCTTCATTGTAGAAAGTAGTGAAGACATCAAAACTATGACATAACACATATGGAATAATATAGTAACCAAACAAGTGTTGAACAAATCAAAATATATTTTATATTTGAGATTCTAGCCACCCTTTGCCTTGATGACAGCTTTGCACACTCTTGACATTCTCTCAACCAGCTTGGCTGGTGTGTTTACAGACATATTCAATCAATCCTTATCTCAGTCTGCTGTTCCCACATGCTTCAAGAAGGCCACCATTGTTCCTGTTCCCAAGAAAGCTAAGGTAACTGAGCTAAACGACTACTGCCCCGAAGCACTCACTTCCGTCATCATGAAGTGCTTTGAGAAACTAGTCAAGGGCCATATCACCTCCACCCTACTTGACACCCTAGACCCACTCCAATTTGCTTACCGCCCCAATAGGTCCACAGACGACGCAATCGCAACCACACTGCACACTGCCCTAACCCATCTGGACATGAGGAATACATATGTGAGAATGCTGTTCATCGACTGCAGCTCAGCATTTAACACCATAGTACCCTCCAAACTCATCATTAAGTTTGAGACCCTGGGTCTCGACCCCGCCCTGTGCAACTGGGTACAGGACTTCCTGACGGGCCGCCCCCAGGTGGCGAGGGTAGGTAACAACATCTCCACCCCTCTGATCCTCAACACTGGGGCCCCACAAGGGTGCGTTCTGAGCCCTCTCCTGTATTCCCTGTTGATCCACGACTGCGTGGCCACGCACGCCTCCAACTCAATCATCAAGTTTGCAGACGACACCACAGTGGTAGGCTTGAATACCAACAAAGACGAGACGGCCTACAGGGAGGAGGTGAGGGCCCTCGGAGTGTGGTGTCAGGATAATAACCTCACACTCAACATCAACAAAACAAAGGAGATGATCGTGGACTTCGGGAAACAGCAGAGGGAGCACCCCCTATCCACATCGACGGGGCAGTAGTGGAGATGGTAGAAAGTTTTAAGTTCCTCGGCGTACACATCACGGACAAACTGAATTGGTCCACCCACACAGACAGCGTGGTGAACAGCTGCATGGTGGACAGCTGTAGATATTCGTCTTGCCACCAAAAGCACTCACAAACTTTTACAAATGCACAATCGAGAGCATCCTGTCAGGCTGTATCACCGCCTCGTACTGAAACTGCTCCGCCCACAACCGTAGGGCTCTCCAGAGGGTAGTGAGGTCTGCACAATGCATCACCGTGGGCAAACTACCTGCCCTCCAGGACACCTACACCACTCGATGTCACAGGAAGGCCATAAAGATCATCAAGGACAACAACAACCCGAGCCACTGCCTGTTCATCCCGCTATCATCCAGAAGGCGAGGTCTGGTGCATCAATGCAGGGACCGAGAGCCTGAAAAATCAGATTGGTCGGACCAGCGTTGGACAGACCTCAGCGTGGGAGCTTCTTGTTTTAGTTTCTGTCTGTAGGCAGGGATCAACAAAATGGAGTTGTGGTCAGCTTTTCCGAAAGGAGGGCGGGGCAGGGCCTAATATGCGTCGCGGAAGTTAGAATAACAATGATCCAAGGTTTTGCCAGCCCTGGTTGCGCAATCGATATGCTGATACAATTTAGGAAGTCTTGTTTTCAGATTAGCCTTGTTAAAATCCCCAGCTACAATGAATGCAGCCTCAGGATGTATGGATGTGTCATCAATGTGTCTGCTTGGGGGGGAATATATACGGCTGTGATTATAATCGAAGAGAATTCTCTTGGTAGATAATGCGGTCGACATTTGATTGTGAGGAATTCTAAATCAGTTGAACAGAAGGACTTGAGTTCCTGTATGTTTCTGTGATCACACCACGTCTCGTTAGCCATAAGGCATACGCCCCCGCCCCTCTTCTTACCAGAAAGATGTTTGTTTCTGTCGGCGCGATGCTTGGAGAAACCAGCTGGCTGCACCGACTCCCATAGCATCTCTCCAGTGAGCCATGTTTCCGTGAAGCAAAGAATGTTACAGTCTCTGATGTCCCTCTGGAATGCTACCCTTGCTCGGATTTCATCAACCTTGTTGTCAAGAGACTGGACATTGGTGAGAAGAATGCTAGGGAGTGGTGCACGATGTGCCCGTCTCCGGAGTCTGACCAGAAGACCGCCTCGTTTCCCTCTTTTACAAAGTCGTTTTTTTTGGGTCGCCGGCTGGGATCCATTCCGTTGTCCTGGGTGAAAGGCAGAACACAGGATCCGCTTCGCGAAAGTCATATTCTTGGTCGTACTGATGGTGAGTTGACGCTGCTCTTATATTCAGTAGTTCTTCCCGACTGTATGTAATGAAACCTAAGATGACCTGGGGTACTAATGTAAGAAATAACACGTAAAAAAACAAAAAACTGCATAGTTTCCTAGGAAAGCAAAGCGAGGCGGCCATCTCTGTCGGCGCCGGAAGTACATACTATAAGTACATACTACAAGGCCATCAGACTGTTAAACAGCCACCACTAACATTGAGTGGCTGCTGCCAACATACTGACTCAACTCCAGCCACTTTAATAATGGAAAAATTGATTTAAAAATGTATCACTAGCCACCTTAAACAATGCCACTTAATATAATGTTTACATACCCTACATTACTCATTTCATATGTATATGCTGTACTCGATACCATCTACTGTATCTTGCCTATGCAGTTCTGTACCATCACTCATTCATATATTTGTATGTACATATTCCTCATCCCTTTACATTTTGCGTATAAGGTAGTTGTTGTGAAATTGTTAGGTTAGATTACTCGTTGGTTATTACTACATTGTCTGAATTAGA
Source organism: Oncorhynchus masou masou (assembly GCF_036934945.1). Taxonomy (NCBI): domain Eukaryota; kingdom Metazoa; phylum Chordata; class Actinopteri; order Salmoniformes; family Salmonidae; genus Oncorhynchus; species Oncorhynchus masou. The sequence continues at coordinate 31,543,106 of NC_088239.1, forward strand.
AGCACAAGCATTTCACTACACTCGCATTAACATCTGCTAACCATGTGTATGTGACAAATAAAATTTGTTGATTTGATTGGATTCATGAGGTAGTCACCTGCAATGCATTTCAATTACATAACAGGCGTGCCTTGTCAAAAGTTAATTTGTGGAATTTCACTCCTTTAATGTGTTTGAGCCAATCAGTTGTGTTGTGACAAAGTAGGGGTGGTATACAGAAGATGGCCCGATTTGGTAAAATAGTCCATATTATGGCAATAACAACTCAAATAAGCAAAGAGAAATGACAGTCCATCATTACTTTAATAAGACAAGAAGGTCAGTCAATCTGAAAAATGTCAAATATTTTGAAAGTTTCTTCAAGTGCAGTCGCAAAAACCATCAAGCGCTATGATGAAACTGGCTCTAATGTAGACCACCACAGGAAAGGAAGATTTTCTTTTTTACATTTTTTTAATACAATCGCTTACACAATAAAAGTGGCACTTGAGGCACACTCAGTAAAACCATGAACTCACGTAACTAATCTTCACACCAGGTCTGCAAAACTGCAAGCACAGTATCTGCATTACACTCAGTTTGCAATTATAGAACACACTTTTTGCAAAACACTAAACACAGTTCTCTACATTAGACACATCATTCAAAACTAACAGGTCTTGTGTTTTGTTTGGAAAACACTGCCATTCAAAATTTTATTTACTGATTACCTAGACACAGTGCTGACGTGTGAAAACACGTATAGCTAATTTCTTCACTTAGAAATCAGAGTTTGAGCACTATAAATAGGCTTCAGGCTGGCTTTCTTGGTTTCAGACAACAATGGAGACCAATTTTGGAGAGCGAGTTAGAGGAAGAGGAGTGAGTGTATGAGGAAGAGTAGTGAGAGTATGAGGGGGAGGACAAGGATGAAGAAGGAGAACGAGGACTTTGAGTGGGACAATTTGTAAGTCGCTCTGGATAAGAGCGTCTGCTAAATGACTTAAATGTAAATGTAAATGTAACAAGGAAGAGGAGGAAAGAGAACAATCACAGATGCGATCCCGGCCACTTTGGTTGACTGTATTCCATTTAATTGTGCTACATATTGACTGCTCTGTCTATTCATACTGCCAAACAATGTTTTGTCTTGTCTCTTTCAGAGTTATGGAACTAGATGCTGCTGCAGAGCATCATGATTTCCTCTACGTTGAGGTCGGCTTTAACCTAGCCAAAACAAGACTCGGGAAGAAATCTCATAGGACACCGCGCCATTGTCAATGTCCCTGGACAGAGTGGTGGCAACATCACAATGTGTGCAGCCATTAGTCAGAAAGGTTTCCTTCATGACACTCTTGATCCTTATAATACTGCCCACATTATCACCTTCCTTGATATCCTGCATAATATCCTCATTCCCAATGACCAGAGGAATTTGGCCAGAGCAGTCCAGGGTTTGTTGTCATCTGGGACAACGTAAGTTTCCCCCGGGCTGCTCTGGTCCGTAATTGGTTCATTGACCATCTGCAAGTTTTGATGCTCAACCTGCCACCATATTCTCCATTTATAAACCCAATAGAATAGTTATTTATGGCGTGGCATTGGAAGGTATACGATTGCCAACTCCACCGATGCATTCCCCTTCTCCAGGTGATGGAGGAGTCCTGTGGTGACATAGACGAGGGGGCATGCCAGGCCTGGATATGCCACTCCAGACGCTACTTCCCCCTCTGTTTAGCCAGCGGGAACATCGCTTGTGATGTTGATGAGGTGCTGTGGCCAGACTCAAATAGGACACAGGATGCACCCTAATAGTTTTTTCTTTATAGTAACAAGCCTATTTGTTTATCTTCTACTGTATTTTTGTCTTACTGTTCACCCTGAAATCTGGATGAAAATGCATTGTTTTGAGAAAGAAATACATTTATTTCCCGCCCTTGAATATCTGTATATAGTGTAAATATATACTGTATATATTTGTGCACATACATGTACGTGTGAGTGCTATGACAACCTGCAGATGACTCCACTGAACATGCCAAATGCACAAGATAGTAGTGTTTTACATTTGTTACATCCATATGTAGAGTTTTGATGCAAAAACACAATTTTGAGAAGAGTTAAAATCGTTGAGTGAAGTGTTTGGTTTTGCAAGAGATGTGTGACGTTGTGTGTGTTGGGGTTTTGTCTAGAGAAAAGGAGCCATAGTTTCAGAAATCATGTGTAAGCAATTGTCAAACTATAAATATTCTGCAGAGGATAAGATAATTAGAGTTACCAGCCTCAGAAATCGCATCCAAATAAATGCTTCAGAGTTAAAGTAACAGACACCTCAACATCAACTGTTCAGATGAGACTGTGCGAATCAGGCCTCCATGGTCACATTTCTACAAAGGAACCATTACTAAAGGACACCAATATTAAGAGACTTGCTTGGGCCAAGAAACATGAGCAATGGACATGAGACCAGTGAAAATCCGTCCTTTGGTCTGATGAGTCCAAATTTTTAGAATTTTGGTTCCAACCGACTTGTCTTTGTGAGAGGCAGAGTATGTGAACAGATGATCTCCGCTGTTAATTTGTGGTGGTGCTTTGTTTGGTGACATAATCAGTGATTTAATTTGAATTCAAGGCACACTTAACTAGCATGGCTACCACAGCATTCTAAAGCGATACGCCATCCCATCTGGTTAGCGCTTAGTGGGACTATTTGTTTTCAACAGGACAATGACCCAAAACACACCTCCAGGCTGTGTAAGGGCTATTTGACCAAGAAGGAGCGTGATGGAGTGCTGCATCAGATGACCTGGCCTCCACAATCACCCAATCTCAATGCAATTGAGATGGTTTGGGATGAGTTAGTCTGCAGAGTGAAGGAAAAGCAGCCAACATGTGCTCAGTATATGTGGGAACTCCTTCAAGAGTGTTGGAAAAGCATTCCAGGTGAAGCTGGTTGATTGAATACCAAGAGTGTACAAAGCTGTCATCAAGGCAAAGGGTGGCTTCTTTGAAGAATCTTAAATATAAAATATATTTTGATTTGTTTAACACTTTTTTGGTTACTACATGATTCCATATTGGTTATTTCATAGTTTTGATGTCTACAATGTAGCAAATAGTAAAATAAGAAAAACCCTTGAATGAGTAGGTGTGTCCAAACTTTTGACTGGTACTATATGTCAAATGATTTTAATGACAGAACTGATGTATAGAACAAATTTGTCAGTCAACTTTTCAAATGTGGACAAAACAAAATATGCTGGACAAGGTGGGAAATGGCGGTGGAAACGCCTTTATGCTCAATAATAATAATAACCATTATATTGAAGTAAACTTGGAGTCATATCGCTCGTTTCAACTGTTCTGCCTGCGGCTATGGAACCCTGACCTGTTCACCGGACGTGCTACCTGTCCCAGACCTGCTGTTTTGAACTCTCTGGAGACAGCAAGGCAGTAGAGATACTCTCAATGATCGGCTATGAAAAGTCAGCTGACTTGTTGAACCCTCGACAACTACTGTGATTATTATTATTTGACCATGCTGGTTATTTATGAACATTTGAACATTTTGGCCATGCTCTGTTATAATCTCCTTCCGGCACAGCCAGCAGAGGACTTGCCACCCCTCATAGCCTGGTTCCTCTCTAGGTTTCTTCCTAGGTTTTGGCCTTTCTAGGGAGTTTTTCCTAGCCACCGTGCTTCTACACCTGCATTGCTTTCTGTTTGGGGTTTTAGGCTGGGTTTCTGTACAACACTTTGATATATCAGCTGATGTAAGAAGGGCTATATAAATACATTTGATTTGATAATCTGATGTGTGGTCTTCCCTCTAAGACTCAGGAAAGCATGCAATTTATTCTGCTACAGACGCAATTAGTTATGATGAACTTCATAGGTGGGTGAAAGTGCATAGTGATCAACTTGATGCTCCTTTCCAATAAATATTGAGGGTCTCATTCTGGTGACATAATGATCGACGCTTGACTGCTGTTTGACAAATAAAAATGATCTTGCTCTTTTGTCCATAATAATCTCATCATGTAGGTTGCCTACATACACTTTATCTGCAAGCTTTTGGCGAGAGCACATGTCCCAAGACCAGATTGGGCACATTTGCTATATAACGCAAAACAAATTCTGGCAAAACCATCCGAAGAGTTGAAAATGCAATGGAAACTTTTTATTTGGTACAAGGGAATTTGACCGCAAAAGTTATTTGTATGTGCACTATGTCATCACACACAGCCTTTCGTTCACAAGTCAATTCGATGGAACCACATCTCTGGTGGGAAAAAGCACATATTGTTTTAATGCAGATTTTAGAAAATGGTCATGAAAATCTGTCACCAATTTGATGGAAACGTAGCTAATATATATTTTTTTTATGATAACGCAATTAAATAAAACACCTCCTTCTTTCCTGCAATTTTCCCTATCTCTGGTTATGTTATCCTGGTCTTTGCTTTCATTGCCTTTTTTCCAGTTGCAAGGTTTGACATATTCATTCTAGGAACAGTACGCTGCATCCCACTGCTGGTTTGTCTGTGAAGCTAAGCAGGGTCAGTCCTGGTTGGTGTCTGGATGGGAAACCAGATGTAGCTGGAAGTGGTAAATGTGGGGAGAAAGAAATGTGTGGAAAAAGTGATCATGTGGTATTTTTGGAGGGGGAGGGAAAACCTGTGAAAATTGCATATGTGAAACTTGTGAGGATTTCAATAAAAAAACAACAACGACAAAAAAACTAGTGTTAGGAAACATCACAAAGGGCCTTTTTGTGGCGAAACTCACATGATATGCGGTTTCACTTGTTTGCATCTCCTGTGCTCTTAATCCCTGATCTTTATTATGTCTAGACTTTCTGGAGAGCACCCCTACTCTGGGCCCACACTGGGGTCATGATGAGCGCTCTGCCTCACAGAGGACCATGAACATGAGATCACTGCTAGTCCGGTCACACTAAATAGCTTCCTGAAACTAAGCAGTCCCCAATCAATTGACCAAAGTAAACAAGGATGGTTTTCCAATGTTCCTTAGAAATAGGGAGATATTATTTGCACTATAGCTATTTCCCAGAGAATTACGTTCAAATGGGGTTTTGTTTTAAGGGATCTGTTTCCTCCCCAACATAAATGTGCTCTCCTGAATCGACATGATTATTCATTGCATTTCATGCTGCAGCACGTCACACTTTACTTTGAAGGGACCTTCATTTCAGACAAATTTGAGTGGAATAGCATAATTTATTTTATTTAACCCTTATCTTACCAGGGAAAAAATGACTGAGAACACATTCTCATTTACAGAAACGACCTGGGGAATAGTTACAGGGGAGAAGAGGAGGAAGAACGAGCCAATTGGAAGCTTTAGATGATTAGGTGGCCATGATAGTATGAGGGCCAGATTGAGAATTTAGCCTAGACACTGGGATTAACACGCCTACTTTTACGATGAGTGCCATGGGATCTTTAGTGACCACAGAGTCAGTCCACCCGTTTAACGTCACATCTGAAAGGTGGTCTGTAGGTATCTTATAGCAGCGTTTCCCAAACTCTGTCCTGGGGCCTCGTCCTGGGTGCCCCTCTGGGTGTAGGTTTTTGCCGTAGCACTACACAGACGATTCAAATAACGCAGGCTTGATGATGAGTTGGTTATTTGAATCACCTATGATGTGCACCCAGAGGGGGTTCCAGGACAGGAGTTTGAGAAACCCTGCCTTATAGTAGCCACAGTTAGTCTTAATGTAATGCCTGTATACAGCCACTTACAATTGTCTTAATGTTGTTGTCAAGTGCTAGTCAGAACTAGGATATGCTGAAATGTCCAACTTTCTTACTGGTTGAACCCGGCACGTGTATAACTACAAACAGTAGGAAATGCTTGAGTTTCCTAGTTCCAACTAGCATGTGAACGAGGAATAAGAGTGCCTGTTTGACTGCTGAACCTGGGCCATGTTTATTTGGAAGCAAAGAGAATAAAATTGACTGAAAATGTGAGGGACTACATAACGTGCCTTAATGAACACCCAGAATACCCTTGTTACAATTGTTCTATTAATACAAAAGCTAAGTTTTAAGTGAAGCATTTAGCTTTTGTCTGAAGCTGAAAAAGAGAAAAAAATTGAGCTATGCACTAACAGGGCTTTTCAGCATACGGTGCCTTCAGAAATTATTCTCACCCCTTGATTTTCTCCAATTGAGTAGTGAATTTCAACCACAGATTCAACCACAAAGACTGAGGATGTTTTTCAATGCCACGCAAAGAAGGGCACCGATTGGTAGATGTGTAAAAAAGCAGACGCTGAATATCCCTTTGAGCATGGTAAAGTTATTAATTAGGCCTTGGATATTGTATTACTGTAATACACCCAGTCACTACAAAGATACAGGCATTCTTCCGAACTCAGTTGACTCAGTTGTCCTCAATACAAAGTGTATGTTTGGGGCAAATCCAACACAACAAATGACTGAGTACCACTCTATGTATTTTCAAGCATGGTGATGGCTGCATCATGTTATGGATATGCTTGTCATTGGCAAGGACTAGGGAGTTTTATTTGGATAAAAATAAACTGAACGGAGCTAAGCACAGGCAAAATCCTAGAGGAAAAGCTGGTTCAGTCGGCTTTCTAACAGACACTGGGAGACAAATTCACCTCTCAGAAGGACAATAACCCAAAACACAAGGACAAATATACACTGGAGTTCGACATTGACGACATTGAACGTTCCTGAGTGACTTTGACTTAAATCATCTTAAAGATCTATGGAAAACTTGAAAATGGCTGTCGAGCAATGATCAACAACACACTTCACAGAGTTGTGCAAATATTGTACAATCCAGGTGTGCAAAGCTCTTAGAGACCTACCAATAAATACTCACAGCTGTAATTGCTGCCAAAGGGGATTCTAACATTTATTTACTCAGGGGATTGAATACTTATGTAATCAAGACATATTAGTGTTTAATTTTTCATATATATATATATATATATATATATTTTTTTTTTTTACAAATCTTCAAAAAAAATTCTCCACTTTGACATTACAGAGTATTTTGTGTAGCTCGTTGACAAAAAATGTGAAGACCATTTGACCACCTTGTAACACAACAAAATGTGGAGAAAATCAGGGGGTGTGAACAATTCTGAAAGCATCGTATAGCAACTTACAAGGGACGTCTTCAAATATGTTAATGAGCCAGTGATTCTTTCTCCTCCCACAACATTTCTCCACAATGCACTATAATTTACAGTATGCTGCAGTAAATATATATCAAAACAGCAATACAGCATTATGGTATTGTGGGATTTTATCGAGAGAAAAAAGAAGCAATTTCCGACATTGAGTATTCAATTTAGTTTACAGCATACCAACTGATATTATTATTTTTTCTATCACTCACACTTTAGGAACAACAATACCATGCACACACTAGTTTTCAAAATGTTTTTGGTGCTCCTAAAATGCAGAATGGGACTGTATTGTGAAATACAACAAATTACTGGCAGCAATTGGCTAGTAAGTTACTGTAGAGTTTCAGGACAATATTTTCACACAATGCACCATAACTAATACTGTAAAACAAATATTACGGTATTTTACTGAGAATTCTACGGTAATCTATTGTATTAGTGTCATACTGTTGATCAATACTGTAAGTTACTGATGATATTACAAAAGTGGCTAACAGTGTGGCTTATTTTGGACTCAACCTTACATAGGATTTTAACTGACAATTTCTTGGTTGCTAGGTCTGTGGACATAATGGAGATTGGCTATACATACTGTATATTGCCAAGAACACATTTTGCACTTTGCTTTAAGTATATACAACTGGAAGGTGTTATTTCTATGAAATTAGAGTATGCTGCTGCATTCTGATTTCAATTAGTGTACAAAAAAAGTATTATATTGTACTGTGACCACACTTGGGACTCAGCCTTAACTGGTATTTGAACGTTTAACCTCTTGGTCGCCAGCAACCTAAAATGTCCTGCAACACCACCAGATCAGTGAGCATAAAATAGATATGGCTACTGAGTTGTTGGCAAGAATACATTCCAGCACTTTGCTAAAAGAAGCCAATAATCAAGTAAATAATTGTCCAATTGTCACCACCAACGTTACACTAGCAGTGCTCAAGGACACCTGACATAGAGTACACATTCATATTTTGGGGTTTGAACCTCTTGGTTGAGTGCATCAATGTTTTGCAGTTCCACCAGGCTCATACTGATTTCTTGAAACATGTATTACAGCTTTTTTTTTTTTTTTTTTTTTTACAATCGCTTACACACTAAAAGTGGTACTTGACGCACACTCAGTGAAACCATTAACTCATGTACCTAATCTTAAGACTTTGTCTGCAAAACTACAATTATATTATCCGCTTTACACTCAGTTTGCAATTGTAAAACACACTTTTGGCAAAACACTAAACACAGTTCTCAACATTAGACACATCATTCAAAACTAACAGGTCTTGTGTTTCGTTTGGAAAACACTGCCATTCCAAATGCCTCACTTATTTACCGATTAGCTACACCCAGTGCTGACGTGTGAAAACACGTATAACTAATTTCTTCGCTTAGGCTTGCTTGGTTTGGACAACAATGGATGCCAATTTTGGAGAGAGATTTAAAGGAAGAGGAGTGAGAGTTAGAGGGGGACGAGGGGGCATGCCAGGGCTGGATACGGCACTCCATACGCTACTTCCCCCACTGTTTAGCCAGAGAGAACATCACTTGTGATGTTGATGAGGTGCTGTGGCCAGACCCAAATAGGAGACCCTAATTGTTTTTTCCTTATAGTAACACGCCTATTTGTTTATCTTTTACTATATTTGTTTTTGTCTGTTACTGTTCATCCTGAAATCTGGATGAAAATACAATGTTTTGAGAAAGAAATACATTTTATTCCCCCCCCCTTGCGTTTCTGTTCATAATGTAAATGTATACGGAATATGCATACATACTGTATATATTGGTGCGCATACATGTATGTGTGGGTGCTATGACAAACTGCCGTGGACTCCACTGCACACTGAACATGCAGAAGACACAAGATAGTAGTGTTTTACATTTGTCACATCTGTGTTGTTGGTGTTTATAAAAGCTAATCATTTGATGGTTTGTGTGTAGAGTTTTGATGCAAAAGAACCCTTTTGAGAAGAGTTTGGTTTTGCAAGAGATGTGCAACATTTGGCATGTTGCGTGTGTGTTTTGGGGTTTTGTTTGTAGAGTCTAGAGGAAAGGAGCCATAGTTTCAGAAATCATGTGTTAAGCAATGGTCAAAAACTGTAACACACACACACAAAAAGACAGGAATGGTTCACTGTGGTACAAAAAAAGTCAAAGGTACACTTCACAGGTACACACAGGTACACATATGAACAGTACAGTACGGTACCATGTAGGTACATAATGTACGATCATCACTGCGATCATCACTGCGCCATGATAGGTGATGCAGTGTACAGTGTCTTGCGAAAGTATTCGGCCCCCTTGAACTTTGCGACCTTTTGCCACATTTCAGGCTTCAAACATAAAGATATAAAACTGTATTTTTTTGTGAAGAATCAACAACAAGTGGGACACAATCATGAAGTGGAACGACATTTATTGGATATTTCAAACTTTTTTAACAAATCAAAAACTGAAAAATTGGGCGTGCAAATTTATTCAGCCCCTTTACTTTCAGTGCAGCAAACTCTCTCCAGAAGTTCAGTGAGGATCTCTGAATGATCCAATGTTGACCTAAATGACTAATGATGATAAATACAATCCACCTGTGTGTAATCAAGTCTCCGTTCAAATGCACCTGCACTGTGATAGTCTCAGAGGTCCGTTAAAAGCGCAGAGAGCATCATGAAGAACAAGGAACGCACCAGGCAGGTCCGAGATACTGTTGTGAAGAAGTTTAACGCCGGATTTGGATACAAAAAGATTTCCCAAGCTTTAAGCATCCCAAGGAGCACTGTGCAAGCGATAATATTGAAATGGAAGGAGTATCAGACCACTGCAAATCTACCAAGACCTGGCCGTCCCTCTACACTTTCAGCTCATTTTATTTTTTATTTTTTTTTACCTTTATTTTACTAGGCAAGTCAGTTATTTTCAATGACGGCCTAGGAACAGTGGGTTAACTGCCTTAACTGCCTGTTCAGGGGCAGAACGACAGATTTTGTACCTTGTCAGCTCAGGGATTTGAACTTGCAACCTTTCGGTTACTAGTCCAATGCTCTAACCACTAGGCTACACTGCCGCCTCATACAAGGAGAAGACTGATCAGAGATGCAGCCAAGAGGCCCATGATCACTGGATGAACTGCAGAGATCTACTGCTGAGGTGGGAGACTCTGTCCATAGGACAACAATCAGTCGTATATTGCACAAATCTGGCCTTTATGGAAGAGTGGCAAGAAGAAAGCCATTTCTTAAAGATATCCATAAAAAGTGTTGTTTAAAGTTTGCCACAAGCCACCTGGGAGACACACCAAACATGTGGAAGAAGGTGCTCTGGTCAGATGAAACCAAAATTGAACTTTTTGGCAACAATGCAAAATGTTATGTTTGGCGTAAAAGCAACACAGCTCATCACCCTGAACACAACATACCCACTGTCAAACATGGTGGTGGCAGCATCATGGTTTGGGCCTGCTTTTCTTCAGCAGGGACAGGGAAGATGGTTAAAATTGATGGGAAGATGGATGGAGCCAAATACAGGACCATTCTGGATAGAGACATACCCCAAGTGACTTACAGCTGTAATCGCAGCAAAAGGTGGCACTACAAAGTATTAACTTAATGGGGCTGAATAATTTTGCACGCCCAATTTTTCAGTTTTTGATTTGTTAAAAAAGTTTGAAATATCCAATAAATGTCGTTCCACATCATGATTGTGTCCCACTTGTTGTTGATTCTTCACAAAAAAATACAGTTTTATATCTTTATGTTTGAAGCCTGAAATGTGGCAAAAGGTCGCCGAATAGGGGGCCGAATACTTTCGCAAGGCACTGTATATGCTGCAGCTATTCTATCATATATCATGATGCCTAGTCAGCTTATTCCTATACATATCTATCCCTACTCCTTCAGTATCCCTGCACATTGTCAATATGGTACGGTTTTGGCACTGACCATGTAACTGACCCTGTATAAAGCTTACTTAATTTCTCGTGTTCTTATTTCAATTTCTTGTGTGTTTTTGTTCTACTTTACTTTTTTAATAATAGGCCTACTACTTACATCGATTATGGCATTGTTGGGATAGAGTTTGCAAGAAAGGCGTTTTTCTGTACTTGTGCACGTGACAATAAAAACGTGTAACATGAATGCACTCCGGATAAAAGGTCGCGAGTTCAAATCCTGAGAGAATTCATGTCAAGTGTCCCTGAGCACTGCTACGTTTTCGCCGGTCTTGTCAGCTAATTAAACAATTATTGACTTGATTCTGGGCAAATTTTAGCAGTGCATTGCCAATAAATCTGTTGCCGATCTCTGTCATGGGCACCAACCTGGCGGCGTAGCAGGAAATCGAAATTGCTGGCATCCCCGTTATGGACATGACTTCTCATGGAAAATCAGAATTTCATGTGAAAACATGTTTTTGGAACACTTCACATAGTGACATTCCCACACAGAAAATGTTCCAATGTAGATGCTTTAGGTAGTCTCAGCGCTTCGTTTTCCTAACCCTGGCACTCATTCTGATTACACGTTGGAGTTTTGAACAACCATTCCCGCCTTTTGTTACGTGCTGACTAAAGACCTAGGTAGCCAGTAATTAGTGATGGGGAAACAAAGCTCATGGAAGCATTGAGAATTTCCAGGCAATTGTGTTGAACATAGGTTCATTACTTGAGGCTTTGGGGAACACAGTGTACACTAGTGGCACCTGCTGGTCAAAATAATTTAGAACAGCCACATTTTTACATATGACGCCATAGCGCATGTGCAGTGTAGCCTTTTTGTTTTCTACCTAAACCCATACCAAACCAATCAGGTGGCTATTCAACTAAATGAAGCTTCAGGCGTCACTGATCACGTGCTTCTGATAAAGCTTCAGCACACTTCTTCTTCTTCTTAAATGAGGTTTAACGACGGTTGGTATCCAATAAATGTTGCATAACTGCCACCTACTTTTGTAGACTGGAGTATAACTCCCTTACACTTTGCTTGAAGAAAAATAAACAAATACACTACCATCTAACACTACACTCACTAAAAAAGAAAATAATAAAAGTAGTAAATAAATACCATACTAACTACCATACCATACCAAATACCATAAATAAATACCACACCACCACTTAACACACCCTGTAACTTTTCTGACGTCAACTCTCGCACACCCAAATACCTCTCTGCAGCTGCCACCACAACCTACATTTTCTGTGATTCACGTTTCATCCCTGCAGTACCGTTGATAACCATTGTTATGAATGTAAAATATCCAATGTTACTGAAACATATATAACTTGTTGGTTTATCCCTCCATACTGGTACTACTCACACCACTCCTCTCAGGATCCCTACCGCTTGACCCATCTTCCTCTCCTTTCTTCACTGCATATGACATCTTCTGCACTACTCTAACCCTGGAAACCTCAACCTGCCTCTCTTGCAAGGGACATTTCTGAACCCTGGCCCCATGGACACCCCTACCATTAACACATGCCACTACTTTCCCCAGTGTCTCAACATCAAAACTCAATAGAACAGACACTGACTCTTCTGTTTCACCACTCACGCCACCCTGTCTGCGTCGCACCAAACGATGAGCATCACAAACACCGGGAATCTTCCCCTTCAGTTGGCCAGCTTTTACATTTACAGCTACCCCAGTAATCACTTCTTTCAATGGCTCTCTTTTCTTGCCCCCATTCTTTTAACATGGAACGCCCGCTCCGTCTGACCAGCAGAAACAGAAACAATTATCACAAGACAACTTCGGGTTACCCTCACCAATTCCACAGCACCCAACTCTGTTTTCACCCACCCTGAAACCAGAAATGGATCAGCCAAAAGGAAAGGGTCCAATTTTTCCAAAATCTTCACTCCTACTGTCACAGACTCATCTTTATCCTGCCCCTCGGTGCAAGCCTCGGTGTTCGAGAACTTCACCACACCTACCACCTCCGATACTTCGCCCTCATTCACTTCCATTTCTCCTCCGATCTTCAACTCACTCTGCATACACTTTCTACCATTCTTATATAACAAACCATTTCCGTTTTCCCTCCATTTTTAACCGACTCAAGCACACCCTTTTCCTTCCTCTCTCTTAGACCTCCTCCGACTCTCTTTTTCCCTCCATTCCTCCTCCGTATTCCAAGTAGAAGTTTCCTTATGATAATACTGCACTTCTGACATACATCTTGTTCTTGCCTTGTCAAGGGACGCCATTTAACCGGCTGTCACGTTTTCCATACAATCAGAACGAAATCCTCAAGACGTGACGCTTAACAATGCATCCCACTTGTAAAGCAGCTGCTTCGTCTTGATGTTCTTCTTTATCAATAGCTACCGCAACACGTTTCCATTTCAAACAAGCACACTCTCTGTCTACTGGATTCCTCGATTCGCTTGCTGTGGAGCAACACCCTTTGTCTCCATCCAATCTTGTACTCGAGTCAGCACAGTGCTTGAAATAAACTGCTTAGTGATTTTGACACATGCTTCAGAGCTCCAGTAACTAGCTAACACCAGACACAGATGAAAGGGGATCCATATAAGTATTTTTGCCATAGATTAATAGAGTAAACAGTTAGCTGACTCCCTACTGGCACCAGTAAAGTAGCAAACTTGCTATAAAACCACTCCCCTCTGCAAACACGCGTTCTCCGATGTTTAAATTAGGCAAGAGGATATCATGTTAGCGTTGTTGTATTAAAATTAAAGTTAAGGTGATGTCACCTTGTCTCCTTATTGACATGAGGGAGGGGACCAGTAACTCTATGATGAAACTTCATCAATGAAGAAGCAACAGTCATTTCATGTTTTTCATTAATTGTGATGGTACGCTTTGTTCTGGCTTCCTTAAAAAGTATCATCACATTTAATGAAAAACATGATTTTGACTGTTCATATGAGAAGGATTTCAGAGTTCCTTTTTCCATTCCCACAAAACTTCCAACCAGGGTTTCTGGAAGACCTGGGAAAGTTCCCAGGACCCCACAACTCTACCTGCAAGTAACATTATTATTTCTTGCAAATCAATGTGTAATTCTCATTGGAATCCAGATGACTTAGACTATCCAACAGTTAGCATTATTCCTCACAAGCAGTTTTCAACCACATAGGAGACTACTTAACAGATTTCCACTCGTACGAACATGACAGAAATGGGTATAAAGATACTAACAGATTGGTTTCGACCAAAAAATATTGATTAAACTTGGTGTGGCATAAGATTAATCAAACAATGCACAAAGATAAAATCAACCTGAAATAGAGCATGCTGGGAAATATGATAATGATGGGCGTGGCTTCAAAGTGACGGCCTCAAGTGCAAAAAGAGGGATACGTGCTCCAGCAGATCAGAGATGGAACCTGACGAGAGTGAGGATGAAGTACCTGTGGTGAGGATTGCTGAGTTTGTACATGATACAGAAGAATGAGGTCCAGTAGTCGTGAATTTTGGGGAGAAAGTGGACACTTGCCTTTTTGGCGGATCCATTTGTGATTTCAGGGTGGGTGAGAAAGTTGGGTGCAGTTGAATCAGTGAAGGTAACCTGTAGTGATAGTTCTTTGTGTTTCTTCTGACCAAGGGGAGCCGGCGCTCCATGTCACGCAACTTGGGTCAAGATCTGTTTCTTGCTTTGCTCTTGGGAACAGGGCACCATTGAAAGGAGTGATTTCTGGGGTAGCGTTAAGTGTTGAAGATTCCTGGCGTTTGTGACACCCGTCATTTGGTAGGGAGTCACTGTCAGTCCTTTTGAGTTTTGAGTCAGAGTCTGTACCCGACAAAGTCATGTTAGGATATATCAGTTATCCTGTTTGAGCTTTTGTGTCAAATCCACTGTGTTATTTCAGGTGTAACATTTATGGACATGTTGCTGCAGTGTGGACGAAGGAGATTCCAAGATGTGGGAAGTGTGCAGCAGGGCATGGGACAGAGGATTGTGTAGTTCTGTTGGATAAAGTTGTGTGTGTTAACTGTAGGGGTGTCAATGTTGCTGGGGATCGGAAATATCCAGTGCGAGAGAGGCATGTTGAAGTGGCCAGAGTCAGAGTAGTGCAGTGGGTGTCGTATGATGAGGCAGTAAAAAAAGTAGAGAATGGGTCAAGGTTGAGGGATACTGTGTAGTAGATTTGTGCCAGCACAGAGGGATAGGCCAACGATTAATTTATGCTTCAGTAAGTGCAATGGGTTAGTGGGTTTTTAATGAGAGTATGTGGTGGTGTCTAGGACTACATTTCACTTTCTTAGAGGAGCATGACTAATTAATGGAATTGAATGTAGGTAGGCCGTGACTGGCCTCACACTTCAGTACAATGGGTGGCAGTGTATGCACCTAAAAGTTGAATGCGATCCACCAACCAAATCCCAAAGAAGAAGAAGAAGATGAGGATGCAGCGAAGCGAGAGATTTCACTCTTGCCAACATCTGTCCAAAATAAGCTAAAAATAAGTTTCTATGGGCTTATTTTGGACCTAAGCATTTGCATTCCCGCATATGGGACAACGACTCCCATTGTTAGGGCGGAGACATGACTGAGCATCTTGTCATTATATTCAGATCTCTGGTATGAGTTTCAGGCCGTGTTTTAGGGTAAAACTAGGCCCTCAAAATAAGGCCTTATGAAATACATATGGTATTGTGTTAAATTGTTACTTTTTTAAATGATAACGTATTAGTTTAGGATCTCACTTGGTAAAGTCCATCAGACCAAAAAATGGATGAATGCAACAACCTTGTCTCTGTCATTAACAAATACAATAATGGGTGGTAATGCAATTGACTTGAAATGCAAGACACTCTGTGTCACGCCCTGGTCGAAATATATTATGTTTATTCTTCATTTATTCGGTCAGGCCAGGGTGTGACATGGGTTATTGTGGTGTGTTTTTGTCTTGGGGTTTTGTGGGATGTCTAGCGTAGTCTATTGCCAGTCAGGTGATTATCGTTGTCTCTGATTGGGAACCATATTTAGGCAGCCATATTCTTTGAGTGTTTCGTGGGTGATTGTTCCTGTCTCTGTGTTTAGTTTCACTAGATAGGCTGTATAGTTTTTTCACGTTTCCATCTGTTGTTTTTGTACATTTCGGTTTTTTCATGTCAAGTCATTTTTCCATCATTAAACATGAGTAACTACCACGCTGAATTTTGGTCCTCTCCTTCTTCAACAGAGGAAAGTCGTTACAGAATCACCCACCACAACAGGACCAAGTGGCGTGGTAACAGGCAACAGCCGCAGCAGGAGCAGGTTGAAAAAACTTTCTGGACTTGGGAGGAAATCCTCGACGGGAGAGGACCCTGGGTTAAACCAGGGGAGTGTAGCCGCCCCAAGGTGCAGCGAGAGAAGGTATGGACATGGGAGGACGAACTGGACGGTAAAGGACCCTGGGTTCAGCCTGGAGAATATCACCGTCCCAAGGAAGAACTGGAGGCGGTGAAAGCGGAGAGGCGATGGTATGAAGAGGCAGCACGGCAACGCGGTTGGAAGCCCGAGAGTCAGCCCCAAAAATTTCTTGGGAGGGGCTCACAGGGAGTATGGCTACGCCAGGTAGGAGACCTGCGCAAACTTCCTGTGCTTACCGGGGGGCTAAAGAGACCGGGCAGGCACCGTATTATGCTGTGGAGCGCACGGTGTCTCCAGTGCGGGTGCATAGCCCGGTGCGGTACATACCAGCTCCTCGTATTGGCAGGGCTAGAGTGGGCATCGAGCCAGGTAAAGTTGGGCAGGCTCGGTGCTTAAGAGCTCCAATGCGCCTGCACGGTCCTGTCTATCCAGTGCCACCTCCACACACCAGTCCTCCGGTGGCAGCTCCCCGCACCAGGCTTCCTGTGAGTGTCCTCGGCCCAGTACCACCAGTGCCAGCACCACGCATCAGGCCTACAGTGCGCCTCGCCTCTCCTGCGCTGCCGGAGTCTCCCGCCTGTTCAGCGCTGCCTGAGCCTTTCTCCTCTCCTGCGCTGCTGGAGTCTCCCGCCTGTTTAGCGCAGCCAGAGCCTTCCTCCTCTACAGCGCTGCCGGAGTCTCCCGCCTGTTTAGCGCAGCCCGAGCTGTCAGTCTGCATGGAGCAGCCAGAGCTGTCAGTCTGCATGGAGCAGCCAGAGCTGTCAGTCTTCATGGAACAGCCAGAGCTGTCAGTCTGCATGGAGCAGCCGGAGCTGCCAGTCTGCATGGAGCTGCCAGTCTGCATGGAGCTGCCAGTCTGCATGGAGCTGCCAGTCTGCAAGGAGCTGCCAGTCTGCAAGGAGCTGCCAGTCTGCAAGGAGCTGTCAGTCTGCAAGGAGCTTCCAGTCTGCATGGAGCTGCCAGTCTGCATGGACCTGCCAGTCTGCATGGAGCAGCCAGAGCTGCCAGTCTGCAAGAAGCCGCCAGAGCTGTCAGTCTACATGGAGCAGCCAGAGCCGCCAGTCAGCATGGAGCAGCCAGATCCGTCAGTCAGCCAGACTCTTCCAGATCTACCAGTCAGCCAGATTCTTCCAGATCTGCCAGTCAGCCAGACTCTTCCAGATCTGCCAGACTCTTCCAGATCTGCCAGTCAGCCAGACTCTTCCAGATCTGCCAGTCAACCAGACTCTTCCAGATCTGCCAGTCAGCCAGGATCTGCCAGAACCGTCAACCAGCCAGGATCTGCCGGATCCAACTACCTAGCTGAGCTTCCTCTCAGTGCTGGGCTTCCTCTCAGTGCTGGGCTTCCTCTCAGTGCTGAGCTCCCTCTCAGTGCTGAGCTTCCCCTCAGTCCCGAGCTGCCTCTGTCCCGAGCTGCCCCTCTGTCCCGAGCTGCCCCTCTGTCCCGAGCTGCCCCTCAGTCCCGAGCTGCCCCTCAGTGCCGAGCTGCCCCTCAGTTCCGAGCTGCCCCTCAGTCCAGTGGGGTTCTGGGTGAGGAGTACTAGGCCATGGTCTGCGGCGAAGGTGGACTATCCTAGGACGCGAGGAGGGGGGACTAAGACATTTATAGAGTGGGTTCCACGTCCCTCGCTGGAGCCAGAGCCGCCACCATGGACAGACGCCCTCCCGGACCCTCCCTATTGTTTTGATGTGCGTCCGGGAGTCTCCACCGTAGGGGGGCGGATTCTGTCACGCCCTGGTCAAAATATATTATGTTTATTCTTCATTTATTCGGTCAGGCCAGGGTGTGACATGGGTTATTTTTGTGTGTTTTTGTCTTGGGGTTTTGTTTGATGTCTAGCGTAGTCTATGGCTGCCTGAGGCGGTTCTCAATCAGAGTCAGGTGATTATCGTTGTCTCTGATTGGGAACCATATTTAGGCAGCCATATTCTTTGAGTGTTTCGTGGGTGATTGTTCCTGTCTCTGTGTTTAGTTTCACTAGATAGGCTGTATAGGTTTTTCACGTTTGGAGCTCCCAAACTTTTTACTCGTGGCCCCCTTCCAGCATTTGGGAACATCCTGCACCCCCCTGCGTGTGCGCACACACCACATCTATTTCTATACATTTACATTTACATTTAAGTCATTTAGCAGACGCTCTTATCCAGAGCGACTTACAAATTGGTGAATTCACCTTCTGACATCCAGTGGAACAGCCACTTTACAATAGTGCATCTAAATCATTAAGGGGGGTGGTGAGAAGGATTACTTATCCTATCCTAGGTATTCCTTGAAGAGGTGGGGTTTCAGGTGTCTCCGGAAGGTGGTGATTGACTCCGCTGTCCTGGCGTCGTGAGGGAGTTTGTTCCACCATTGGGGGGCCAGAGCAGCGAACAGTTTTGACTGGGCTGAGCGGGGAACTGTACTTCCTCAGTGGTAGGGAGGCGAGCAGGCCAGAGGTGGATGAACGCAGTGCCCTTGCTTGGGTGTAGGGCCTGATCAGAGCCTGGAGGTACTGCGGTGCCGTTCCCCTCACAGCTCCGTAGGCAAGCACCATGGTCTTGTAGCGGATGCGAGCTTCAACTGGAAGCCAGTGGAGAGAGCGGAGGAGCGGGGTGACGTGAGAGAACTTGGGAAGGTTGAACACCAGACGGGCTGCGGCGTTCTGGATGAGTTGTAGGGGTTTAATGGCACAGGCAGGGAGCCCAGCCAACAGTGAGTTGCAGTAATCCAGACGGGAGATGACAAGTGCCTGGATTAGGACCTGCGCCGCTTCCTGTGTGAGGCAGGGTCGTACTCTGCGGATGTTGTAGAGCATGAACCTACAGGAACGGGCCACCGCCATGATGTTGGTTGAGAACGACAGGGTGTTGTCCAGGATCACGCCAAGGTTCTTAGCGCTCTGGGAGGAGGACACAATGGAGTTGTCAACCGTGATGGCGAGATCATGGAACGGGCAGTCCTTCCCCGGGAGGAAGAGCAGCTCCGTCTTGCCGAGGTTCAGCTTGAGGTGGTGATCCGTCATCCACACTGATATGTCTGCCAGACATGCAGAGATGCGATTCGCCACCTGGTCATCAGAAGGGGGAAAGGAGAAGATTAATTGTGTGTCGTCTGCATAGCAATGATAGGAGAGACCATGTGAGGTTATGACAGAGCCAAGTGACTTGGTGTATAGCGAGAATAGGAGAGGGCCTAGAACAGAGCCCTGGGGGACACCAGTGGTGAGAGCGCGTGGCGAGGAGACAGATTCTCACCACGCCACCTGGTAGGAGCGACCTGTCAGGTAGGACGCAATCCAAGCGTGGGCCGCGCCGGAGATGCCCAACTCGGAGAGGGTGGAGAGGAGGATCTGATGGTTCACAGTATCGAAGGCAGCCGATAGGTCTAGAAGGATGAGAGCAGAGGAGAGAGAGTTAGCTTTAGCAGTGCGGAGCGCCTCCGTGATACAGAGAAGAGCAGTCTCAGTTGAATGACTAGTCTTGAAACCTGACTGATTTGGATCAAGAAGGTCATTCTGAGAGAGATAGCGGGAGAGCTGGCCAAGGACGGCACGTTCAAGAGTTTTGGAGAGAAAAGAAAGAAGGGATACTGGTCTGTAGTTGTTGACATCGGAGGGATCGAGTGTAGGTGTTTTCAGAAGGGGTGCAACTCTCGCTCTCTTGAAGACGGAAGGGACGTAGCCAGCGGTCAGGGATGAGTTGATGAGCGAGGTGAGGTAAGGGAGAAGGTCTCCGGAAATGGTCTGGAGAAGAGAGGAGGGGATAGGGTCAAGCGGGCAGGTTGTTGGGCGGCCGGCCGTCACAAGAAGCGAGATTTCATCTGGAGAGAGAGGGGAGAAAGAGGTCAGAGCACAGGGTAGGGCAGTGTGAGCAGAACCAGCGGTGTCGTTTGACTTAGCAAACGAGGATCGGATGTCGTCGACCTTCTTTTCAAAATGGTTGACGAAGTCATCTGCAGAGAGGGAGGAGGGGGGGAGGGGGAGGAGGATTCAGGAGGGAGGAGAAGGTGGCAAAGAGCTTCCTAGGGTTAGAGGCAGATGCTTGGAATTTAGAGTGGTAGAAAGTGGCTTTAGCAGCAGAGACAGAGGAGGAAAATGTAGAGAGGAGGGAGTGAAAGGATGCCAGGTCCGCAGGGAGGCGAGTTTTCCTCCATTTCCGCTCGGCTGCCCGGAGCTCTGTTCTGTGAGCTCGCAATGAGTCATCGAGCCACGGAGCGGGGAGGGGAGGACCGAGCCGGCCTGGAGGATAGGGGACATAGAGAGTCAAAGGATGCAGAAAGGGAAGAGAGGAGGGTTGAGGAGGCAGAATCAGGAGAAAGGTTGGAGAAGGTATGAGCAGAGGGAAGAGATGATAGGATGGAAGAGGAGAGAGTAGCGGGGGAGAGAGAGCGAAGGTTGGGACGGCGCGATACCATCCGAGTAGGGGCAGTGTGGGAAGTGTTGGATGAGAGCGAGAGGGAAAAGGATACGAGGTAGTGGTCGGAGACTTGGAGGGGAGTTGCAATGAGGTTAGTGGAAGAACAGCATCTAGTAAAGATGAGGTCGAGCGTATTGCCTGCCTTGTGAGTA
Organism: Oncorhynchus masou masou; assembly: GCF_036934945.1. Lineage (NCBI taxonomy): Eukaryota > Metazoa > Chordata > Actinopteri > Salmoniformes > Salmonidae > Oncorhynchus > Oncorhynchus masou. Next base: position 31,564,158 of record NC_088239.1, read on the forward strand.
GGGGGAAGGTGAGAGGGTGAGGTCAAAAGAGGAGAGGAGTGGAAAGAAGGAGGCAGAGAGGAATGAGTCTAAGGTAGATGTGGGGAGGTTAAAGTCGCCCAGGACTGTGAGAGGTGAGCCGTCCTCAGGAAAGGAGCTTATCAAGGCATCAAGCTCATTGATGAACTCTCCGAGGGAACCTGGAGGGCGATAAATGATAAGGATGTTAAGCTTGAAAGGGCTGGTAACTGTGACAGCATGGAATTCAAAGGAGGCGATAGATAGATGGGTAAGGGGAGAGAGAGAGAATGACCACTTGGGAGAGATGAGGATCCCGGTGCCACCACCCCGCTGACCAGAAGCTCTCGGGGTGTGCGAGAACACGTGGGCGGACGAAGAGAGAGCAGTAGGAGTAGCAGTGTTATCTGTGGTGATCCATGTTTCCGTCAGTGCCAGGAAGTCGAGGGACTGGAGGGAGGCATAGGCTGAGATGAACTCTGCCTTGTTGGCCGCAGATCGGCAGTTCCAGAGGCTACCGGAGACCAGGAACTCCACGTGGGTCGTGCGCGCTGGGACCACCAGATTAGGGTGGCCGCGGCCACGCGGTGTGGAGCGTTTGTATGGTCTGTGCAGAGAGGAGAGAACAGGGATAGATAGACACATAGTTGACAGGGTACAGAAGAGGCTACGCTAATGCAAAGGAGATTGGAATGACAAGTGGACTACACGTCTCGAATGTTCAGAAAGTTAAGCTTACGTAGCAAGAATCTTATTGACTAAAATGATTGAAATGATACAGTACTGCTGGAGTAGGCTAGCTGGTAGTGGCTGCGATGTTGACACTACACTAATCAAGTCGTTCCGTCGAGTGTAATAGTTTCTACAGTGCTGCTATTCGGGGCTAGCTGGCTAGCTAGCAGGTTGATTGCGTTACGTTACCTTAAAAGAACGACAATAGCTGGCTAGCTAACCTAGAAAATCGCTCTAGGCTACACAATTGTCTTAGATACAAAGACGGCTATGTAGCTAGCTAGCTACGATCAAACAAAAAACAAACCGTTGTACTGTAATAGTTACTACAGTGCTGCTATTAGGGGGCTAGCTGGCTAGCTACGTTAAAAGAACTACAATAGCTTGCCAGCTAACCTAGAAAATCGCTCTATGCTACACAATATTATTAGATACAAAGACGGCTATGTAGCTAGCTAGCTACGATCAAACAAAACAAACCGTTGTACTGTAATAGTTACTACAGTGCTGCTATTCGGGGGCTAGCTGGCTAGCTACGTTAAAAGAACGACAGTAGCTGGCCAGCTAACCTAGAAAATCGCTCTAGACTACACAATTGTCTTAGATACAAAGACGGCTATGTAGCTGGCTAGCTACGATCAAACAAATCAAACCGTTGTACTGTAATGAAGTGAAATGAAAATGTGATACTACCTGTGGAGCGACGCGGAATGTTGACCGGGTAGTTGGAGTTCAATTCGGTAGAGGTTGGCTAGCTGTTGGCTAGCTAGCTAGCAGCATTTCCTACGTTAAGGACGACAAATAGCTGGCTAGCTAACCTCAGTAAATTAAGATAATCACTCTAAGTCTACACACTCTAAACTGCACAATTATCTTGGATACGAAGACAGCGAAGACAACTATGTAGCTAGCTGACACTACGCTAATTGAGTCGTTCAGTTGAGTGTAATAGTTTTTACAGTGCTGGTGGACAGTGGATGTCTATGGGTACAAGCATTGTTCATGACAAACTGTTCATACCCCTCTTGTTGGTGGAGAGAAGTTTGCAGGTTTAAAGATGATTTCCTCCAATTCTACACATTTTTTCAAGGGTGCAAAGAAAATTGTGCAGTTTTAACTTCTCGGGGACAGGGTGACAATATTTTCACGTCCAGGATGAAATGCATGACAAATTCAACTGCCTGCTACTCATCCCCAGAAGATAAGATATGCATATTATTAGTAGATTTGGATAGAAAACACACTGACGTTTCTAAAACTGTTTGAATCATGTCTGTGAGTATAACAGAGTTTATGTAGGAGGCGAAACCCCGAGGACAAACCATTCAGATTTCTTTTGTTTTGAGGTCACTCTCTTTTCAATGGGTTTTCATTGGGAATCCAGATCTCTAAGGGACCTTCTTGCAGTTCCTACCACTTCCACTGGATGTCACCAGTCTTTAGAAATTGGTTGAGGTTTTTCCTTTGTGTAATGAAGAAGTAGCCCTCTTCAAAACGAGGGTCTCTTCAAGTGTACTATCAGATATAGGTGCGTGAACAGAAAGGTAGCGTCAGTTTGTTTTCTTCCTGTATTGAACACAGATTATCCCGTATTCATTTTTATCGATTATTTACTTTAAAAATACATAAAGTTGTATTACAAAAGTAGTTTGAAATGTTTTGGCAAAGTTTACAGGTAACTTTTGAGATATTTTGTAGTCACGTTGCGCAAGTTGGAACTGGTGTTTTTCTGGATCAAACGCGCCAAATAGATGGACATTTTGGATATAAATCGACGGAATTAATCGAACAGAAGGACCATTTGTGATGTTTATGGGACATATTGGAGTGCCAAAAAAGAAGCTTGTCAAAGCTAAGGCATGATTTAAATGTTTATTTCTGCATTTCGTGTCGCGCCTGTAGGGTTGAAATAGTCTTTCACTATTTGTTTGCGGAGGTGCTATCCTCAGATAATAGCATTGTTTGCTTTCCCCGAAAAGCCTTTTTGAAATCTGACATGTTGGCTGGATTCACAACAAGTGTAGCTTTAATTTGGTATCTTACATGTGTGATTTCATGAAAGTTTGATTTTTATACTAAATTATTTGAATTTATCACTCTGCATTTTCACTGACTTTTGGCCAGGTGGGACGCTAGCGTCCCACATATCCCAGAGAGGTTTTAAACTACAATTTTCTTGCAATTCTATACATTTTGCCATGTCTAATGTGAATTCATGTGATATTTGAGTGACTCAAATTTGCAATAATATCTAAAACCCTACATTAAAAACATTGATCTAGAAATTTCTGACAAGTTATAAATAGCTCTCTAAGGTGTGCAATGACTAACAAAAGGAACTGATGATGATTTCGAAATTGCATTCGACTATGGCAATTTTCGTGAGTAAGTTGAACACACATTAGACATGCTGAAAGTTAGTTTAAGGCTGGACTGAGTTCCTTTAAAAAAATGTTTAACTAATTCTGTCATTTTGCCATTTCTAATGTGTATTTAACTTACTCTTGAAAGTTGTAATAGTAGAATGCAAATTTGAATTTGGGTAGTGTGTCAACAGTTCCTTTTGTCATATTGGTCATTACATACCTTAGAGATGTTTCAGAAATGTTCAGATCAACTAGCCCATGTCAGCTAACATTTATATATATATATTTATATATTATTTAATTTATTTAAGGGGCAGCAGATAATGTAAGCTTGCTATAGCTATCCTCTTCCAACTTATATACTATCTTAAACCTCGCTAGTTAGAAAGTCAGAGCCACAAGTTAAAACCGGATGAAGAGGGAGGAGAATTCACTTTCTGTTTCATCTGCTGCTGGCTTCCTAATATTCACTCAAATACATTTGTCCACATGTAACTGATTCAATTAGATTTTTATTCCATAAAGATTGTAATTGTGCCAATATGTTGTGAATATTGTAGAAAGATCCTCACAGCCATTATCCATAGTAAAAAGTGAAGTACCACTTTGATGCGCACCAGTTTACAGTTTACAGTTTACAGGCAAAATGTTCCTCCACCGTGTGAGTCATAGAAATTATTATATTGCCTTTGTGGCTTTCAGGCAGTTTTCATTGTTTTTATATGTGGGGAGAATAAGTTGTGCAATTAATTGTAAACTTACAAAGAATGTTTTAAGTTAGAACGCATGTATATTAGTTAATGTTAGTTAATATACAGCACCAACTACATAAATATCTGATAAGGTCCATTATCTGCTACCTGGATTTTAAACACTGTTCTGGCATCTATATTTGTCCACAGACACAACACATTCAGTGTTGATTTAACACTTTTTTGTTCTTTTAAGCTAGACCTTTTACTAATCCATAATGTTGATTTAATGCAGCATGATAAATGGACAAAAAAAGAACCCGAGAGCCCAGTGCATGTTCACAAACAGACACACAACACATTCCTGGCCTCCAATGACTATTATTTGACTGTGTTGTTTTTCCCCCTTAAACATTTTCTGGGAACTCTGTTTAGGGATTTTCAGAGCAAAAAATAAATAAATGGCACTTTTGATTTCACTTGATTGAAGGGAAAGAGGGTTCACTTGAGGAACGAAGGTCACTCTGTACAGTCATGTAAGACACTATCATAAATACAGGAGAGAAGCGTGTTGCCAACTTCGCTTTCACTGCTCTCCCTTGTTTGTGTCCAGCCTCCCCATCACATCTGAATGAATGGAAGCATATGGTTTATAGATCACTGTAGCTGGAAGAAGCAGAGGGCCACCGAAACTGATCTGTAAACCGGAGTGCGTTATTTACATAATGTGAGCCTTGGGAGAGCAAACAGTGCATTTAGTAAATTCATTAGTTATTGAGGAGACACCGATGTGTTTGTGGAAGGAAAAAAAGTCAAGGGGTTTTGAATTATGATTCTCCTTGCTGATAAGGGATGTTGGGTTACAAGTCTACTCATACACATAAGCCAGCAGGGGGATCCTTATAGCTACAGCTTATGTAACTTTCCAGACAGACTTACAGCTGTTAGAGATTAATGTAAAGAGGCTATTGTTCCCCCGAACAAGTACGTTCTTTTGTTTTCCTTTTATTTGCAGTGGCCTCCAATGTTCACACGAAGCCTATCCACTGTATGTAAGAACCATTTAGACATTCCCAAAGAACAAAATACAAAATGATAGAATATGCTCCCCAGACAACACAAATGCACAGCACCCAGTTGCGAATAGCACAAAGTCAGCCGCAAGGCTTAGAGGTTAATTGTCTTGCTCAAGGGCACAACGGCAGTGGATGGTACCGAGGATCTGAAACTGAGATGTTCCAGTTGTCTCCCACTTTTATTGTCCTGCCATGAATTCACCCCCTAAAGATAAAAGACACAAAAAAATGTAACCAGGAAGCCAAAACAGATACCTAACATTTTGTTAGAGAGCAGGGGATTAACAATAGCCTGGTCACATATAGGTTTGTGCTGTCTTGTCAACTGCTAGACAGCGCCAACAGATCTGGGACCAGGCTTGATTATCTATAATCATAGATGCATTCGATGATACATTCGGGCCATCTCCAACTATCCAGGGCTTCAGATGGGATGAGTCACTGCTTGACATAAGGCACAGCAGCCAGTGACGCAAATGTGGCTGCCCCATATCCAGGACATTAGCTAGGTTCGATGACGGAGCAGTTGTTGAATGACAGCGCCATTGATGAGAGGGAACACGATTACACAGCCAATCCCAACTTGCGGTGGCACAGGGGGCACATGGGTATCCGGAACCAGATGCATTGGATTATGCTCGCCCCCTGAAGCTGCTGCTTGAGGATCATGGGATGTGAGCGGGGAGTGGATGTTTGTTGATGAGTGCTGCCATGTGAATATCAGAGACGGAAGAAGAATGCCCACATCCTCAACTGGCAAAACTGTAGCACTATACTTGAACCCTCCGTGATAAAGTCTCCATAATACTGTCATAAGGGCCCCATAAAGTTGTCATAATCATGATGCAACAGGTGTCATAACCAAACAGTCATGACAGCTGGTGTCAGCCAATGACAACAGACTTTACACATTTCATGAGAGAAACTGTTGTTAAGGTCAGCCAATGATCGCAAACATAGCTTGCCTAGGTTATACTTTGTCAGGATGACTGTGATTAATGTCATCAAAACAACGGATGAGATGCTGTCTGTTGTTTCTGTTATCGTTCGAACGACTGTTGTTCTAGTTCCAATAATAGACACAGCAAACACAAGCGCACACACCGGATCACGGCTTTGTGTCCTCATGTCATCAGTGGATTCAGTCAGTCGGCTTTCACAACTGTGAGTATAGGCAAAGATCAGAGAGGGTCCTCGTGGAAGGATGCAGATCAGGAACTTGGGTGACACACATTGAAGGCGTCATGCAACCGAATACAGAAGCACTGATGACAAACTTTGCTGTCTAGGTTTAAATTTCAGTATAATTGTCCACCATAATTTGCAAATAAATTCATTAAAAATCCTACAATGTGATTTTCTGGATTTGTTTTCTCATTTTGTCTGTCATAGTTGAAGTGTACCTATGATGAAAATTACAGGCTCTCTCATCTTTTAAGTGGGATAACTTGCACAATTGGTGGCTGACTAAATACTTTTAGCCCCACTGTACATTCTACCTCAATAAGCCTGACCAGCACGCGCTCCAGCAGGTGTATCTCAAATAAAGCCAACACATTTTTCATTCCAGTACTCTGCTGCCTGTGACTGAACGAATTGCAAAAATCCCTGAAGTGGAGACTTTTATCTCCCTCACCAACTTCAAACATGTGCTATCTGAGCAGCTAACCGATCGCTGCAGCTGTACATAGTCTATTGGTAAATAGCCCACCCATTTTCACCTAGCCCCTTCCCCACACTGTTTTTATTTATTTACTTTTCTGCTCTTTTGCACACCAGTATCTCTCTACCTGTACATGACCATCTGATCATTTATCACTCAGGTGCTAATCTGCAAAATTGTAATTATTCGCCTACCTCCTCATGCCTTTTGCACACAATGTATATAGACTCGCCTTTTTTGTACTGTGTTATTGACTTGTTAATTGTTTACTCCATGTGTAACTCTGTGTTGTCTGTTCACACTGCTAAACTTTATCTTGGCCAGGTCTTGTTCTCAACTAGACTACCTGGTTAAATAAAGGTGAAATAAATAAAAAATAATAAAAAAACAGGTGTCTGTATATAGCCTTGCTACTCTTTTTTCAAATGTCTTTTTCTTTACTACACACACACACACACTCACACACACACACACACACACACACACACACACACACACACACACACACACACACACACACACACACACACACACACACACACACACACACACACACACACACACACATCTTTTTCCCCGTACCATTGGTTAGAGCCTGTATGTAAGCATTTCACTGTAAGGTCTACTACACCTGTTGTATTCAGCGCACGTGACAAATAAACTTTGATTTGATTTTGTGGTACTGGTGTTTCAAAATAAGAGCCCTCTCTCTACTCTGAATGCCATAATGATTTCACTTTCTGATGTCAAGGTCCTTTTTACAACCAGTATACAACCTGACAGTGACGTCACAAAAGACAACAGCCTGATGTCACAGCAACCAGTTTGACCCGCTTGTAAAGATTCTATCCTTTCAACTTTTATGGCTTCAATGTCCTCGCCCTCGAGTTGCTCTGAGTTGAAGCCTAGCTTGTCTAAATGTGATATATGAATATAGGAGCCAGAGAACTCTGCCTGAGTTATGCCTTCAGGTGCCTGGAGCGGTGGGCCTGGGCAAGGAATTGGAAGTGACAGGTGAGCATCATCTCCGGATTCCACAGATTAATCCCAGATTGCAACCTACACACAGGGAGCCAGAGGGCCTGTCATTTGAAATCCAGAGTCTGCGAGAAAAATATGCGTCCATCTGAGACAAATCTCCTGTGACGATGTAACAGATAAAAGATACAAAAGATTAATAAAGCCTACACCAGCGAGATAACGTGCATATTTTATTTTTATTTTTTACCTTTATTTAACTAGGTAAGTCAGTTAAGAACAAATTCTTATTTACAATGACGGCCTACACCGGCCAAACCCGGACAACGCTGGACCAATTGTGCGCCGCCCTATGGGACTGAATGACATTTTTTTATGGAATACATTGAAAACTAATATTGGTATATCACTTTTTCCATACAACGATGCAGTGTAAACACCAATATATTTTTTAATCAAATTCCTCTTGTAAGGCAAACTCAAAGTCAATGAAAAGCCATAATTACTTAAAATGTTTATGTGGGGTCTCCCGAATGGTGCAGCGGTCTAAGGCACTGCACTTCAGTGCTAGTGGCGTCACTACAGACCCGGGTTCGATCTGGGTTGTATCACAACCGGCCGTGATCGGGAGTCCAAATGGACGATGCACAATTGGCCTAGCGTCGTCTGGGTTAGGCAAGGGTTTGGCTGGGGGGGCTTCACTTGACTGGGCGCCTGCAGGCTGACCTCGGTGGTCAGGTGAACAGTGTTACCTCCGACACATTAGTGCGACTGGCTTCCGGGTTAAGCAGGCGGGTGTTAAGCGCGGTTAGGCGGGTAATGTTTCGGAGGACGCATGACCAGACCTTTGCCTCCCAAGCCCGTTGGGGAGTTGCAACAAGAGACAAGATCAAAATTGGGGGGAAACGACTTGACTCGACCTTTGCCTCCCTAGCCCTTTGGGGAGTTGCGACAAGAGACAAGATCGAAATTGGGTAGAAACGTGGTAAAATGCACAAAAAAATGTATGTGGCACTGACTCAAGTTATAACAAATTAACTTTTCACCAAACATGGTCTACTGCAGGTTGATCTGTGTATTTGCAGGTACATTGAGTGATTGATTGATTAATCTTATGCGACACGAAAATAAATAACATACATTTTTCTAACACGTTTTTTTTGCACCCGTTACTGACATGGTTGTTCCTTTAAATGGCTTAGGTAGTCTCCTCACACTGTTTCTAACCCTGGCAGTCATTTTGAAGGCAGGTTGTGGATGAATAAAAATTCCAGCTCTTTGATAGTCTAACTCTGGCTGGATTCCAATAGGAAATATACATCACTTATGCCTGCCTGATGTGACTTGCAGCTATGGTTGCAAAATCTGGTACATTTACCAGGTTTTCCACAAATCCCGGTTGGATGACTGTCACGCTCTGACCGTAGATTGCTTTGTATGTTTCTATTTTTAGTTTGGTCAGGGTGTGATGTGGGTGGGTATTCAATGTTGTAGGTCTAGGTTTTCTTTTTCTACGTATGTGTTTGGCCTGGTATGGTTCTCAATCAGAGGCAGCTGTCTATTGTTGTCTCTGATTGAGAGCCATACTTAGGTAGCCTGTTTTCCCATTTTGAGTTGTGGGTGATTATTTTTCATTTCAGTGTTTTCACCATACGGGACTGTTTCGGTTTCCCTTTATTATTTTGTTTGTTTGTATTCAGTGTTCAGTTTATTAAAGGCATCATGAACACGTACCACGCTGCGCTTTGGTCTACTCCTTCTTCCACCAACAAAAATCGTTACAATGACAAAAATCTGGGGAGAGTTACTGGAATTTTGCAACCCTACTTGCAGGCCTAATGTGGCCTGTAAACCATGAGTTTCAGACAGCTGTATTAGGGTAAAGCTAGGCCTCAACATTTGACCTTATGAGATATGTAATGTATTGTCATAAAGCGTTTAATGGCAATATTCACCTATGAACTCACTTGGTGAAAGTCGCAGGACTGAAAATCAACAAATTCAACAACCATGCCTCTGTCATTAACAAATACAGTCTTTGGTGGAAACTCTACAATTCACTCAAAAAGACAAGGGACAATGGGACATTATATTGAAGTCGTGGCATAGTGGTGGCGTTACATAAAAAACTGCTACAACTTAAATCAGGACCCCCTATTTGGTCACAGTGACTATTAGTTTGATTAATGACTACAAAATCACTTTAAGTAACTGTACTCAGATATAATAAGAGCAATGGGTTTCCTCAAAAGTGTGGGGTTTACAGTGAACATAAACTGTTCTGGTATTAGAAGGGCTAATGTGAACATGCATGAAAATGTACATTTTATTATCCTTGTTAGGTTGGACTGATTGATATTCATGTGAACTGCTTCTTACAAAAACACAAGAACCTGCAAGTGCCTTTTACGTAACTCTCTCTCAAACACTTCAAACTCACCTTGATGAGTCACTCCATGTACTTGGAAGAACTATTTATGTTATGCCGATTGAATCGTTACTTGAGTGTTCCACATCATCATGACCCCTGCCCTCACTGGTTACACTCCGCCTCCCCCAGGCAAGCTTGTCGTGCCTCTCCAGCTTGGCGCCACTAACCTCAAAACAGTGAGGCGCCCCCTTTTAGTCTCCCACTGCAGTAGCGAAATGAAGGAGAGTTCAGCAGCAAGACAAATGTATTCACTTACAATGGCTTTATTCATATCCCACGTCCACTTTCGCAGCTTCATTTTAAACGTAGGTTCCCCTCTAAAGGGACAGGCTACAGAAAGAAAGGAGGTGATCATTTAACCCAAGGCTTCGATAATCTGTTTCGCAATCCTCCTTTGCACCGGGCATGTAGAGAAACGGAACCGACAGGGACATTTCCATTGGACAGAAAGGTAGGAGCAAATACAGTAAAATCTATGTCACACAAGACTAACAAACACTGTTCCGTTGGACGAGCCAGTGAAAGCAAAGGGGTGGCCATTACATGACAGTTAGTTGAGAAGTGGAAATACGCTACCCACTTGGTTTATGTAGCGAGGCCAAACAATGCATGCTGTAGTGTTGAGTTCCTAATCAGCACATAATTCCGATCATTTTATATAACAATATTTTCAGGGTTTTTATTTATGTGACAGAAGCAATAGCCCTGCCCTCTTACATGGCCAATAAATGCTCTCCCCGAGCGGACAGAGAAAGGCTCCTTGTAATGTTCCATGCATGTGATGATTAATATACACCATGGCAACACACAGGAAAGACAGTGTTTCTCCAGTCTCATATACTAGAGCAGTGAGGGGCAGGCGGTGAAGGTTTGACTGCACCGCAGTATCCGCTGTTCCGGGTTTATCATGGGGGCCGAGTGCACTGAGGCATCTCCACTCAACACTGTCTAAAACAGAGCTCTCATTAAAACACACGGGGACATGTTGTTCAGTGCGCTTGAGGATTCTCAGAGGTATCTCCGAGACAAATGCTTTGTCTGAGGCACTGTGTTTTTGTGTTTGTATGGGTGAGCATGTACAAATATAATAGGGAGGTAAAGTTCAAGAGGGCGCCGTCTTGTTCAAGAGGAGCTCCGTAAAATGCCCTGTAAGATCTATTTTCTTTAAGGTAACCGGTCCTCACTTGGTTCCTAATGATGTGGTGGATAGACAAGGGTGGCATGGGCAGAGAGAGCTCCAGCTTGTGAAGTGTGCTGCTTCTGGATGAACTATCTGCAATGGCCTTTATCTACACTCCTCGTTCCCCTGGGCTGGAGAGGGCCAGGTGCCTCCACTCACTGCTGTGAGTCACAAACCCACAATCCATCAGAGGTGTGGGAGGCACAACTCGCCAATCAATGGAGAACTTTTACTCAATTCCTTTGTTACACTCAAAATAGGCAGCTCGTGTTAGTCTGTCTGAGTACAGTCTGTCCATCTATGCATCCCACTAACTAAATCTGACTGTTATCACAATGAGGTATAAAATACAATTAATTGGAAACCACTCGCTTGCATGCCTCAACTTAACCTTACCCTACCACTTACCCAACCTCTCAATACCATGACTAAATCTAACCTGTCGCGATTGCATGTAAATTTGGGCGTTTTGCAATTCGGTAAAATATGAGCGTTTCTCAAGTTGAACTTAAAATATATCTGCCCCACTTTTTCACCATCTAACTTTTCAGCTCGCCAACCCCTCACCGCCTCACCCCCCCTTTCTGTTATTCTCTCTTAGCCGTATATGATGCATCCATTACAATCAAACACCAGCTGCAAATCTAAAATATAATCTAATGATTAACCTGTTCACCTTGATTGGCGGTGAGATGGGGGCTGCATCTGCACACTGACGAAGAGCTACCCAAAGACAGGCGCACAATGACTGTCACCCCCTCTGTGGCTCTGTGACATTGACACTAAAGCAGCCACTCCACTACCACACTCCACCTAATTAGGCAATTAGTGTCTCTGCTCGACTTGCCTGCAAGCTTTGAGTAACACGTCCAAACATTAGATGAAGCAAAGAAATGAAACATACTTATACCCAAATGATCTCTCAAACACAATAAAAATGTACACCACCATTTAAAAGTTTTGGGTCACTTAGAAATGTACTTGTTTTAAAAGAAAAGCACATTCTTTGTCCATTAAAATAACATCAAATTGATCAAAAATACAGTGTAGACATTGTTAATGTTGTAAATGACTATTGTAGCTGACAACGGCAGACTTTTTATGGAATATCTACTACAGAAGCCCATTATCAGCAACCATCACTCCTGTGTTCCAATGGCACGTTGTGTTAGCTAATCCAAGTTTATCGTTTTAAAAGGCTAATTGATCATTAGAAAACCCTTTTGCAATTATGCTAGCACAGCTGAAAACTGTTGTGCTGATTAAAGAGCCAATACAACTGGCCTTCTTTATACCCTGACTGCACCGCTCACGTCGCAAAATAAATGTAGGAATCTATGTTATTCAATTATTGCACCCACACTGCTCGCACGCGTCAAGGGCTAAAATAGAAGTCCTTTCTATTTCTGATGCAGATCGAGCTGCAAGTCCTGCCTCTCACATTTCCTCATTGGTTTATAGAAGCAGGTACCCACGTGTCATCTCCTCATTGGTCATACCCACGTGGGCGATTGAAAGACGAACTGTGTTGCTGGTTGTCATGGTAATACTATGAAAGTTTAGATGCCAATCACCATATAAGTTCAAAGATGGAAAAAGCCTGGAAGGAGGAGAGATGACTAGAAACGATTCGGTTGATCGTTTTATGTGTGGAATAATTGTCGGAGTAGAGGACCTTGTGCATTTCAGGTAAAATAACAACTCAATGTTTATATCCCAAGACAAATTAGCTAGCAACAGCAAGCTAGCTCAATAGGACAAATTAGCTAGCAAGTGCAAGCTACCTAGCTAAATTGCCAAACTTGTTTAATGTTTTTCCACCTGTCCCAAAATTAATGTCATTGGTTCAGAGTTTGTTTTGATATTTTAACCTGCGTGCCGTGATTGCAATTGGTGTAGGGGGACAAAATAAATGTATGCATGATAGCGCACGATGGCGCATGCATGCAGCCGGTTTGGGTTCCGTGTTAGACTTGTTGAGTATTTGGACCATCAGCATATGTGGATTTTATTATAGGCTCAAAATAGCCAGAAATCTTTCTTTCATATCTTTCTTCTGAAACTGGTCAGTCTATTCTTGTTCTGAGAAATTAAGGCTAGGAGTGAGAGGTCCCGGTGCACAACTGAGCAAGAGGACAAGTACATTAGACTGTCTAGTTTGAGAAACAGATCCCTCACAAGTCCTCAACTGGCAGCTTCATTAAATAGTACACACAAAACACCAGTCTCAACGTCAAAAGTGAAGAGGTGACTCTGGGATGCTGGCCTTCTAGGCAAAGTTGCACAGAAAAATACATTTTAACAAAGATAAAAGATTAAGATGGGCAAAAGAACACAGATACTGGACAGAGGAACTCTGCCGAGAAGGCCAGCATCCCGGAGTCGCCTCTTCACTCTTCACTGACCCCAAACTTTTGAACGGTAGTGTATGTGTATGTGCGTGTGTGTGTGTGTGTGCGTGTGTGTATGATTTCTAGTGGATTCAGAAGAACAACGAACAAGGGAATGATAACACAAGAGGGAGCGACGTCATATACACCCATCCACACACGCAAGCAAGCGCATCAGTGGCAATTCCTAGAATTTCCTCCATGGATGGAAATACCCACCTGTCTATTGAGTCATCATTTGGTGTTACCGTTGTCATCAAAGCTGATAGTGGGTAGTGGTAACGTGTTTTGTTCCTTAACTTTTCTGAGGGGGAGCCAATCACCTTTTGTGTTTTGATTCTTGGAAGCCGTGTCTGTCTGACTGTTCTAGCGTGAGCCACCCTTGAACTGTCCATCAAATTATGTACGTGGACCAACACAACGGAAGAGGGAAAACTGGTTGCTTAAGGTTGTTTGCAAGGCTGTTTTATCACTTTCTTTACTACCTGAGTATGTTTGTGAGGGGGGATGGAGAGACTTCCCACTGGGCACAGATATCAGTTCAATGTCTAGTTTTGATTTACATTTGGTTGAGTTGTCAACTAACGTGAGTTCAACAAATTTCACCAAGTCATAAGATCAAATCAAATCAAATGTATTTATATAGCCCTTCTTACATCAGCTGATATCTCAAAGTGCTATACAGAAACCCAGCCTAAAATCCCAAACAGCAAGCAATGCAGGTGTAGAAGCAAGATTTATGTTAAAAGAAATGCCCTTATGTTGATGACTTTTTGCAAATCCAATCAGTTTTCCGCGTTGATTCAACATTGAATTGTTGTGTTGAAACGCCAAGCATTCAACGCAAGCATTATATGTTCGTGCCCAGTGCTGGGCATTCATTTCTCGGTGGCTCCTGAGTGGCGCAGTCATATAAGGCACTGCATCTCAGTGCTCGAGGCATCACTACAGACACCCTGGATCGAATCCAGGTTGTATCACAACTGGCTGTGTTTGGGAGTCCCATAGGGCGGTACACAATTGGCCCATCATTATCTGGGTTTGGCCGGACTAGGCTGTCATTGTAAAAAATATGCACGCGATCTAGCTGGTGTAGGCTTTATTAATCTTTTATCTGTTACATCGTCACACGAGATATGTCTCAGATGGACGCATGGATGTTTCTCTGTCATTGTAAATAAGAACTTGTTCTTAACTGACTTGCTTAGTTAAATAAAAGGTCAAATTGAAAACAATGTTGTTTCATTCAGTTTGTCCAGTGTGTTTGTTTGAAATATGAGGGGGGTCACTATTGGTGACAGTCCACAGCTAACACTTAATGTTTTAAGTATTGTCACAATAATCTCTGCCATGCACAGTTACAAAACATAATATGTGTGTGGCCCAAGGGAAGTGAAAATGCTCATGCAGCTCATACTCCCATTTCATTGTGTTTCCAGTTCATCAGGTGTAGCACGGAATTGGGATGAAAAATTGTGACCAGCAAGTTCAGCATGGTGACAGCACTTTTACTTTATGTGTTTGTTTTAAATGTCACTGGAAAAAGGTGCATCTGCAATCTAGATCAAAGAATAGTAAACAATTGTCAGCAACTTCTCAAGTCATGCAAACACTTTTGATGGTATCCAGCACTTCAGATTTGGAAGAAATGTTATATATCAAACTTTCTTAGCAACTTGGCACAAACCAAAACGATCATCAGTCTGAAATGTCAAATTAATGGTGGAGATCTTATAATAACTCTATGCCTTCTCTTATCGGGTGATATTGATCAATGCACTGGACCTCAGTTTATCACGAACACCATCAAACGGCCTATGCACCCATGCTCCTCATTGGATAAAGAGTAACAGCAAAGCTTTGGTATGTTTGGAATGCGTGCAGTGGATTCATCTTAAATGCAGCGATGCTAGCTTTGGGCATGGGGTCAATGAAGCTTACCTTTGCTTACTCTGTTGTCAGGAAGGATCGGAATTGGAATGATGGGCGATATGTGCATTTGCAAGATCAGACATAGCTTTTAACGTCTGATCGTCTGGCTGGATATCTGCCTTCCCAAAACTAAGTTGATTTTGTTGGGGGTGTGTTACAGGCCGCCCAAGTAGAATGCATTCTATGAAGGTCACAAATGGTGTTGTCAAGCTGTATTAATTCCTTGGTGAAGGAAATAATTATGTTAGGGGATTTCAATACTGATGTCTGCAAAAAGTATCGCCCAACTCACAATGTATTTATTCACTTCTGTAGATCACTTGCTCTGACTCAAATGATAAAAGATCCCACCAGGATATGTGAAACAGTGCAAAGTACGATTGACTTAATATTGGTGTCTGATAAATCCAAAATATTGCAGAATGGAGTAATAGTATATGGAATCAGTGATCATTTTATTACATTTTGCACAACAAGGATTTTTAAAGATATCTTTACAGTTGAAGTCGGAAGTTAACATACACTTAGGTTGGAGTCATTAAAACTCGTTTTTCAACCAGCACTTGTATAGCCTTAGAAAGTATCAGAATTGTGCAGAAAGCAGTTTGAATGCATTTTATTTAAGAGAAACAATAACAGTCTTGAACGGTTTTGGCAAAATAGTGATATGTTCATATACTGTACAATGAGGAATTCAACTACAAAATACTAGTCTTCTCACATTTTTTAACCATTGCCCCCACCTACAAGGTGTATAAACAACAACAATAAATAATAATAAAATAAAATAAAACATACAAAACAAAAATGTGAAGAACATAAATCAATCAACTCTAATTAGCAAAAGTATGACAGTATGCAAGTGTGCATGCTTAGACTTTGCAGGTGTATTTCTCACATGTGCAGCACATAGTATTTATTTTACAGTCCTACTTCGGGGGTCAGAATTAGCATCTCCTCCTCTTACCTGCCCCAGCTGCAGCCTCAGGTGGATCAGGACAAGATTTAGCCTCCAGAACAGCTTTCACAAGCGCTGCAGAGGCTGCTGTGCGGGGGAGGCGCTCCCTTCTTTGAATGTGTGGGGTTACAAGTGCCTTTCCCAGCTGTTCCAGGAACACCCTCCTCTTGTTCCGCTTATCAGGTATCCAGGTAGGGTTGATATTGTTCCATATCACAAAGGCATTCTATGAGAACACATCAACAATGTTATGGAAGATGACCAGGGGCCAGCGGGCAGCCATCCTCCTGCAGCTGTAAGTTCCAATCACCTTGTCCAGGTTGTCCACGCCTCCTTTCTTGTGGTTGTAGTCCAGAATGATGGCTGGCTTTCTGTCCTCACAATCACTGATATCAGCCGTTTCGTGCAGTGTGCTCAGGAGGACCACATTCTTGTTCCTCTTTGGGAGGTAAGAAACTAGAGTGGTGGTGGGGGTGAAGGCAAACTTTGATAAGAAGGCCTCTCTCCCCCTTGTTGCGAGGAGTGCAGAGGGGAGCTCATGCTTGTTATTTCTAACTGTGCCAACCATGGTGATCTTCCTCTTCAGGAGCTGCTGGCCGAGTTCAATCAGTAGCACACATAATCTCAATTTCTCTTTGTGTGTGTGTGTGTGTGTGTGTGTGTGTGTGTGTGTGTGTGTGTGTGTGTGTGTGTGTGTGTGTGTGTGTGTGTGTGTGTGTGTGTGTGTGTGTGTGTGTGTGTGTGAGAATTATTTTATAACTGCTGGGTCAAAAATTACCTTAAGACAATCTTTATAACCTTGTGGTGTACAGCTCTCATGGAAATACTAACAAAGGCAATGTTTCACTTTTTCTAATGTTGGGGTCACTTTAGGAAAAGTAATCCAATTTTAAATTGAGGGATTATCATCTAGAGGGATTTCTCTGCTGTTAAACATAGTGGTGGGTCATGTTTTAGCCTTAAGACAACACAAGTGTTCAGGAATGTAAGAACTCTCAAGAGCAGTCTGATTTTGTCCTATGTTAACTTCTTTGGGACTGGGGGGCAGTATTGAGAAGCTTGGATAAAAAGGTGCCCAAAGTAAACTGCCTGCTACTCAGTCCCAAAAGCTAAAATATGCATATAGTAGATTTGGATAGAACACACTCTGAAGTTTCTAAAACTGTTTGAATGATGTCTGTGAGTATAACAGAACTCATGTGGTAGGCAAAAACCTGAGAAGAAATACAACCAGGAAGTGGGAAATCTGAGGTTTGTAGTTTTTCAAGTCATTGCATATCGAATATACAGTGTCTATGGGGTCATATTGCACTTCCTAAGACTTCCACTAGATGTAAAGTCTTTAGAACCTTGTTTCATGCTTCTACTGTGAAGGAGGGGGAATGAGAGCTGAATGAGTCATGGGTCTGGCAGAGTGCCATGAGCTGATCAAGTGCCCTCTCGTGAGAGTTAACTGCGTTCCATCGCATTTCTACAGACAAAGTAATACTCCGGTTGAAACATTATTGAAGATTTATTTTAAAAACATCCTGAAGATTGATTCTATACTTAGTTTGACATGTTTCTACGAACTGTAATATGACTTTTCGTCTGAACTTTCACCTGGACTTGCCCGCGCCTCCTGAGTTTGGATTGTGTACTAAACGTGCGCACAGAAAGGAGGTATTTGGACATCAATTATGGTCTTTCTCGAACAAATCAAACATGTATTGTGGAACTGGGATTCCTGGGAGTGCATTCTGATGTAGATCATCAAAGGTAAGTGAGTATTTATAATGCTATTTCTGACTTCTGTTGACTCCACAACATGGCGGATATCTGTAAGGCTTGTTTTGGTGTCTTAGCGCTGTACTCAGATTATTGTATTGTGTGCTTTTTCGGTAAAGTTTTTTTAAATCTGACACAGCGGTTGCATTAAGGAGTAGTGTATCTCTAAATTCCATGCATAACACTTGTATCTTTTAGCAATGTTTAATATGAGTATTTCTGTAAATTGATATGGCTCTCTGCAAAATCACTGGATATTTTGGAACTACTGAACATAACGCTCCAATGTAAACTGAGATTTTTGGATATAAATATGAACTTTATCGAACAAAACATACATGTATTGTGTAACATGAAGTCCTATGAGTGTCATCTGATGAAGATCATCAAAGGTTAGTGATTAATTTTATCTCTATTTCTGCTTTTTGTGACTCCTCTCTTTGGCTGGAAAAATAGCTGTGTTTTTCTGTGATGCACGGACGCAGACCTCTATCCTTCTTCTTCACAAAAAAGAAGCTCGAGGAGACGGGTGATGCGGAGGGCCAAATGTGCCCCTGTCCCAGCGATTCAGCAACATATGTTTCCATCGCTACCGTCTCCTCCTGGGACAATGGATACACGTGACTCCTAGGAAGTGCAGCGTTCTCCAGAAGGTATTTCGCGCAGTCCTCTCGACGATGGGGTGGTAATTGGGTCGCCCTCTTTTTACTGAAGGCGATAGCCAAATCGGCATATTCAGAGGGAATGCGCACGGTGGAAACCTGGTCTGGAATCTCTACCGTGGTCGCACCAACGACAACTCCTATACACCTACCTGAACACTCCTCTGACCACCCCTTAAGAGCCCCCTGTCGCCAGGAAATCACCAGGTTGTGTTGAGCTAGCCAGGGAATTCCCAACACCACTGGAAATGCAGGTGAATCTATAAGGAACAGACTAATCTGCTCCTTATGATCCCCCTGCGTTACCATGTCCAGCGGCACCGTAGCCTCCCAAACTACTCCAGGGAAAGAAGTCAACACATACATATGACCGACAGGAAGCTCTGGGTGAGTCTGGTGCTTACTCACCTGGGGTGATCGAGTAGTGCTCCGCCTGCCCTCCCGACTCCCAGACGAGTTCCTCCAGCACCGGTCGGCCGTGTGCCCTCGTCGACCACAACTGGTGCAGGAGGACACTCCTCCTCCGGTCCCCCTCGAAGCCGCCCCTCCTAATTCCATAGGGATAGGGGCAGGAGGGCTGGGAAGTGGAAACGACAGGACCTGATCCGAACGCCCGCTGGCAGCCAGCAGGTTGTCGAGACGGATAGCCAAGTCAATGAGTTCATCCAGTGTGAAGGTGGTGTCCCGACATGCCAGCTCCCTGCGGACGTCCTCCCTGAGACTGCATCGGAAATGATCGATCAAGGCCCTGTCGTTCCACCCTGCTCCTGCGGCTAAGGTCCTGAACTCCAGAGCAAAGTCCTGCACGCTCCTCGTCTCCTGACGCAGGTGGAACAGCCGTTCATCCGCCGCCCGTCCCTCTGGTGGATGGTCAAACACAGCTCGGAATCGGCGGGTGAACTCTGGGTAATTATCCCTCGCCGAGTCCGGACCATTCCACACCGCATTGGCCCACTCGAGGGCTCGCCCAGTCAAGCAGGAGACGAGGGCGCTCACGCTCTCCTCTCCGGAGGGAGCAGGACGCACGGTAGCCAAGTATAGTTCCAGTTGGAGAATGAAACCCTGGCACCCAGCCGCCGTTCCGTCATACTCCCGTGGGAGTGTCAGCCGAAGAGCCCCGGAGCCAGATGGGGTTGCAGGAACAGGAGGTGCTGCAGGAGGGCAGGGTTCAGAGAGCAGGGTTCAGTAGATTGTCAATTTATTCTCCGGCGCACAAAAACGGTCACGCCAACACACAGGCCGCATACAATTGACCAGCCCAAACACAGGACCAAAATAGTCCAGGGAAAATACACACAAAAACCACCATACAACAGAGTAACAAAAAACAATCCCGCACAAAACAAGGGCGGGACAACCTACTATATATAAGGACGCTAATTAAACTAAAATATTTACATTTACATTTAAGTCATTTAGCAGACGCTCTTATCCAGAGCGACTTACAAATTGGTGAATTCACCTTCTGACATCCAGTGGAACAGCCACTTTACAATAGTGCATCTAAATCATTTAAGGGGGGTGAGAAGGATTACTTTATCCTATCCTAGGTATTCCTTGAAGAGGTGGGGTTTCAGGTGTCTCCGGAAGGTGGTGATTGACTCCGCTGTCCTGGCGTCGTGAGGGAGTTTGTTCCACCATTGGGGGGCCAGAGCAGCGAACAGTTTTGACTGGGCTGAGCGGGAACTGTACTTCCTCAGTGGTAGGGAGGCGAGCAGGCCAGAGGTGGATGAACGCAGTGCCCTTGTTTGGGTGTAGGGCCTGATCAGAGCCTGGAGGTACTGCGGTGCCGTTCCCCTCACAAAATACACACAGGTGAAACTAATAAGACAAAACCAACAGGCAAACGAAAAAGGGCTAGTAGGACGGTGACGACGACCGCCGAGCACCGCCCGAACAGGCAGGGGAGCCAACTTCGGCGGAAGTCGTGACAAGCACAGAGCAGGATGGATGAAGCTAAGCGGGGTTACTTTGCTGAGAATATAATTGAGAACAAAAATGACCCTAAAAAGCTTTGGAAATCTTTTAAGGAGCTAGGCTGCAGTATTACTACCAAAAAGAAACTAAACTGTTTTGGACTGAACATCGAGGGAGATGCTATATGAAAAAACAGAGGTTGCCAATTATTTCAACAAGTGTTTTACTTCTGTTGAAAGCAAGCAGGATAGCAAGCTGCCCACCAGTTCTAGATTGTATGGGAACAACCAATAAGTATTATGCAGAGTTAGGGGTCCAGCCAAACCCTTTTTCTTTTGCAAAAGTAGCAACAGCAAAAATAGTCAGTTTGCTAGCAGAGCTTAAATGCTCCAAAGCCACAGGCCTGGATAATACTCCTGCAATGTTTCTTATAGATTCTGCTGAGCAAATTGGCCCTTGTATTACGCATATCGTTAATCTCTCTCTTGAACAAGGCATCTTTCCCAGGGACATGGTACAAGCAAAGATCCTGAAGAGAGTTGTACATGAGCAAATGCATGAATATGTCAACAAACAAAGTCTAATGTATGATTTTCAGTCGGGATTTAGAAAAACACACTCCACTAATTCATGTCTACTTTACTTGATTTCTGGTGTCTACTTCACTTACATTTCTGGTGTCTCACAAAACTATGTTGGAGAACATACTTAGCACAGAGCTTATTAACATTAGCAAATGGCTTGGAGGTAAGATAATAAGCTATCTCTGCACTTAGGGAAAACCGAGGCAATTATTTTTGGATCCAGACCTAAATTGAGTAGGTCCTCTGAAATCAGAGTGGAGTTAGGGGGTGAGGTGCTGACTACTAAAACCTCTGTTAGCTACCTGGGATGTATCTTTGATGGAAGCTTGGGAGGTGTGAGCATGGCCAATAAAGTGTGAGGGAAGGTTAATGCTAGGATTACGTTTTTTGCTAGAAAGTCCAAGCTGCTTGATAAGAACTCCATGAAAGTGCTAGCCACTGCCCTCATTCAATGCCATGTTGACTACGCTAGTACATTCTGGTTTGGGGGCTTATTTAAACTTATGAAGGAGAAGCTCCAGATAGCGCAGAATAAGCTGATCAGGGTAGTATTGAAGGTGAGTCCACGTACTCACATAGGCAGGAGCTGCTTTCGGGAGCTAAACCTGTTGAGGCTAGGGTGTCCCAGTTTAGACATGGTTTGGTTTACAAGAGTATTTATGGTTCTGCCCCCAGATATCTAACTGATTACTTTCCTCGTGTTAGGTATGCACACAATCACAGCACCAGATCAGGTGTTGCTGATGTGTGACTATACAGGTTCAGGGGTAATGCTGCGAAAGGTACTTTCTTATATGCTGGAGCCTCAGAATGGAATGAGTTGCCTCTGCCCATAAAAACAACGTCCTCTCTGGGCAGCTTTAAAAATATAGAAAAAATATGTTTGCTGTCTTCTGTGCCCATATAAATAACCCCTATGATGTAACTGCAATGATGAGATAGATGTTCTTCTTCTTTGTTTTGATGTTTTATTATCTCCATGCCATACTGTGTTTAACTGTGTTCGATCTTGCCTAGCCATCTTGTCTCAAGAGGACCACAATGGAAATAAGTTCCAGACTTTATTGTGTGTTATCCTCAATGATTTTACTCATGTGCATCTATGGCTTTTTCAAGTTTTATGTGTGCTTGTTTTTTTTAAATGGTTGAAATAATCAAGTAAAGAACTGAACTAAAAAGCAAAGCCGAGAATACAGTCTAAGAACTCTGGGGGAAAGGGTGAGATGGAGAGCTCTCCGGGCTCCAATCATGAGCCATTACTGATGCAGGTTAATCTAGAGATGTGTACTCTATGAGACAGTGGGGAGTAGGCAGAACTGTCATTCAAAGCCCTGCTGTGTGTCTTGTGTAGGGCTTGCTTGCGACAACCTCATGGGGGGACAGTCACAGTGGGGGATGAGGAGGAGCGGGGATTGGAGCAAGCACAGAGAGAAAGACTACACCAAGGGAGCAAAGAGCATGGAAAACAACAGGAGAAAACAACTGGAAAACAACAGAACACCTGACCTCGTTCACTGGTTTAAACAGGGAGATCTTTGACACGTGTGTAAACCCTGGGAGAAAATCTGCTGCTCTCTCACCAATTGGGATTGCAGTGACCTCAACCAGGACAAATTGATAGAGTAAGAGAACTCACCTTTGAACTTTGATAGAAACTTCCTCTGCAAAGATGCCAAGATGACAGATGCACTTGCATTGTCCCTTCTATGCTATGTATTGCACCAACACTCATGGGCAGGCTTCATTATTACATCATTACCACTGTATAAGTGCCTCATTAGATTATTTGACTCTAGAGTACAAAAAAAATAACACATGGATCTTCAATACCAAATTGACCTGTAAAATCACATATTATCTGAGGTCTGACCCAGTTGTATGTGAAAACTTGAAAAGTAAGGCAGCGCTTCAGCTGTCTTGGGACGCTTTGTGTTGTAACAAGAGAGATCAGGAATCCAAAGGAAATTATCAAGGTCGTACTAGAAATAATACAAGTGATCATAGGATGTGTCTTTGGCTGACAGAAACAGTTAGGTCCTCGCCCTTTCACAGCCCTTCTTTCTGCTAAAGCATTCAGGGGGTGTTTGGTCAGGGCAGGACTGAGCCTGTTCATGTGATTGGAAAAACGTACACTTCCTTTGTGTTGCATGGGTCAAGAGTGGAAGCCCATCCCCCCCGCCATTTCATTGGACTGAACTTTCTCCCAAAGTGAACTCTCCGGAAAAGAAAATCCCTGAAGGAGACTGTAGACTCCCTCTCTCTCTCTCTCTCTCTCTCTCTCTCATTCTCTCTCTCTCTCTCTCTCTCTCTCTCTCTCTCTCTCTCATTCTCTCTCTCTCTCTCTCTCTCTCTCTCTCTCTCTCTCTCTCTCTCTCAAGAGGGGGTCAACAGTTGCGTCTTGTATTTGCGGAAAACGTTTGCCATTTTCCACTCAACGTGATGACACACTCTACAGTAGTGAGAAAGTAGAGTGAACAACAGGCACCTACGGATTAGGCCGCAAACTTGTCGGAGCATCGAACAGAGCGAACTCCATAGGTAGCGAAGCCTGAACCAGGGCCCTCTGAATGTGATGAAAGGGAGGAGCATCAGGCTTTTTTTATAGGCCCACGCACCTCTGAGTAACAGCTGGACTGGCTGTTTAGACTGGAACTGCCTCCCCACCCCTCATTTCCCAGAGCTCCCAGTAAACAGAGCACGCCCATGGCAAGACTTCAGAAGGGACGGCAGACAGTTGCACTTCCAGCACTGCACTGCATAGGCATGTGGGAAATGGAGGCTTATATGGGCCATGATGCCGTGTGAGGTCCTCTATCGCTGCTCAGACACCAGATTGATGCAATAGTTTTTTTCTGTTTAATGTCTGAGGTGGTGGACTTTTTTTTTTTAAGAACAAAACACGTTCAGAAAGCTACACAGAATTTGGAAAAGCTGCAGCCTGTTGTATTAACATACAAGACTGACATCTTGGTCATGGTACATTTGCAGCCGCCATCCTAAAATATATTTACAGTACATGCCAATTGGGTTTACTTTAACAGAGGGGCAGAGGTGTAGCTTGGGGTGTAAACAGAGGTCAGTTTTCTCATCAACACCTTTCAATAGAATTCTACCATGTCATCCATTGCCTTCAATTAATACTGTTTGCAAGAGGTTTCAGCCATGGTGCTTTGCCACCAATGTTGAACTGTTATGAGTGTTTTCTTAGCAAAGAAAATACAGCATGAATGAAAAGAGGTTGACGTAATTGAATATTATGTGACTCTTGGAAGCCCACACAAGGCCCTCTGTTTGATATGCTACTGCGTCGGGGGAGAACTGGGTGTGCGAATGGGAATGTGTTTTTTGGATATTTCTTCTCCACTGCGATCTGTCATCTCCGTTTCCCTCTCAGCCCCACCTCGGTGTCATCCCACCCCCATGTGATGGGGCCATAACTGGGGCAGGCTGCCTGGGAAGAACATCTGGGACACGTCTGTGTAACCATGAGTGATTACTCTCTCAGCAGAAGCCTCAGCTATTGCTCACTGTCCTGTCCCTACAGTAACAGGGCAACCAAGCACTCAGAGAGAGAGGAGAGAGAGAGAGTGAGAGAGTGAGAGAGTGAGAGAGAGACCCAGGTAAATATTATATGGAGATTTCCTAATTTCTGCATGTCCAGTTTACCGTTAGTTAGGGGAACGTTCTATCTATGTTAGCAAAAACCCTTTTTTTTTGCATGCTTTTGTGTTAAAGTTAGGAGAACATTCCCTTAATTTCAAGCAGAACTTACCTACACTGAACAAAAATATAAATTCAACATGGAAAGTGTTGGTCCTGTGTTTCATGAGCTGAAATGAAATATCCCAGAAATGTTTCATAAGTACAAAAAGCTTATTTCTCTCAACTTTTGTGCACAAATTTGTTTACATCTCTGTCAGTGATAATGTTTGCCAAGATAATCCATCCATCTGGTAGGTTTTTTTTTTTACCTTTATTTAACCAGGCAAGTCAGTTAAGAACACATTCTTATTTTCAATGACGGCCTGGGAACAATGGGTTAACTGCCTGTTCAGGGGCAGAACGACAGATTTGTACCTTGTCAGCTTGGGGGTTTGAACTTGCAACCTGTTACTAGTCCAACGCTCTAACCACTAGGCTACCCTGCTGCCCCAAAAGGTGTGGCCTATCAAGAAGCAGATTAAACAGCATGACCATTAGACAGATGCACCTTGTGCTGGGGACATTAAAAGCACACTCTAAAATGTACAGTTTTGTCACACAACACAATGCCAAGTATCAAGTTGCCAGAGAATTGAATGTTCATTTCACTACCATAAGCCACCTCCAATGTCGTTTTAGAGAAGATCCAACCGGCCTCACAACTGCAGACCACGTGTAACCATGCCAGCCCAGGACCTGCACATCCGACTTCTTCACCTGCGGGATCGTCTGAGACCAGCCACCCAGACAGCTGATGAAACTGTGGGTGTGCACAACCAAAACATTTCTGCACAAACTGTCAGAAACCATCTCAGGGACGCTCATCTGCATCCTCACTAGGGTCTTGACCTGACTGCATTTCTGCGTCGTGACCAACTTCAGTGGGCAAATGCTCTCCTTCGATGGCCAGTGACACGCTGGAGAAGTGTGCTCTTCACGGATGGGTCCCGGTTTCTAGTGTACCAGACAGATGGCAGACAGCATGTATGGTGCCCAGCGGGCAAGCGATTCTCTGATGTCAACGTTGTGAACAGAGTGCCCCGTGGTGGCAGTGGGTTTATAATCCTGAGGCCCATTGTTGTGCCATTCATCTGCTGCCATTACCTTGTGTTTCAGCATGATAATGTTGGCCCCATTTGTACACAATTGAGCATGTTTGGGATGCCGTGGATCGTGTTCTAGTTCCCACCAATATCCACAACTTCGTACAGCCATTGAAGAGGAGTGGGAAAATATTCCATAAACTACAATCAGCAGCCTGATAAACTCTATGCGAAGGAGATGTGTCGCGCTGCATGAGGCAAATGGTGGTCACATACCACATACTGACTGGTTTTCTTATCCATTCCCCTACCTTTATTTAAAGGTAGTATCTATGACCAACATATGCATATCTGTATTCACAGTCATGTGAAATAAATAGATTATGGCCTAATTTATTTATTTCAATTGACTGATTTCCTTATATGAACTGTGTGTAACTCAGTAAAATCTTAGAAATTGTTGCATGTTACATGAATATTTTTGTTCAGTGTAAAACGTGGTTCCAAAGTTCTCCAAATATACAACAATGTTCTAGACAGGATTTATGGGACATTGCAAGAACATTAATGCGTCCAGTTTTGTGAAGATTATGAGAATATTCCATCAAACATACACAGGACATGGTTGCCATGCTCTCAAAATATACAATATTAATGTACTTGACACACTTTATGGAAACATTGCAAGAATGTTTCTGTCTTTCAGTTGTCAGGACATCACCTGTTACACATTGTCACTGTTGCCAAGCCCAGCAAAGCCCTGATTGATGAACCACTGATCCATTTACAGCTCTTTTTGTCTGTTGGCAAGGTTAGGGTGACACACAATGCTTTCAACTTACATATTTGACACAATTGATTACATTGTGCATGTTGAGTTATAAAGTAATTAGTATTCAACATGTCCTCACCTGGGATTTGAACATTACAACCTGTTGGTTCACAGCATTCTGAGATTCCTGCTATGCCACCTTGTCTGTGTCAGTTATCAGATAACTTGACTATTCTCTCATCATTGATTCTCTCATCAACAATTTAAGGGCTTTTTGTATAGTTGTCTCATGTTGCTGGGGCATATTAACCTGTTTTAATGACACTCTTGAATCACTATGATAGATAAAGGTTTTTCTTGAGTGTACTTTTAAGAGAGCTGATATTTACTTCAAAGTGCATAACCCTATTGCTTACATCTATCAAGTTGTTTTTGATCTACACAATATATCCCTTATTGGGACAGTGGTTAGGTCAGGGGTGTCAAACTCATTCCATGGAGGGCCTACTGTCTTTCTTGTGTCTATCGTCAGAATAAACACCAATCAACTGGGATCGGTGGCTGGACAGTACTTTTTTAAAACACAATGCAAGAGAAGTACGATCACATCTGTTACTCTAGTGCTGAGACCAGTCTTCTTGTCTTCGCTGGACAGCTGTTACACAAGCTCCCAGCTACTATCTAATCAACACAACATTGACATTATTCCACACCTGGTTAACCACTATTGGCTTAATTAAAAAGGCAAACCTAGCATGCTGACCACACTGCTTGCGTCGCAAAATAAATTTACACATACATGTTACCCAATCTATGATCACTTGGCCCTATGATCACTTGACGACATAGCTGATGCCTGCTGGACTGTTCATTAATCACGGTTCTCCATTTTGTTTATTTGTCGGCCCAGCCTCGAACTCAGGCCCTGTGTGAAGTTAACTTACCCTCTCTGCCCATTCATCACCATTTTACCTGCTGTTGTTGTCTTACCTGTTGTTGTCTTAGCTAACTCTCCCAATCAACACCTGTGATTGCTTTATGCCTCGCTTTATGTCGCTCTCAAATGTCAATATGCCTTGTATACTGTTGTTTAGGATACTTATCATTGTTTTAGTTTACTGCGGAGCCCCTAGTCCCACTCATGCCACAGATACCTCCATTGTCCCACCTCCCACACATACGCTGACCTCACCCAGCATAACTGCGTCCAGAGATGCAACCTCTCTTATCGTCACTCACTGCCTGGGTTTAACTCCACTGTACCCGCACCCTACCATACCCCTGTCTGTACATTATGCCCTGAATCCATTCTACCACGCCCAGAAATCTGCTCCTTTTATTCTCTGTCCCCAACGCACTAGATTACCAGTTTTGATAGCCTTCAGCCGTACCCTCATCCTACTCTGTTCCTTGGGTGATGTGGAGGTTAACCCAGGCCCTGCGTGTCCCCAGGCGCTCTCATTTGTTGACTTCTGTAACCGAAAAAGCCTTGGTTTCATGCATGTTAACATCAGAAGCCTCCTCCCTAAGTTTGTTTTACTCACTGCTTTAGCACACTCCGCCAACCCTGATGTCCTTGCCGTGTCTGAATCCTGGCTTAGGAAGGCCACCAAAAATTCAGAGGTTTCCATCCCCAACTACAACATTTTACGTCAAGATAGAATTGCCAAACAGGGAGGAGTGAGTTGGGGTGGGTATTATATGTTCTATGTTGTGTAGTTCTATGTTTTGGCCGGGTAGGGTTCTCATTCAGGGACAGCTGTCTATCGTTGTCTCTGATTGAGAACCATACTTTTGCTGCGCTTTTTTCCACCTGTGTTTGTGGGAAGTTGATTTTATTTATGGCACATAGTCTTCAGCTTCACGGTTTGTTTCTGTAGTGTTTATTGTTTTGTTTGGCATCATTTTCCAAATAAAGAGAATATGTAAGCTCACCACGCTGCACCTTGGTCCTCTTCATTCAACGGCCGAGACAAGGAGTTGCAATCTACTGCAGAGATAGCCTGCAAAGTTCTGTCATACTTTCCAGGTCTATGCCCAAACAGTTCGAGCTTCTAATTAAAAATATTAATCTCTCCAGAAATAAGTCTCTCACTGTTGCCACCTGCTATAGACCCCCTCACCTCCCAGCTGTGCCCTGGACACCATATGTGAATTGATTGCCCCCCATCTATTTTCAGAGTTTGTTCTGTTAGCTGACCTAAACTGGGATATGCTTAACACCCCGGCAGTCCTACAATCTAAGATAGAGGCCCTTAATATCACACAAATTATCAAGAAACCCACCAGGTACAACCCTAAATCCGCAAACATGCGCACCCTCATAGACATTATCCTGACCAACTTGCCCTCCAAATACACCTCTGCTGTTTTCAATCAGGATCTCAGTGGTCACTGCCTCATTGCCTGCATCCGCTATGGGTCCGCGGTCAAACGACCACCCCTGACCACCCCTCATTACTGCTTCCTAAAACTCTTCTGCGAGCAGGCCTTTCTAATCGACTTGGCCCGGGTATCCCGGAAGGATATTGACCTCATCCCGTCTGTCGAGGATGAGTGGTCGTTCTTTAAAAGTAATTTCCTCACTCATAAGCATGCCCCTGTTCAAAAAATGCTGAACTAAGAACAGATATAGCCCTTGGTTCACTGCAGACCTGTCTGCCCTATACCAGCACAAAAACATCCTGTGGCGGACTGCACTAGCATCAAATAGTCCCAGCGATAAGCAACTTTTCTGGGAAGACAGTTACCAATACACGCAGTCAGTCAGGAAAGCAATGGCTAGCTTTTTCAAACAGATATTTGCATCCTGTAGCTCTAACTTCAAAAGGTTGCAACACTCTGCAACACTTGCAGCTACTTGCCCAAGCCTCCCCAGCTTCTCCTTCACCCAAAACCAGATAGCAGATCTTCTGAAAGAGCTGCAAAACCTGGACCCATACAAATCAGCTGGGCTAGACAATCTGGACCCTCTCTTTCTAAAATTATCCGCCGCCATTGTTGCAACCCCTATTACCAGTCTGTTCAACCTCTCTTTCGTATCATCCAAGATCCTTAAAGATTGGAAAGCTGCTGCGGTCATCCCCCTCTTCAAAGGGGGTGACACTCTAGACCCAAACTGTTACATACCTATATCCATCCTACCCTGCCTTTCTAAAGTCTTCGAAAGCCAAGTCAATAAACAGATCATCGACCATTTCGAATCCCACCATACCTTCTCCGCTGTGCAATCCAGTTTCCGAGCTGGTCACGGGTGCACGTCAGCCACGCTCATGGTACTAAATTATATCATAACTGCCATCAATAAAAGACAGTACTGTGCAGCCGTCTTCATCGACCTGTCCAAGCCTTTCGACTCTGTCAATCACAGTATTGTTATCAGGCAGACTCAACAGCCTTGGTTTCTGAAATGACTGCCTCGTCTGGTTCACCAACTTCTTCTCAGATAGAGTTCAGTGTGTAAAATCGGAGGGCCTGTTGTCCGGACCTCTGGCAGTTTCTATGGGGGTGCCAAATGGTTCAATTCTAGGGCCAACTCTTTTCTCTGTATATATTATCAACAATGTCGCTCTTGCTGCGGGTGATTCCCTGATCCACCTCTACGCAGATGATACCATTCTGTATATATCTGACCCTTCTTTGGATACTGTGTTATCAAACCTCCAAACGAGCTTCAATGCCATACAACACGCCTTCCGTGGCGTCCAAATGCTAGTAAAAGTAAATGCATTCTTTTGAACTGTTCACTGCCCGCACCCGCCCCCCCCAACTAGCATCACTACTCTGGACGGTTCCAACTTTGAATATGTGGACAACTATACATACCTAGGTGTCTGGATAGACTGTAAACTCTCCTTCCAGACTCATATTAAATATCTCCATCCAAAATTAAATCTAGAATTGGCTTCCTATTTTGCAACAAAGCCTCCTTTACTCATGCCGCCAAATATACCCTCGTAAAACTGACTATCCTACCGATCCTTGACTTCGGCGATGTCATTTACAAAATAGCCTCCAACACTCTACTCTGCAAACTGGATGCAGTGTATCACAGTGCCATCCATTTTGTCACCAAAGCCCCATACACCACACACCACTGCGACCTATAGGCACTCGTCGGCTGGCCCTCGCTACATATTCGTCGCCACTGGCCATATTCGTTGCCACTGGCCACTGGCTTCAGGTCATCTGCTGGCTCCAAGTCTTTGCTGGGTAAAGCTCCGCCTTATCTCAGCTCACTGGTCACGATAACAACACCCACCCAAAGCACGCGCTCCAGCAGGTTTATCTCACTGGTCATCCCCAAAGCCAACACCTGCTTTGGCCGCCTTTCCTTCCAGTTCTATGCTGCCAATGACTGGAACTAATTGCAAAAATCTCTGAAGCTGTAGACTTATATTTCCGTCACAAACTTTAAACATCAGCTATCTGAGCAGCTAACCGATCGCTGCAGCTGTACATAGCCCATCTGTAAATAGCCCATCCAATCTACCTACCTTATCCACATATTGTTTTTATTTACTTTTCTGCTCTTTTGCACACCAATATTTCTACCAGCCCATCATCATCTGCACATCTATCACTCCAGTGTTAATTTGCTAAATTGTAATTACTTTGGTACTATGGCCTATTTATTGCCTTTTGCACACACTGTATATAGACTTTATTTTTTTCTATTGTGTTATTGACTGTACGCTTGTTTATTCCATGTGTAACTCTGTGTTGTTGTTTGTGTCGCACTACTTTGCTTTATCTTGGCCAGGTCGCAGTTGTAAATGATAACTTGTTCTCAATTAGCCTGCCTGGTTAAATAAAGGTGATATAAAATAAAATAAAGAATTAAATAAATAAAAATCATTGTGGCCAGGCGCTAAAATAGAAGTTGGTTCTATTTGTGACGCTCAACGTGCTGCAAGTCCTGCCTCTCCCATCTCCTCCTTGGTGTTTAGGAGCAAATACCCACGTGCCATCTCCTCATTGGTTTTTAGGAGCATTGAAAGATGAACTGAGGTCCACACTCCGGCCGGTTGTGGCATTTCAGGCAAAATAACAACCCAATGTTTATATCACAGGACAAATTAGCTAGCAACAGCAAGCTAGCTAGCTAAATTGACAGAAATGTTTAATGCTTTTTGACCTGGCCCCAAATTAATATAATTGGTTCAGAGTTTGTTTTGATATTTCAACCTGTGTGTCCTGATCGCATCTGGTGTGGGGGGACAAAATCAACAAGTGTAACACAATGACTGCAAATTATTTTCTAGCAATATTGCCCCTGTCTGTCTTTGTGGTTCGTGTGCATTTCTTTATCACTCTATGTAACCAGTTGATGTGATAACCGTCTTTGACCGTGGTTTGACAGAAATTGTTTCCCCAAAACCTTCTCAGTTAAATGTTAACTGCAAAGTAGGCTTACCTGGCAGAAGTATATCATGATTATGTGTATCATTTGTATCTATTATTTGTTATTAGCTAAATTTGTCATGAAATGAGCAGCAGCACTAGGCCTACAGAACCATCGCTAGACCGACACATTAGATGGCACATTCCTCACTTGCTAGATGGGCAATTAAAAGGGCCAGATGCGCAATTCAATTGGAATTACACTCAAAAATCTACATTTGTTAGATCTGGAAGAAAAATGTAATTAAATGTATTCTTATGTGATTTAACATGGACATGGACTCTGTCACGTTCGCTGGAATAATTATCGTCCCAAGCTGCAGCTCGATATGGTTTCTACATATAATTTTTTGGAAACGCACAAAACAACAAAGAAAGAACGAAACAATCTGCGAATCGTAACAAAGAGGTGTAACATACACTAACTCAAAACAATATCCCATAAAACACAGGCGGAAAAAAATTCTACTTAAATCTGATCCCCAATTAGAGACAACGATAGCAAGCTGCCTCTAATTGGGAATCATACCAAACACCAACATAGAAAAAATAAACTAGAACCCCACATAGAAAATAATAACTAGAAAACCCCCCAGTCATGCCCTGACCTACTATACCATATAAAAACAAAGACAATCTATGGTCAGGATGTGACAGTACTTAGAAATGTCCTTGTTTTTGAAAGAAAATGCATTTTTTCCCATTAAAATGACATCAAATTGATCAGAAATACAGTGTGGACATTTTTAATGTTGTAAATGACGATAGTAGCCGGACTTGCCCTACAATCGATCCTCGTTTAAAGTGTACTCGTTCCAATTGCAGGGCCTCGAAAGAGTCCTGTATTGTTATTTTTCGTCACTCCCTCCCCAAGTCGGGAGTGGATAATTTGCACGCCTACTGCCTTCCTTAGATGTGGTATCCATTTCTCAGGCTCCCTCTCCGAAATTGAAGCCCGATTCCCCATTACCCGTGGTCACCATGGTAGGCACAAAATGTACCATATAAAGTTGATAGGGCAGACATTCAAATGTGACATCATCGCCACAAAGGGTGCGCGATCGGCTCGAGGTTATCTCGAGTCACCAAAGCGGCAGGGGCACCCAGGAACACCCCGCATGGGTTTTGGGTCTGATAAATTACATTTCTTCTAGGCAGAAATGTATCAATGAGATTGCAACTTATATACACCCACTCAAAAAGACAACCAAAGGTTAGTTGAATTTCCCATGTGTTATCACTGTGCTTTCCACCATTTAAAAGCATAGTAGAGATATTTTGTTTATTTATACAACAGATGAATGTGTTATCACAGTGCTTCATCTAATCGCAGAACCAAACTGGATTGCAGTTGAGTTTACATTAAAAGTGATCAATGCAGTTCACGATTGTGCACCAATTTGTACAGCTATTGTGAAGTTCTCTATAGACCTGCGACAACCTATACATGCTATCTTGAACATGCACGCTTTATTTGATTACATAAGGCTATCCGGCCTACCTACAGAGGAGAAGAAGACAATGAACGAGGTGCCTGATGGAAAATCTCCATGCAATCGAAGGTCTCTACGCTTAAGATACTGCCTAGCCTTTCTGAACTGCCTATCTGAACAACACCTTATCATGTCCAGCTGTGGAAGACCATCGCGCAAGTTTGCTTTTGTTTGTTTTTACAGTTTCTTTGAGATTCTCTATGTAATGAATAGAGCTTTATAAACTAGATGGCCATTTACTCTTTAAAAGCATTTTTTTGTGGTAGAAGGTAAAAAATAATTTTTACCTTTACCATGTAAAGCAAAACAGTTACATATAGTCAAAGTTAAATGTAGTAAAATATCTGGTCTGATTACGTTTATAGACTACTATATCAACCATATTAATTTGGCTTGTGGGGCAGTTAGATCACAAAAATGTCTAAACTACAGTAGTTGAAGATATATGTAGAATAGGTTTGTATGTAGGCCTACTGATAGCTAGCTGTAGTTCTATCTAATAAATCAACTCTAGGCTAAAAGTACATTTCTTGAAGAAAATGTTGTTGTGTTGTGTTGTGTTTGCTAGCTTGTTTAAAAGTATGTATGGTGTAGAAATACGTTATAGTAGTAGTAGTATCTGCAGTGGTAAGGATGGTGACTGGTTATAGTTGAAAAAGTAGGTATATGAAAAGTTGAACATACAAAAGTTGGTTTGGTGTAACTAGCTTGAATGGTTACAAGAGTTACATGGTTACAAGAGTTACCGTTGATGGGTTATTTTATTGAAATGTATACAAATTGATATACCTATAGCTGATAAACATTTTACCGAATTAGAAGTTAGGATAGCCTGAACATGTATGTGAAAGTTGGTGGTAGTGTCTGCAGTAGTAATGGTGGTAACTCGTTATAGTTGAACATGTATGTAGATGAAATGAAAGTTGGTTTGGTTTGAACGGTTAAGAGAGTTACAATTACTGTTGGTGGGTATTATATGCTAATTTATGATTACTTATTTAAGTAGTTATAATGTATAGTGAAGACCACTGCTGGACCAGAGCTAGTGCAGACAAGAGTAGTATTTCTGGTCAGTAGTTGTGGTTGGTAGTTGTGTCGTTGTGTTGCAGGTTGTTTGCAGGTTCTACAGTATGGACGTGGTCAGTACTTGTGGTCAGTAGTTGTGGACAGTAGAGGTCAAGCAATACTCCTTAATAGAGGATGCTGGCCTACTAATCTCATTGCGACCCCCCCAGGTCTCTGATCACTACTTTGTTTCCTTTTCTTTTCCCTTTCCTCCAACCTTAAACACTCAGCCCCTACCCAGATGGTGATGCACTATCAAATTCTTCACTCTCTCTATCCCACTACTCTCTCCTCTTCTATGCTATCATCTCTCCCTTCTGCTAATCCTTTTCCTTCCTGTCTCCTGATTCTGCCCCTTCCACCTTAATCTCCTCCCATTACGCATCCTATGACAAGCACTGTCCCCTTTCCTCCCGGCCGGCTTGGCACTCTCCTCCTGCCCCGTGGCCGAGGGACTCATTGCAAGCTTACAGAACAGTGCTGCAGACATATGAGCAAAAATGGAGGAAAACTAAACTTCCGGAGGACCTATCATCCTTTCACTTCCTTCTCTCTACCTTCTCTTCCTCTGTGTCCACTGCTAAAGCCACTTTCTACCACTCTGAATTTCACTAGGAAATTTTCCACCTTCTCCTCCCTCCTTAATCCTCCACCCTCCCTCCATCTCTGCCGACAACTTTGTCAACCACTTTGAAAAGAAGGTTGAGAACATCCGCTACTCATTCAGCCTACTAAGTCCACTGGTCTCACTCACACATAACTACCCTATACCTTGACCTCTTTCTTCCCTCTCTCTCCAGATGACATCATGTGACTAGTGAGGTCTGGCCGCCCATCAAACTGCCCGCTCGACCCCATTCCCTCCTCCCTTCTCCAGACCATCTCTGGAGACTTTCTCCCATTCCTCACTTCATTCATCAACTCACGCCCTGACCTTAGTTATCTATGTTATCTTTATTATTTTGGTTAGGTCATGGTGTGACTAGGGTGGGTATGCTAGTTTTTCCTTGTCTAGGTTTTTTTTATCTAGGGGTATTGTAGTTCTTGGTATATTTTTGTCTCTGGTGGCCTGATATGGTTCCCAATCAGAGGCAGCTGTTTATCGTTGTCTCTGATTGGAGTCCATATTTAGGTAGCCATTTTCCCTTGGGTATTTGTGTGTTCTTGACTATGTGTAGATGCCTGTTCAGCACTCATTTGTATAGCGTCCCGGTTTGTTTTGTTAGTTTTGTTCAGTGTTCATTCTTGTAATAAAGAAGAATGCACGCATACCACGCTGCGCCTTGGTCTCCTCCTTTTGAAGGCCGTGACACCAGCCCTTTGTCCACTGATCTCCATGGATGGTTGTCGGCATGGTTGTATGCCCTGCAAAAACACATTCACGTTTTTAGAACACAATCATTTTTATTTCACCTTTATTTTAATTGCTGATTTTTTTACACAGTATGCCTACACATTGATAGGCTATATACATATTGTTTTAAGAAACCAATATACCTTTAGTTTTGGTGATCCTCTCAGTTCCGGCTCATTTTCAAGTGGTTAAAATCCTAACCCTGGAATGGGTAGCACCATAGAAAGCAGCTGGCCTGATGAAAACAATGTCCATTTTGTCTGTTCTCTTTGGTTGCAATTACATTTTTTTTAGATAAACAGCTCGTTTTTGAATGGTAACTGTGTTAAGGGTGGATATTGGGGTGGGGTGAGGAGTTCTGGAAAGGTGTGACTTTCAGTTTACAACAGGCCATAGGTATACAGCAGATCGCCGATTGTCCTCACTTTGATTATGCTGCTAATCGGGCCACAAGTGTTTGAAAAACTGTTTTCAACATGCCACCAGCTGTCCATCACTACTGTAAATAAAATGTTATATTTAATAACATCTGTCCTCTAAATTCATATCTATGGGGCATTTTTCATATCATTATTATTTACATTGTTTTATTTTGAAAGTGCAGACTGGCGCTAAGAACAACGTGTACATTTCCCAAGTCAGCGCCATTATTAGTGCAGTGCCCCTTAAAATGTTGCTCTGTGCTACCCAGTGGGGCGGGGGTCCACTCCTCCTTCCACTTCCTCCCTTCCCCATGGGCTAGGTCCGTCTTCTGTGTGCGGCTCCTTCCCTCATGGCTTGAACCACTGCTATTTCAGTGGCTACAGCTGGAGAATTGTAAGGCAATCCCATTGTGTGCCACTAGGGAGCCATGACCAATATATATTTTCCTGCTAATAACACGGTTAATAATATATCTGTGAGAATATCCAAGGGGCTTTTATATAATTCTGAATGAATACTAATAATAATAATCGCTTTGTTAAAAAAATTAACAATATTTTGGAAATGAATTCGCCACTCAGGTGCTGTACAAAGTGACCAGTCGGGAGTAGGCTACACTACTAAAGTAAGGGCAAATTAATCCTAACATTTCCACATCCTTAGTGTAACAACTGTTTTAGTAAGTAATACTGAAGTTGTGCACAATTATCAGTTTCTATTTAGGTTTATGTCGCCCATTCATTGTCAGTTCGAGAAACAGTAGCACCTTGGGACACAAAAGCATAATCAGTGCTCTAACTCCCCCTTGCGCTGGTCTGGAGCAATGAAGAGTGACACTAAACCACAAATTACATCTAAATCCAGCAGCATAACCGCAAAACCTTTAGTGGAGCAACCAAACTTTTGACTGGTACTGTATGTAAATGAGATATTTCTTTATTTAATTTTCAATACATTTTCTAAAAATATGTTTTTATTTTGTCATTATGAGCTACTGTGTGTAGATGGGTGAGAATTGTTTTTTAAAATCCATTTTTAATCCATAATCCAGTCTCTGCAGCGACACTCCCCATCCAACCTGACAGAGTTTGAGAGAATCTGCAGAGGAGAATGGGAGAAACTCCCCAATTACAGGTGCACCAAGCTTTTAGCGTCATACCCAAGAAGACTCTAGGCTGTTATCGCTGCCAAAGGTGCTTCAACAAAGTACTGAGTGAAGGGTCTGAATACTTATGTAAATGTGATATTTTTGCAAACATTTCAACAAACCTGTTTTTGCTTTGTCATTATGGAGCATTGTATGTAGATTGATGAGGGAAAAAACTGTTTAATCAATTTTAGAATAAGGCTGTAACGTAACAAAATGTGGAAAATATCAAGGGGACTGAATACGTTCCGAAGGCACTGTATACGGGTAAGAGTCTAGCTACAGTATATTTTCTGATATTACACATTTCTAATTTTGGCAGAAAGATGTTTTCCTTGCAAGTTAATCTTGATACTCCCCATCCCGGATCCGGGATCGTAAATAAAGCCTCAGGCTCATTAGCATAACGCAACGTTAACGATTTCTGAAAATCGCAAATATAATGAAAATAATGCGCCTGCTCTCAAGCTTAGCCTTTTCTTAACAACACTGTCATCTCAGAATTTCAATGATTTTCAATTTTCAATAACCAAATAAATAAAATCATTTACCTTTGAAGAGCTTCGGATATTTTCAATGAGGAGACTCTCAGTTACATAGCAAATGTTCAGTTTTTCCTGAAAGAATCTTTGTGTAGGAGAAATCGCTCCGTTTTGTACATCACATTTGGCTACAGAAACGAACCGATAATTCAGTCACCAAAACATCAAACTTTTTCAGAATTAACTCCATAATATCGACCGAAACATGGCAAACGTTGTTTGGAATCAATCCTCAAGGTGTTTTTTCACATATCTCTTCATTGATATGCAGTTCGTGGAAGCCTGCTTTCCCCTCAGAATCGCATGGAAAAATACTTGCAGCTGAAAAAGACGCACCAATTTCGACGGAGGACACCGGGCGGACACCTGGAAAATGTAGTCTCTTATGGTCAATCTTCCAATGATATGCCTACAAATACGTCACAATGCTGCAGACACCTTGGGGAAACGACAGAAAGGGCAGGCTCATTCCTCTCGCATTCACAGCCATATAAGGAGACAATGGAAAACGGAGCCTCAAAAATCCTGCTGGTTTCCTGGATGCCGTTTCATCTTGGTTTTGCCTGTAGCTCCCGTTCTAGGGCACCCACAGAGAATATCTTTGCAGCTCTGGAAACGTCAGAGTGTTTTCTTTCCAAAGCTATCAATTATATGCATAGTCGAGCATCTTTTTGTGACAAAATATTGCGCTTAAAACGGGCACGTCTTTTTATCCAAAAATGAAATAGCGCCCCCATAGCATCAAGAGGTTTTAAAGAGTACTGTTAGCTAGCTAGCCAACTTTAGAGTGCTGACTCGCTTCCTAACATTGCGTGTATGATCTGTGTAGTATTAGTATTTGTATCTCAGAAAGCGATTTGCATTGCTAGTTATAGCCTAACGTTAGCTAGCTAGCTAACATTGAACCTAGTTGGCTAGATTTTGCTACCTGCAGATTCATCCTACGGCATTTCATGCATGGTGGCTAGCCATGACGATCCGCCCAAAAGGTCACAAGAAAACAGGGGAGATGGATGATACCTTTCCTGTGTGTCAGAAAAAATGCTGTCCCACAAACTGAACACAGGCCTGCCAGCCTCTGCCACCTATGAGTGTCTTTTTAGCTGTGTTGGACTGTTGTTCACTGCAAAGTGAGCCAGGGTAGACTCGATTCATTTGAAAATCAGCGCCTGCTGAAACTGAGCAGCAGATTCAGAGAAGGGGTGTTAGAACTCCACTGTTTTTGCTCAAGGAACACTACATAACCTGTATTCTGTACATGTAGCCTATATACAGTTTGCCAATCTAATGCAACATCCAAAGCTCCTTCTCTATTTCAGGGGGTTTGCTCATGAATTTTTATTACCATGATGTTCCAGAGCTTATTTGACATATAATCATTTTGGTATGTATAGTGTGCCCTGACACTCCCCATTTAGCCTTTGATGGTTGAGTGAGTGAGAAGACATTCTACCAGCCAATGGCAAAATCGACCAGCATTTTACTGTTGGCTGGTGTTATTCTCACCCTGAAAATGAACCTACCAGCCCAAAACAATCTGAATTGAGTTCTCAGGGGCCCTTTACCATATCTCTTTGTTATGTTTTCACCAAAGAAGAAGTCAACCATAGGCTGGGCAGGCATGTGAACCCAGTAAGTACGTATGGAGAGCGTGCCATTGTCAGAGGTAAAATTTCCGCTTCCTGCTACCTCAGACCATGAACCCTTTGTGATCCCTTGGGGGAACAGAGTTCAATACACCCAGGATGGGTAAGGATTCAGCATGCAGCTGAAACTATTTATATACGGGTGGAAATTGAGTTATTTATTTTATTTCCATTTGACGAGCACAGGAGAGGAAGGGGAAAGAGGAAAGCCAGGACAAGCCGCAACAGGCAGGGCACAGTGTCCTCCTCAAAGAATACATGCTTAAATTATTACCCTATGAAGGGGAAGCCACAACAAGGACACAATGCATGTTATCACAATAAAACAAATATTAAATGGACGAAAACATGGATAATGGAAGACATGAACAAATGAGAGAGATTGCTTAAGCCTGTGGTATGTGGAATAGAGCTTGACATGGGACAGGACTCTTGCAGGTCTTGTGGGTCCCGCGTGAAGTTCTCGAGTCAAGTTCAGGACAGTAGAGGTTGACAAGGGAGTGAATATTCATTCCTGTCCTGTCTTGTCAAATAGTTTCCCATACTTGCCTGATCCCGCAACAGTTCCTTAGCCTAGAACAGTTCCATAACCTAGAACTTTCCTGTCCCATTCTGATAAAAATCACTCCCGTCCCTTCCAGTGCTCATTTTTACACACAAAAATAAAAAACAACTTCCTCCCAGTTACTAATCTTTCTGTCTCCACTCTGCGGCATTAGTGGAAACCAAGACTGTTCTCCGGGCAAGCTTTGTTGTACCCATATATATTTGAGTCATGTCAGGGACAATTTTAGCATTTTACCTCATCCTAACCCCTTTCCTAACCTTGACCTAATTATCCTAACCTACCACGCTAATTTTCCCAATTCTCGTAATTCTCCTATCTGCTACGAAATGCCACTTCTGCTAGCTATATCCGGCAGATATGCCCTGAGAACTAATTCCACTAATGCAATACAGCCGCTCTGCTTGTGAGTAGCCATAGAAACTTCTCAGATTGCTGCTGCTCAGCGCTCAGTTGCCTGGACAGAGGTGATTTTGGAAATGAAGGCAGCCCTTGTACTTACCCAGAGTTGGCTTGAATATTCACTCCTGTATCAACCTTTAATGTGGATTGAAGACCAGGTATTTGAAAACTTAAATTAGTCGACTTGCTTCGCGTTCTTGCTGATCGATCAACTCTTTCCTGCCTGTCACGATAATGTCCCAAATGGAATAGACAACTTCACGAAAATGGATGTTCAAGATAGCTAGCAACAATGACAAGAAGCTGCAATGTGGGGATTCATTTGTGGCTCGTTTCAGCTTGTTGT
Organism: Oncorhynchus masou masou; assembly: GCF_036934945.1. Taxonomy (NCBI): domain Eukaryota; kingdom Metazoa; phylum Chordata; class Actinopteri; order Salmoniformes; family Salmonidae; genus Oncorhynchus; species Oncorhynchus masou. The sequence goes on from NC_088239.1 coordinate 31,605,386, forward strand.
ATCTTGTTATTGGTACCATGTTTTGAGGTGTTTTGATTCGTCAAGTGTATGCTAATATGGCTAAAATTCAAAACCTAGCTAACCAACAACTGTAACGATGTATCCCTCCCGATTGGTGCAGTGGTCTTGACATTGCATTGCAGTGCTAGCTGTGCCACTAGAGTTTCTGGGTTTGAGTCCAGGCTCTGTCGCAGCCGGCTTCAACCGGGAGACCCATGGGGCGGCGCACAACTGGTCCAGCGTCGTCCGGGTTAGGGGAGGGTTTGCCAGCTGGGATGTCCTTGTCCCACCACACACTAACAACTCTTGTGCCGGGCCAGGCTCAGTGTACGCTGACATGGTTGCCAGGTGTATGGTGTTTCCTCTGACACATTGGTGCGGCTGGCTTCTGGGTTAAGTGGGCATTGTGTCAAGAAGCAGTGTGGCTTGGTTGGGTTGTGTTTCAGAGGACGCACAGCTCTCGGCCTTCACCTCTTCCGAGTCCATACAGGAGTTGCAGCAATGAGACAATAACTACCAACTGGATATCATGAAATTGGGGAGAAAAAAAACAAACTGTAACAATGTATTTGAGAGACAGCAAGTTCTCTTTGTGCAATTGTATTTATATTTTCAATAAAGATTTGGAAAGGAAATATAGTTGACATGTTGTCAACAATCCTTTGATTCTTAGCCAACCTCGCCTGTTGTGCTCCACACTTGCACACACATCAGTTTTGTTGCTATTTCTGTAGTCATATTTCGTAGGAAGTTAACAGAAGATCAGTAAATCAGTAAAACTGGGAGGTACCATCTGTCCAATAAGAAACACTTGATTTTATTTTCATTTACACTTAGCTTGCTCAGTCAATGATATTAAAGGAGGGTTATTGATATTACTTGATATTACTTGATAATAAGTATTTTCTTCCTGTAGTACCAGTGAATTGAACTGCTCGCCACATGAAATAAAGAAAGCTAAAATACTTCCATATTCCTCAGGCAGCCACACAGATGTGTTATGCATTCAACCTCTCCTGTCCTTCCCCAGCACTTCAGTTAAAACCATAGATTCGTCTTTGGTCTGGTTATTTAATCTCATTGCATGTTATTTCTTTAGAAAATATGGGGTAGGGGTGGGAATCAATTGCTGCTATGGAAATGGGGTACACACATGAAACTGGAAGTGATGGTGATGCGGTTCAGTTCCCATTGGCTGAGGCCAGGGCAGTGCAGCGTGGGCCGTGGGGGGAAAGGTAATGTCATGAACAGCTGCCCCAGCTGGATAATCGGTCCGTCCCCTTAAAGCGTCAGCAGACCGCATACGGAAAACAGGAAGTCTTTTCCACTGCTCTCCTCAGACTTCATCTCAATGTGCTCGAAATGAGATGAGGTCTTATATAAAATATTACATAAAAACAACATTGCTTGAACTTTGGACCATTTCTTGTTTATCTTTGGTATTTCGTGCATTGCTCCTCTTTTATTCACCAATTTGCAACCGAATTCTGAACAATGAATGTTTATCAGATATATTTCCCAAAACACCAGCATCCCTACTGTATAATCGCTCCCGAGGGAGACAGTCTGAAAATGGAAGTATAAAAACATTATAATGTGCATCACACTATCCGTCCGCTGTGGTGGCTGTAGAAACATAATAATATCCATGGGCCCTTATGTCATGTCAATTTGCATGACACCCATAGCAATTCAAGTTCCCTGTTCGGTTACTCCATGTTTAATCATCATTAGGGCTCGACTCAGTCTTCAATCGTGGAAGATGCATGTTATAGTGTGATTTAAATTTGAAGACAATCCTCCCGCATTGGCAGACTGCATTCACGGTAAACATTGCATATGTCGGCTCATTCGGAAATTACCTTTACATTTAAATCACGCTACACCATGGATCTTCCACGATACAGATTGAATCAGCCCCTTACTTCCTCCCTTCCTTGAATAATCACTGTTTTGTCATGACTAGATTGGGGTAAAATAGCTTTCCATTGCAAGGCTTTCACCATTTATGTCTTGTCAGATTAGTGACTTTAAAGAGGCGATGAAGGAAGGATGCACTTGAAGAGATTTCGAACAGGGCCTAGTTCAGGATTGTTCATAGTGGCTGTGTATTCCTGAGGTGTATTCACCATGAACGAAATGGAAGCAAACAGGTCGAAACTGGGAGGGACTAACCTGCGCTTATCCAATAAGAAACGTTTGTTTCCATTGCAGAAGCATCACTGTAACTCATAAGAATTAGAGCACGTAATAGCACAGGAGTGACTGAAGTTGCTCAAGACCACCACATTTCGGGTTATGATCAGAGGGATTATGTTTAAAACAGCAGTATACAGCATTTTATTTATAATTTCATTGCACATAGATAGTAAGAGCTATTTGAATGAGAAATTGTAAGCACTGTCAATATAATGCTGGAAATTATTTTTTTTAAACCCACTGGTAAGCCCGTTAATTGCTATTTAAAAACATAGTAACAAAAACAAAATATGTAGTAAGCATTTAGGTTTAAACTTACTTACTAGTAATCAAGCAAGTAAGCACTATATACTTAATTAGTAAATAAAAAAGTACATTTGTTTTATTATAGGTAAATACAAGTAAAAAGGAGGTATAACTAAGTAACAGCTAATAACTACAGTATGTAAATACCTAGTCACGCCACTATTTCAATATAATATATAAGAAACACCAAGGAACACAGTCACAAAATGTATACTAACACATTTTAGTCCTAAAGGTAAGTACAAGTAAGAACCAGCTTAATACTATGGGAATACATAGTCATGCCAGTCTCTTTCAAAGCAATACCTAAGACATACCAATAAACATACATGGTAATTTATCATTTATTACCACGTAATTACCAAAAAAATACCTTCCAAGTCACCCTAGTGTTTATATTATCTCCAGTTATTTCAATGTACTTTACCTTTACCTACCATGTACTGTACGTTCGTAGCTTGGTGTGGCTGAAGATGATGTGTTAGCGATGGTGTCTTTCAAAACTTACCCAAATCAAAAACCGTGGATTGATGGCAGCCTTGTCAGGAAACTCCAACACTCAGACATCATTTTTAAATGAATGATGTTCTCTTGATAAGTGTGTGAATTGGACAATTTTCCTGTCTTGCTAAGCATTCAAAATGTAACGAGTACATTTGGGTGTCAGGAAAAACGTCCGGAGTAAAAGGTACAGTATTTTCTATAGGTATTTAGTGAAGTGAAAGTAAAAGTAGTCAAAAATATGAATAATAAAGTCATGTACAGATACCCCAAAGAAATTGACCAGGGTGCCAGCTTTGGAACTTCAGCGACGAGGCCTGGGTCTAGGATGTCTCTAGCGGGGACCCAGCAGCTCTCCTCTGGGCCACAACCCTCCCTTTCAACCAGGTACTCGAATCCCCTGCCCCGTGATCAAACCATCAGGAGTTGCATCATCGTGTATGCCGGTTGGCTGTCGATGACATGGGGAAGAGGGGTGGGCCTAGAAACAGGAGACTGTGAGACATAGGTTTAATCCTAGACACATGAAAAGTGGGATGCATACGGAGGGTATGGGGTAACAGAGGACGAACAGCAGAGGGGCTAATAATCTTGGAGATGCGGAAAGGGTCGATAAAATGGGGGGAAAGATTGTGGTACTCCACCCGGAGGGGCAGGTCTCGAGTGGACAGCCATACCCGCTGCCTGAGATGATACCGGGGAGTTGGGGTTCGGTGGTGATCGATACCTGCAGGTGGTCTTGAAGAGCTGACCGGGCTCTCTTCCAGGTACGGCGACAGCGGCGGACAAACATCTGGGCTGAGGGTATGCCGACCTCTTTGAAAGCCCAGTGGCAGAGCAGGGGAGGATGTTGCGGGCTTATTCAACCCACACGAGTTGCTGGCTCCAGGTGGTGGGGTTGGTGGAGACAAGGCAGCGAAGAGTGATTGGCTCACTGACTGGCCAAATGGACTGAGGGTGGAACCCAGAGGACAGGCTGGCCGATGACCCAATGAACATGCAGAATGCCTTCCAGGAACGGGACGAGAACTGAGGACTCTGGTTGGAGACCATGTCCACCGGGAGTCCATGGATCCGGAAGACGTGTTGTACCATGAGCTGGGCCGTCTCTTTGGCAGAGGGTAGCTTGGGGAGGGGAATGAAGTGGGCGGCTTTGGAAAACCATACTTCTTCATTTTTCAAAGAAAAAACATCAACCAATTTCTAAAGACTGTTGACATCTAGTGGAAGCCATAGGAACTGCAACCAGGTGCCTCACCAGGTGTCTCACAGAAATCATTTTAACAGTTTTAGAAACTTTAGTGTTTTCTATCCAAATCTACCAATTATATGCATATCCTAGCTTCTGGGCCTGAGTAGCAGGCAGTTGACTTTGGGCACGCTTTTCATCTGGACGAAATAGCCTAGCATAGCATTATGCCTTGCTAGCAGCAGAAAACCTTGTCACAAATCAGAAAAGCAATCAAATGAAATTGTTTACCTTTGATGAACTTCGGATGTTTTCACTCACAAGACCCCCAGGTAGATAGCCAAAGTTCATTTTTCCCCAATATATTATTTTTGTAGGTGAAATAGCTCCGTTTGTTCTTCACGTTTGGCTGAGAAATTGCCCAGAAATTGCAGTCGGGAATAAATAAACGGCGAAAAATATTCAAAATTAGCTCCGTAATATGGACAGAAACATGGCAAACGTTGTTTATAATCAATCCTCAAGGTGTTTTTCTAATATCTATTCGATAATATATCCGTCGGGACAATTAGTTTTTCAGTAGGACCGATTGGAGTAATGGCTACCTCTGTATTTTACGCGAGATTCACTCTGGGAGTCATCAGGTGACCACTTACGCAATGTAGCCTCCTACGGCTATTCTTCAACATAAATGCATAAAACTATGTCACAATGCTGTAGACACCTTGGGGAATATGTAGAAAGCATAAGCTAGATGATAGCACATTCACAGCTCAATAGGGACTAATTGGAACGCAGCGCTTTCAAAATATAAGGCACTTCCGGATTGGATTTTTCTCAGGCTTTCGCCTGCAACATCAGTTCTGTTATACTTACAGACAATATCTTTACAGTTTTGGAAACAATAGAGTGTTTTCTATCCAAAGTTGTCAATTATATGCATATTCTAGCATCTTGTCCTGACAAAATATCCTATTTAAAACAGGAACGTTTTTAGAGTCGCAACAGGTTAATGACTGGCAGGCCCCAGAGTCAGGGAAGGCAGAATGTTCAAAAACTGGAAAAGCTAGAAAACAGGAACAAGAGACAGAAAAGAGCATTGGAAAAATGCTGGTAGGCTTGACGAATCAAAACTAACTGGCAACAGACAAACAGAGAACACAGGTATAAATACACTAGGGATAATGAGAAAGATGGGCGACACCTGGATGGGGGTGGAGACAAGCATATAGATAGGTTAAACAGATCAGGGTGTGATAAACGACCCTATGGACACAGCCAAGAAAACACAGGAGTTGCTTCGGGACAAGTCTGAATGTCCTTGAGTGGCCCAGCCAGAGCCCAGACTTGAACCCTATCTAACATCTCTGGAAAGACCTGAATGTAGTGCAGCGACGCTCCCCATCCAACATGACAGAACTTGAGAGGATCCGCATAGAAGAATGTGAGAAACTCCCCAAATACGGGTGTGCCAAGTTTGTAACGCCATACCAAAGAAGAATGGCGCCAGAGAGAATGGTGATGTTTTACGTGCTCCTAACCAACTGTGTAATTTGTTCATTTTTTGCATTGTTTGTAACTTATTTTGTAACTTATTCTGTACAATATTGTTGCTACCGTCTCTTATGACTGAAAATAACTTCTGGACATCAGAAGAGTGATTGCTCACCATGAACTGTTAAAAGCTTTTTCCTTAAACCTTTCTAGCGCAGGCGTTCCGCTAGCGGAACCCCTCGACAACATTCCGCTGAAAGGGCAGTGCGCAAAATTCAAAAATAGATTTTTTTAAATATTTAATTTTCACAGATTAACAAGTCCAATACAGCAAATGAAAGATACACATCTTGTTAATCTACCAATCATGTCCGATTTCAAAACTGCTTTACAGCGAAAACACAACATATGATTATGTTAGGTCGTAAGTAAAAAAAACAAAGCCATTTTTCCAGCCAAAGATAGGAGTCACAAAACATCCGGTGATTTTGTAGAAAAACTCATAATAAACATTGATAAAAGATCAAAGTGTTATTCACAGAATTAAAGATAGACTTCTCCTTAAAATCTCTTAAGGCTAGGGGGCACTATTTTCATTTTTGAAAAAATAACGTTCCCAAAGTAAACGGGCTATTTCTTAGAATAGAAAACACTCTAAAGTTTCCAAAACTGTAAAAATATTGTCTGTGAGTATAACAGAACTGATATTGCAGGCGAAAGCCTGAGAAAAATCCAATCAGGAAGTGACTCTTATTTTGAAATCCCTGTGTTCCTATGCATCCCTATTGCCCATTGAAAGGGATATCAACCAGATTCATTTTCTATGGCTTCCCTAATGTGTCTACAGCCACTAGACATAGTATCAGGCTTTTATTTTGAAAACTGAGCGTGAGCGACAACATTGCGTCAGTGGTCAGGTGGTGGCTCTCAGAGTGATTTGTGTGTAATAGACAAAGGCGGCCATTGTTCCTCTCGCTCCAAATGAAAAGCCAATTGTCCCGGTTGATATATTATCAAATAGGTATTTGAAAAACACCTTGAGGATTGATTCTAAAAAACGTTTGCCATGTTTCTGCCGATATTATGAATCTAATTTGGAGTTTTTCGGCATTGTCGTGACCGCAATTTCCGGTGGGTTTCTCAACAAAATGTGGACAAGAAACGGAGGTATTTCGGCTATATTAAATAATCTTTATGGAACAAAAGGAACATTTGCTGTCTAACTGGGAGTCTCGTGAGTGAAAACATCCGAAGCTCATCAAAGGTATACGATTTAATTTGATTGCTTTTCTGATTTTTGTGACCAAGCTTCCTGCTGCCAGCTGGACATAATGCCTTGCTAGGCTATCGATAAACTTACACAAATGCTTGTCTTGCTTTGGCTGTAAAAGCATAATTTCAAAGTCTGAGATGATAGGGTGATTAACAAAAGGCTAAACTGTGTTTCACTATATTTCACTTGTGATTTCATGAACATGAATATTTTCTAGTAAGATTTTTGTCCGTTGCGTTATGCTAATTAGTGTAGTTGATGACAATTCTCACGGATCCGGGAGGGGTAGTTCCAGGAGTTAATGCAACCGCTGTGTCAGATTTTTTTTTTTACTTTACGGACAAAGCATAATCTGAGAACGGTGCTCACTGCCCAAAACAGCCAGAGAAATAACTGACATTTTGTGGTCAACAGAAGTTAAAAATAACACCACAAATATTCACATTTGATGATCTTCATCAGAAGGCACTCCCAGGAATCCCAGTTTGACAATAAATGACTGATTTGTTCCATAAAGTCCATAATTTATGTCTAAATTGCCAATTGTTGTAAGCGTGTTCAGCCCACTAATTCATCTTCATGAGGCGCAAGCACTTCGTCCAGACAAAAACTTGAAAAGTTCAGTTACAAAAGTTCAGTTAGAAACATGTTAAACGATGTATGGAATCAATCGTTAGGATGTTTTTAACATAAAACATCAATAATGTTCCAACCGGAGAATTCCAATGTATGAAGAGAAGCACTGAAACGAGAGGTAACTCTGTCGGGAGCGCGCGTCATGAGACCAAGGCACTCTGCTAGACCACTGACTCAAAGAGGTCTCATGAGCCCCTCCTGTATAGTAGAATCCTCATTCAAGTTTCTAAAGACGGCTGACATCTAGTGGAAGCCGTAGGAAGTGCAACTTGACTCCATGGACACTGTGTTTTCGGTAGACCAAGCTTTGAAAAACTACAAACCTCAGATGTCCCACTTCCTGGTTGGATATTTCTCAGGTTTTCGCCTGCCATATGAGTTCTGTTATGATCACAGACATCATTCTAACAGTTGGAGAAACTTCAGAGTGTTTTCTATCCAATACTACTACTAATAAGACTAAGGAGATGGTGTGGTCTACAGGAAAAGAAGGACCGAGCACGCCCCCATGTTCATCGACGGGCCTGTATTGGAGCAGGTTGAGAGCTTCAAGTTCCTTGGTGTCCACATCACCAACAAACTAACACGGTCCAAGCACAAGACAGTGTGGAGAAGGCACGACAAAACCTTTTCCCACTCAGAAGACTGAAAAGATTTGGCATGTATGCTCATATCCTCAAGGTTTTACAGCTGCACCATCGAGAGTACTGGTTGCATCACTGCCTGGTATGGCAACTGCTCGGGCTCAGACAGCAAGGCACTACATAGGGTAGTGCGTATGGCCCAGTACATCACTGGGGCCAAGCTTCCTGCCATCCAGGACCACTATACCAGGTGGTGTCAGAGGAAGGCCCTAAAAATTGACAAAGACTCCAGCCTCATAGACTGTTCTCTCTGCTACCGCATGGCAAGCGGTACCGGAGTGCCATGTCTAAATCAAATCAAATCAATTTTATTTATATAGCTGATATTTCAAAGTGCTGTACAGAAACCCAGCCTAAAACCCCAAACAGCAAGCAATGCAGGTGTAGAAGCACGGTGGCTAGGAAAAACTACCTAGAAAGGCCAAAACCTAGGAAGGGGTGGCCAGTCCTCTGCTGGCTGTGCCGGGTGGAGATTATAACAGAACATGGCCAAGATGTTCAAATGTTCATTAATGACCAGCATGGTCAAATAATAATAATCACAGTAGTTGTCGAGGGTGCAGCAAGTCAGCACCTCAGGAGTAAATGTCAGTTGGCTTTTCATAGCCGATCATTAAGAGTATCTCTACCGCTCCTGTAGTCTCTAGAGAGTTGAAAACAGCAGGTCTGGGACAGGTAGCATGTCCAGTGAACAGGTCAGTGTTCCATAGCCGCAGGCAGAGCAGTTGAAACTGGAGCAGCAGCTCCAGGTCCAAGAGGCATAGGTCCAAGAGGCTTCTAAACAGCTTCTACCCCCAAGCCATGAGACTCCTGAACATCTATTCAAATGGCTACCCAGACTATTTTCATTGCCCCCCCCCTCCCCTGTTTTACACTGCAGCTATTCTGTTTATTATCTCTGCATAGTCACTTTAATAACACTACCTGCACGTACATACTACGTCAATTACTTTGACTAACCGGTGCCTCCCACATTGACTCTGTACCGGTACCCCCTGTATATAGCCTCGCTATTGTTATTTTACTGCTGCTTTTTAAGTATTTGTTACTTTTATTTCTTTCTTTTTGGGGGGTATTTTTCTAAAAACTGCATTTTTGGTTAAGGGCTTGTAAGTAAGCATTTCACTGTTTTCGGTGCATGTGACAAATAGAATTTCATTTGATTTGACTTAAGGCTGTAATCGCTGCCAAAGATGCTTCAACAAATACTGAGTAAAGGGTCTGAATACTAATCAGACGTTTCTTTTTTTATTTATAATACATTTGCAAAAATGTCTAAATGCCTGTTTTTGCTTTGTCATTATTGGGTATTGTGTGTAGATTGGTGCGGGAAAAAAACTATTTAATCAGTTTTAGAACAAGGCTGTAACGTAATGTGGAAAAATTCAAGGGGTCTGAATACTTTCCGAATGGATTGTACAAGCGAATATATTGATAAAAGGCACCTTGTCCTAGAGAGATTTACACGGTTATCAAAATGTCACGCCAGGGTAAGCCTATTCGAAACAGCCATTATTTTAAGTGTTTCAAAAATCCCCTATGGGAAAAATGAATGGTCGAAAAACAATTGCAAACATTTCCCTGCATGACCGCTAGGTTTCATGGGTATTGTGACTGATACTGTGGTACTCTATTGCCATTGGTTTATCCATTCAAAAGGACCCATGTGCATGTCATATTGGGAGCATGTCAAATTGGGTGTCCAATGAAAGATGAGTCTATATATTTTTTTTTTTTAAATTAAGACATATATACATTTTTCAACAATCTTCCATCCTAAAATTAGGAATAAGCAAATGCTTTGATTTCTGGTCAAGCAAATGGAAAAGGGGTCTCAGATGACATATACCAGAAAAAAGTCTTAAAGGGTATTAGAAATACATTAAAACACATTAATGTTGAAGTAAAGACCCATACCAACTAATATCAAAACTTATATTTAGTTTTGGAGAAATTAATTGCCTTGTGTAAGTTTAAGAAACATTTCCTTGTGCCTTGTAGTTCCGTTACCGAAAACCAACAAATCTTTAAGATATTTTCTAATTTCTCCCTCATGAGGAAGAATAATGAAAGTTCACAGAAGTAACAAGTAAATGCTTAAATATCAATAGTTATAGTGTATTTACAGATATCAAGTTTGTTTATGAATTATATAGTGATGAAACTCATAATTCTGTGACCAAATCGGTAATGGAATTACTGAAAAATCCATAATGGAATTATTGCAATTGAATTGTCTACAATGGGAAATCATAGTAGTCACAAACCACAGTTAGATTACTTGTTACTGTCCTCCCTTATACTACCTGTCACGACTTCTGCAGAAGTCAAAGCCTCTCCTTGTTTGGGAGGTGCTCGGCGGTCGACGTTACCGGTCTTCTAGCCATCATTGATCCATTTTTCATTTTCCATTGGTTTTGTCTTGTCTTCCTACACACCTGGTTTCAATCCCATTCATTACCTGTTGTGTATTTAGCCCTCTGTTCCCCTCATGTCTTTGTCAGAGATTGTTTGTTATGTCAGTGTTGTATATATTTTTGTATTGGTGCGCGATGGGTCCTCGTACCTATTTTTGTTATTTGTTACATTTAGTGTTTGGAGTATGTTTCATTTATTGTTATTAAATAACTCCATTACACTCAGTTTGATTCTCCTGCGCCTGACTTCCCTGCCACCTATACACACGACTCTGACACTACCACACTGTTATGTTCAGCTAAATAACTGGTTTTTTTTCCCCTCTTTCTGTCATTTGGTGGTCAAAGCAAGACTGTGAAAACAGTTTGGGCAACGCCTTCCTCTCACTCTTCCTCTCTCTACCCCTGGCAGGAAACAATCTCAGAAGTTTATGTTTCACAAGTTTGGACAGCACAGTACAGTACATTAAAGAAAAGTACAGTAATATACAGCAGAGTAGGGTACAGTATAATGTACCGTACTAAACATATCTACTTTACTGTACTGTGCTGTGATGTCCAAACTTATGAAACAAAGACGTCTATGATTGTTTCAGATTTTGCCTGGTCCTTTACCAACCAAATGTGATCTTGTTTGGGGTCAGAGCTCATTACCATTATAGCCCGTGTGTAGAATTGTCACGTTCTGACCTTAGTTAATTGTTATGTCTTTGTTTTAGCATGGTCAGGGCGTGAGTTGGGTGGGTTGTCTATGTTCCGTTTTCTATGTTGTGTTTTGCGTTTGGCCTGGTATGGTTCTCAATCAGAGACAGGTGTCGTTAGTTGTCTCTGACTGAGAATCATACTTAGGTAGCCTTTTCCCACTTGTGTTTCGTTGTTTATTTTCTGTCTAGTGTTTTCTGCACTCTTCAGGACTGTTTCGGTTTTCGTTAATTTCACGTTGTTATTTTTGTATTTTCAGTGTTCAGTCAATAAACATCATGAACACATACCACGCTGCGCATTGTTCCGGCATTTCTTACTCCTCGTCAGAGGAGGACGAAGAATTCCCGTTACAAGAATAGTACCCAAATATGCCAAAGAAGGATATTAGACAGTTCTACAGTTGTAAATACCTATTCAGGGTACAGCACCATGAAGAGAATGATATTCATATGCATTTCGGTATAGTACAGATCAGGGACCCATGATGTAATTCCGTTACCGTAATTCCTTCACCTAGTGTAGTTTACTAACACAAATATATTTGTTCAAACTCAAGGTGTCATGTCATAGCTGACACCCCACTCTTGGAATCTTAATTCGGAACAGATATTTAACAGAGCTTTTTGGAAAACGTGGTCACATAAAAAAAAGCTGAGGGAGAATTTACTGTAATTCTGTTATCAAACTCTGTATCTGTAAAGTTCTTCCAGTAAATGTGTTTTTGTGAAATTTCCTGTGTAAATTGTTTAAAATAGTCCTTGTGCATAGAGTTGTATGGTTCGTTAAACTTTGATATCAATGGTTATTGTTTGGCAAACATTTTTAAGTGAAAAATCTGATTCAAAGAGTAATTCCATTACTGTGGAATTGCCCCATTACATGGGACATTGTGATCTGTAACATCCACTATATATCCATCACACCCAAGACATTGCAGACAAGAGAGTTACATTTCTCATCCTTTTTAAGATTCAGATTCCTTTTTGCAACATTAGTTAGAAGGACACGTCCATTTTAAACATCAGATAAAAAATATTTTTTTTTGCTGATTAATCTTTTCATTTGAGTGGTTTGAACCATAAGAAATGTTTACTTGCAATAGCTAAGAGGCAAAACATAGCTAATGGTCACAAGACAAATAGTCCAGTGAAATAACAAGAACAATGTTCAGAACCATTTTATTTGTTGCTAATGAATGTCAGGTTAACAATTACAAATCACCTAGTTGGACCTCACTGGTTGATAATAATTTCTTACATGTGTAAAGCACATTTCATTACAAAAATAATTTATAAGTTCCTTAAAAGAAATGTTGTATGCATCTCCAGCACAAACGTGTACTTGGCTGAACATGGATCAACTCTGGATATGATATAAAGGATTTAAGTGCAGTACTGAGTGATGACTGACCACCAAGATAGCATTAAGCAATATCCTTCCAAAGGCTGAAATGTTTTCCTTATTTCACTGGCCTGAGTGAAATGTCAGACCTACGGTAGAGTGTGTCATATTGATCAATCATGTGATCATGTCAATCAAGTGATGCCATTGAGACCAAGGAGAGAAGCAAATAAAATGCTAGTTGGCTAAGGAAAGGGTGTGTACGTACATCATTATGTCATTATCGCTACATTGGTGGTTTAATTTTGCTCGCTGATGGTTATTCATGGTTTATAAAAGCAAAACCTTTGTATCAAGTAAGTAACACAAACAAATCCTGCAGAGTGGTCCAAACAGGGCTTAGGTGGAAATCCCTGAGATATCTGGAAAACCTAGGAATTTTGGGAAAGTTAGCAGCATTTTGCAACCCTAGGTGGAACATGAAGGTTTTCATTGGTTAATAGTTGTGCTCCATCCATGGTGTGCAAATTGCTCATATACCAATTTCACCCGTGCTCTTTCTCAATGATTATTTTCTAGATTCTTTGCGTCCGCTCTCTTCACCTCCTTTATGTGGTGCTTATGTAGTTATTGAGATAGAGCACAGTTCTCAATGCACTTCATTCTGGGCAACTGTCCCTGATGCCAGCAGCTGATTGATGACATCATCATTATAGGACAGGCTGTCTCTGAGAACTTGCACAGTGTGTTGACCAATCACGGGAGGGGGCATCGGCTCCCTGCTCTCAAAGGTGCTGAATCGGACCGCTGGCCCTGTGGAAAAAGAGTAGATACAAATTGGTTACACTAAAAACAAACTACAACTTCCGACTTTTGGTGAAGCTTATAAATGCTTCATAAAGCCTTCATAAACACTACATGTGTTACACATATTCTAAAGCCGTATGTAATGCTTTATAAAGGGTTCATAAATGTGGCATAACTGTGTGACATAACCACCCATGTCAAATGTGACATAACCCACTATGTCAAATATGACATAAACCTGTGCTTTATAAAAGGTGGCATTAGCACCTCTTAATAAAGGCCTTATAAATCATATTATTGGGGATTCACAAAGCATTTATAACCATGCCATGCATCTTGGTAGAGCATTGCAATGCCAGGATAGTGGGTTTGATTCCCGGGACCATCCATGCATAATAATTTATTCACACATGACTGTAAGTCACTTTGGATAAAAGCGCCTGATAAATTATATATATATATTATATTACTCTAAAACATTTATAGGACGGCCCAACCTCTTTCCCTCTTGGGTGCATTGTCAATATTGGACCTGACCTTAACCTTCTCCGAAATGCTCTACTGCCTTTTAATTTTTTTTATTTTTTTTTATCCCCGAAATTAGATTCTCATTCTTTCAGGTTTTCCCATTTTGTTCACACTTAAAAAAATATATAGAAAACAACCAAATGTCATTTTCTGTCTTCACAACAATGCATCACCACATCAGGGGTAGACTTTTGAGGTTTGGGAAAAATCTATGAAATTTTGATATTTTTGTGTGGTTTCCCTTTAATTCAGTGAGCATGTCCTGCAATGTTGTTTGGTTAGCAGGTTTTCTGTAGAGTAGTAATTGCATGTGATGATTATTTATTCCATATACAGTGATTCGATTTGTGGTCCCTATGGAATGGGTAGAGTAAAAAGCCAGCAACACTTCATATTATACAGAGCCCCATGAAATGACACTATATTTACAATCTACAGACCCTACTGAGTATTCTCTACAATAATTTTACTGCGGCACCCAGAATAGTACTCGCTCTAAGCCAATATCTATTCCATATACAGTGATTCGCAATGGGGGCATTTATTTGACCTTGGAACATCTTAAAACCAACATTTAATGCAAATGTCACTTAAATATGAACAAATATGAATCATTGTTAATGTTTAGATAAATTGTTTCATATATATCATGAATAAATACAGGTTATTGACACCTTTTTACTATTACGTGGGGGACTTTTATTTTGATAATTTGAGAAATTCTGACGTTATTTTTTAGTGTTGATGACTTGACGCTGATCATATGGCGAGTCCGCAAATCAAATGCACACTTGTGGTGCCACTGGAAAATGAACGACAATTGACGTACCCTTTGTTTATTTAAATACTGCTGAACACAAAAATAAATACATAATGGAACAATTTCAAAGATTTAACTGAGTTACAGTTTATATAAGGAAATCAGTCAACTGAAAAAAATTAATTAGGCCCTAATCTATGGATTTCAAATGACTGGGCAGTGGTGCAGCCATGGGTGGGCCTGGGAGGGCATAGGCCCATCCACTCGGCAGCCAGGCTCAGCCACTCGGGAGACAGGCCCAGCCAATTAGTTTTCCCCACAAAACACCTCAGATGATCCTGTAGGTGAAGAAGCCGGATGTGAAGTTCCTGGGCTGACGTGGTTACACAAGGGATTATATTAGCAAAGGTGAAATTCATACGAATGGGGATGAAAACAAATTTGTGCACAACATTAGAGAGAAATAAGCTTTTTGTACATATGGCACATTTCTGGGATTTTTTAATTTCCGCTCATGTAACATGGGACCAATACTTTACATGTTGCGTTTATATTTCTGTTCAATGTAGTTTGTAGTAGTTGAGTTAGATTACATTGTAGCTACCTCAATTGTTATTTCAAATACTTTTGGTGACTTCACAGCAATTGCTAACTAGCCTGAATGTAGCTAGCTAGCAGGCTCAGCTATATAAAAATTGAAGAGGAATATAATAATACGTATCAAATGGAGTTTCTACATCTCCCCATTTAGAGTTCCTGGCACAGCACAGACATGCCTTATCCAGATGGTGTGACATAAGCATTTCATAACAGACATGCTACCTTTCTTTGTTGTTACTTTTAAGGTTAGAACCAACATGCAGTACCTCCAGCAGGCAGAGAACCATTTGTCTGCCCGCTCAGGGTCGAGCTACACTATTCACAGCCCTTTGCAATGTTCAATGTAATTGCATTGCTGGACATTGTGAAAGTTAATGTATTTGAATTGTTTTAAAACTGTATTGAGAACCATACCAGGCCAAGACATAGAAATACAAATCATAGAAAAAGGACATAGAATGCCCACCCTAGTCACACCATGGCCAAACCAAAATAGAGAATAAAAAGCCTCTCTATGGCCAGGGAGTGACAATGGCCAAATGTGTCGGAATTTATAGTAAGTAGACGTCATATGAAAGGTGGCTGACTGATACAAGCCAGTAGCCTTTATGTGCAGAATGGCTGTCACATAGACCAAAGCGTGGTAAACGTACATTTGAACTTTATTTAAAAATGACGCCAACAAAACGAAGAACAAAAATACAATGCTTTGGGCTATGTGGTTTAAAACATGTAGACAGCTTTATTTGAAATTTAGAAAAAAGGACAGCTAGTCACACCATGGTGATAATTGGCCAGGGCGTGACAATGGCCAAATGTGTCGGAATTTATAGTAAGTGTTGAATAACATTTATGTTTGTGTGACCATACATCATTAAGCCTTTGATACAAGCCATTTATGCAGAATGGCTGTCACAGGTGGACTGAAGTTGAAGACTCAAGGATGATCAATGTCAAGTCTCATAGCAAAGGGGTACGGCGCCGACAGAGATGGCCGCGTGGTTCCTAGGAAACTATGCATTTTTTTCTTACATTGGTACCCCATGTCAGCTTAGGTTTCATTACATTCGAGAAGAACTACTGAATATAAGAGCAGCGTCAACTCACCATTAAAATATGATCCTGTGTTCTGCCTTTCACCCAGGACAACGGAATGGAACAGACCCAAAAACAACTTTTTAAAAGAGGGAAACGAAGCGGTCTTCTGGTCAGACTCCGGAGAACTGCACCAAGCATCCTTCCAATGTCCAGTTGACAACAAGGTTGATGAAATCCCTGATTTAGAGATTTCTTTGCTTCACACACTGGATAGACAAATCGGTCAGCCTGCTGGTTTCTCCACGCATCGCGCCGACAGAAACAAACATTATCTACGTGGTGTGGTCACAAAGCATACAGGAACTCAAGTCTCTTCTGATTTATAATCACACCGCATTATCTACCAAGGGAATTCTCTTATATAATCACAGCCCCCCCAAGCAGACACATTGATGGCTCTGAACAAACTTTATTTGACTCTTTGCAAACTGGAATCCATATATCCTGAGGCTGCATTCATTGTAGCTGGGGATTTTAACAAGGCTAATCTGAAAACAAGACTCCCTAAATTGTATCAGCATATCGATTGCGCAACCAGGGCTGGAAAAACCTTGGATCATTGCTATTCTAACTTCCGCATTCATTGTAGCTGGGGACTGAAAACAAGCATATAAGGCCCTGCTCTGCTCTCCTTTCGGAAAAGCTGACCACGACTCCATTTTGTTGATCCCTGCCTACAGACAGAAACTAAAACAAGAAGCTCCCGTGCTGAGGTCTGTTCAACGCTGGTCCGACCAATCTGATTCCACACTCCAAGACTGCTTCCATCACGTGGACTGGGATATGTTTCGTATTGCATCAAACAACAACATTGACGAATACGCTGATTCGGTGAGCGAGTTCATTAGAACGTGCGTTGAAGATGTTGTTCCCATAGCAACGATTAAAACATTCCCAAACCAGAAACCGTGGATTGATGGCAGCATTCGCATGAAACTGAAAGCGTGAACCACTGCTTTTAATCAGGGCAAGGTGACCGGAAACATGACCGAATACAAACAGTGTAGCTATTCCCTCCGCAAAGCAATCAAACAAGCTAAGCGTCAGTATAGAGACAAAGTAGAATCTCAATTCAACGGCTCAGACACAAGAGGTATGTGGCAGGGTCTACAGTCAATAACGGATTACAAAAAGAAAACCAGCCCCGTCACGGACCAGGATGTCTTGCTCCCAGGCAGACGAAATAACTTTTTTTGCCCGCTTTGAGGACAATACAGTGCCACTGACACGGCCAGCAACCAAAACATGCAGACTCTCCTTCACTGCAGTCGACGTGAGGAAAACATTTAAACGTGTTAACCCTCGTAAGGCTGCAGGCCCAGAGAGCATCCCCAGCCGCGCCCTCAGAGCATGCGCAGACCAGCTGGCTGGTGTGTTTACGGACATATTCAATCAATCCATATCCCAGTCTGTTGTTCCCACATGCTTCAAGAGGGCCACCATTGTTCCTGTTCCCAAGAAAGCTTAGGTAACTGAGCTAAACGACTGCCCCGTAGCACTCACTTCCGTCATCATGAAGTGCTTTGAGAGACTAGTCAAGGACCATATCACCTCCACCCTACCTGACACCCTAGACCCAATCCAATGTGCTTACCGCCCAGATAGGTCCACAGATGATGCAATCTCAACCACACTGCACACTGCCCTAACCCATCTGGACAAGAGGAAAACCTATGTGAGAATACTGTTCATCGACTACAGCTCGGCATTTAACACCATAGTGACCCCCAAGTTCGTCATCAAGCTCGAGACCCTGGGTCTCGACCCTGCCCTGTGCAACTGGGTACTGGACTTCCTGACGGGCCATCCCCAGGTGGTGAGGGTAGGCAACAACATCTCCACCCCGCTGATCCTCAACACTGGGGCCCACAAGGGTGCGTTCTGAGCCCTCTCCTGTACTCCCTGTTCACCCACGACTGCGTGGCCACGCACGCCTCCAACTCAATCATCAAGTTTGCGGACGACACAACAGTGGTAGGCTTGATTACAAACAACGACGAGACGGCCTACAGGGAGGAGGTGAGGGCCCTCGGAGTGTGGTGTCAGGAAAATAACCTCACACTCAACGTCAACAAAACTAAGGAGATGATTGTGGACTTCAGGAAACAGCAGAGGGAACACCCCCCTATCCACATCGATGGAACAGTAGTGGAGGGCAGCAAGTTTTAAGTTCCTCGGCGTACACATCACAGACAAACTGAATTGGTCCACCCACACAGACAGCATCATGAAGAAGGCGCAGCAGCGCCTCTTCAACCTCAGGAGGCTGAAGAAATTCGGCTTGTCACCAAAAGCACTCACAAACTTCTACAGATGCACAATCGAGAGCATCCTGTCGGGCTGTATCACCGCCTGGTATGGCAACTGCTCCGCCCACAACCGCAAGGCTCTCCGAGGGTAGTGAGGTTTGCACAATGCATCACTGGGGGCAAACTACCTGCCCTCCAGGACACCTACACCACCCGATGTTACAGGAAGGCCATAAAGATCATCAACAACCACCAAAGACAACAACCACCCGAGCCACTGCCTGTTCACCCCGCTATCATCCAGAAGGCGAGGACAGTACAGGTGCATCAAAGCTGGGACCGAGAGACTGAAAAACAGCTTCTATCTCAAGGCCATCAGACTGTTAAACAGCAACCACTAACATTGAGTGGCTGCTGCCAACACACTGACACTGACTCAACTCCAGCCACTTTAATAATGGGAATTGATGGGAAATGATGTAAAATATATCACTAGCCACTTTAAACAATGCTACATAATATAATGTTTACATACCCTACATTATTCATCTCATATGTATACATACTGTACTCTATATCATCTACTGCATCTTTATGTAATACATGTATCACTAGCCACTTTAACTATGCCACTTTGTTTACATACTCATCTCATATGTATATACTGTACTCGATACCATCTACTGTATCTTGCCTATGCCGCTCTGTACCATCACTCATTCATATATCTTTATGTGCATATTCTTTATCCCCTTACACTTGTGTCTATAAGGTAGTAGTTTTGGAATTGTTAGCTTGATTACTTGTTGGTTATTACTGCATTGTCGGAACTAGAAGCACAAGCATTTCGCTACACTCGCATTAACCTGTTGAAACTCTGGGGGCGCTATATCATTTTTGGATAAAAGGACGTGCCTGTTTTAAGCGCAATATTTTGTCACAAAAAGATGCTCGAATATGCATATAATTGGTAGCTTTGGAAAGAAAACACTCTGACGTTTCCAGAACTGCAAAGATATTTTCTGTGCGTGCCCTAGAACGTGAGCTACAGGCAAAACCAAGATGAAACGGCATCCAGGAAATGACAAGGATTTTTGAGGCTCTGTTTTCCATTGTCTCCTTATATGGCTGTGAATGCGAGAGGAGTGAGTCAGGCCTTTCTGTCGTTTCCCCAAGGTGTCTGCAGCATTGTGACGTATTTGTAGGCATATCATTGGAAGATTGACCATAAGAGACCACATTTACCAGGTGTCCGCCCGGTGTCCTGCGCCGAAATTGGTGCGCAAAAGTCAGCTGCAAGTATTTTTCCACAGAATTCAGAGAAGAATGCAGGCTTCCACGAATGATATATCAATGAAGAGATGTGAAAAAACACCTTGAGGATTGATTCCAAACAACGTTTGCCATGTTTCGGTCGATATTATGGAGTTAATTCGGAAAAAGTTTGACGTTGTAGGTGACTGAATTTTCGGTTCGTTTCGGTAGCCAAATGTGATGTACAAAACGGAGCGATTTCTCCTACACAAAGACGCTTTCAGAAAAAACTGCACATTTGCTATGTAACTGAGAGTCTCCTCATTGAAAACATCCGAAGCTCTTCAAAGGTAAATTATTTTATTTATTTGGTTATCTGTTTTTTGTGAAAATGTTGCGTGCTAAATGCTACTCAAAATGCTAAGCTAGCTTAGCATACTCTTACACAAATTAGTGAATTGCTATGGTTCAAAAGCATATTTCGAAAATCTGAGATGACAATGTTGTTAAGAAAAGGCTAAGCTTGAGAGCAGGCGCATTATTTTCATTTTATTTGCGATTTTCAAAAATCGTTATAACGTTACGTTATGCTAATGAGCTTGAGGCTATAACTGGATACAGGTTTTTTCATAGCCAAACGTGAACAAAACGGAGCGATTTGTCCTACACAAATAATATTTTTTGAAAAACTGAACATTTGCTATCTAACTGAGAGTCTCCTCATTGAAAACATCTGAAGTTCTTCAAAGGTAAATGATTTTATTTGAATGATTTTCTTGTTTTTGTGAAAATGTTGCTGGCTGAATTCTAGGCTTATAGCTATGTTAGCAATCAATACTCTTACACAAATGCTTGTTTAGCTATGGTTGAAAAGCATATTTTGAAAATCTGAGATGACAGTGTTGTTAACAAAAGTCTAAGCTTGAGAGCAAATATATTTATTTCATTTCATTTGCGATTTTCATGAATAGTTAACGTTGCGTTATGCTAATGAGCTTGAGGCTATAAATAGAATCCCGGATCCGGGATTGCACGACACAACAGATTAAACTCTGCATCTGTTTTAAAGTCACCATTGGCTTCATGATAAAATCCAAGAGCAGTTTCCTTCCTCTCCAGCAACTGAGTTAGGAAGGACACCTGTATCTTTGTAGTAACTGGGTGTATTGGTACACCATTCAAAGTGTAATAATAACTTCACCATGCTCAAAGGGATATTCAATGTCTGTTTATTTTTTATTTACTGATAGGGGCCCTTCTTTGCGAGGCCCCTGATAGGTGCCCTCCCTTTCTGTTTGTGTGGTTGGACACAGGTGTGCTGGAGCCAGAGCGGATCCTCACTAGCTGCAACCCGTTCCATAATCAAGACCTCTTACAAATACTCAGTCCTGCCACTTCCACTCTGCTGGATCGTAATCTCTGTTCAGTCATGCTTCTAGCTATTTGTTGTTATTTAAGATCCTGTCTCCTGCTGTGCCTATTTCTTTGCCTGACGCTGTTTCTCTTCTCACTGCAATTTTGCCGCTCTGACTCTGGTTCCTGTCTCCTGTTCCACATCATACTACCCTGTTCTGGATTCAACTCATCATCACTCCCTTGGATTCCCCTCTAGACCTGTTTACCCTGTCCCAACCCAGCTCACTCCAACCTCCGCCTCCACATCTGGTTTCCTACAACTCATCCAAGCTTCCCTGGATCTGCACTTCATCCCTCCCTGTGTTACAATAAATATCTTGGTTCATTCATCCCCACTCCCTAGTCTGAGTCTGCTCTTGGGTTCCCCTGTGCTGCTCCGCTTAACAGTACGATCCGGCTGAGATATGAACCCAGCAGACTCGAATACTCTCCACCAAATTCTCAATGGTCAAAGCACACTGCTCAATCAACATGACAATCCCTAAAATCCCTTCTGGAGACTATCAATGAGTTTTCACTGAACCTGTCTGTTCTACAGAGTCAAACCTTCGCCCAAAGCTCACAACCTGTTCCTACTCCCGAGTGCTACGATGGAAATCTCGGAGCTTGCAGAGTTTTTCTAGTACAATGTTCACTAGTATATGAGCAACAGCCCAGCTATTATGCTAGTGAAAGAGCCAATATTTTGTTTTTGATTGGTTGCCTCTATGGTGCTGCGCTTTCCTGGGCCACTGCTGTGTGGGAAAGACTGTCACCCATTGGCTTCTCCTATAGCAGATTCATGGAGGAGATGAGGAAGGTCTTCGACCACCCAATCTGCGGAAAGGATGCTGCTAAACGACTCCTGTCCCTCCGTCAAGGCGCCCAGAGTGTTGCTGAAATGGCATGTGAGTTCCGCACCCTCTGAGTTGGCATCCATGGACGGATACTGATCTTGCTGAACTCCTTTCTCTCACTATCCGCATTGACAACAGCCTCCGGGCGCGTCGGAGGGTAGGTAGGGTTGCAAGTTCCTTAACATCTGCTTCAGTGCCTTTCTCTTCTCCTCCAACTGCATCCTTACCCCAGGCATATTCTAAGCCTGAACCAATGCAGCTCGGCTGGACCAGTCTATCTCCAGAGGAGAGGCAGCGGCGTGTCTATACTGTGGCCAGGTTGGCCACCTGGTCTCCGCTTGTTCCCTGCGTCCAGTAAAAGTTGGGCCTGGACACCAGTCCACTTAACGCCCCTCTCGATGCCAAGCTTCTCTTCCGTGTCTGTGAGAAAACCATTCCAGTCATCCTACGTCTCTCTGGTAATCACCAGGAAAAGATCAGTTTCCACATAATTAACAGTCCCAACTCTCCCCATGTTTCTGGGTCATCCATGGTTAAAACTTTAAAAAAGACGCTCGGAAATTAATCTCAGCTGGCTCGGTCTGTGTCCGGTATAAAACATCCACCAAACCTACATCCGGTCTGCTTCGCCCTCTTCCCATACCCAGTCGCCCCTGGTCACACTTAACTCTGGACTTCATTACTGGCCTTCCTCCATCTAACGGTAACTCAGTCATCCTCACTATTATTGACTGATTTTCCAAAGCGGCTCACTTCATTCCCCTCCAAGCTTCCT
This sequence comes from Oncorhynchus masou masou, assembly GCF_036934945.1. Classification (NCBI taxonomy): domain Eukaryota; kingdom Metazoa; phylum Chordata; class Actinopteri; order Salmoniformes; family Salmonidae; genus Oncorhynchus; species Oncorhynchus masou. The sequence continues at coordinate 31,628,414 of NC_088239.1, forward strand.
TCCTCCAGGGAGACTACGGACCTACTGGTATCCCATGTATTGTGGCTGCATGGCATCCCTATTGATATCGTTTCTGACAGGGGACCCCAGTTTACTTCCCAGGTATGGAGAGCCTTCTGCACAGCACTTGGTATTAAGGTTAGCTTTTCATCTGGATATCACCCCCAGACCAATGGCCAGACCGAGCGGGCCAATCAGTAGTTGGAGACTGCCCTATGCTGTGACTTCGGCTAACCCTTCCTCCTGGAGTGCCCAGTTACCCTGGGTGGAATATGCCCACAATACCCTCATCAACGCCTCGTCAGATATGTCACCCTTTGAGTGTTCCCTGGGTTTCCAACCAAACTTGTTCCCTGCCCAAGAGGTCGAGGTGCCCTCAGTCCAGGACCACATGCGCCGTTGTTATCGCACCTGTAGGAGGGCCCGGGCTGCTTTTTGGGTGCCTCCACCAGGACCCAATCTCAAGCTAACCGTCGATGTGCTTCAGCTCCAGTCCAAAGGGTATAGCTCTCGTCTAAGGACTTGCCCTTGAAAGTGGCTTCCAGAAAACTAGCGGCCCGATTTATTGGTCCATTTGAGATTGATCATGTCATTAAGCCCTCTGCTGTGCATCTAAAACTCCCAAACTCTCTCTAAATCCACCCCATCTTCCATGTGTCTTTAATTAAACCAGTCTGCTCCAGTCACCTGTCTCCCCCTGCAGCTTCTCCTCCACCCCCTCGGCTCATCAATGACCATCCTGCCTATACTGTCCAGCGGCTTTTGGATGTACTCCGTCGGGGTCACGGTTGCTAGTATTTTGGTGGACTGGGAGGGATACGGGCCTGAGGAGCGCTGCTGGGTGCCCTGTCACATTCTGGACCCATCCCTCCTACAGGATTTCCATTCCTCACACCCTGACAATCCAGGTAGTGCGCCCGTAGGGGGGTGTACTTGCACATCTGCTCCTGCCACACCCCCTAATGGACATCCGGTGTCTCCTTAACCTGCAGCCACTCCCCCAGTACACTCTCTCTCCAACCACACACAAACAGAAAGGGAGTGGAGATGGGTGTGCTGGAGCCAGAGCGGATCCTCACCAGCTGCAATCCGTTCCATAATCAAGACCTCTACAAATACTCAGTCCTGCCACTTTCACTTTGCCGGATCGTAATCGCTGTTCATTCAGTCATGCTTCTAGCTATTTGTTATATAAGATCCTGTATCCTGCTGTGCCTATTTCTTTGCATGACGCTGTTTCTCCTCCTCACTGCAGTTTTGCCGCTCTGACTCTGGTTCCTGTCTCCTGTTCCACATCTCACCACCCTGCTACCCTGTTCTGGATTAAACTCATCACTCCCTTGGATTCCCCTCTAGACCTGTTTACCCTGTCCCAACTCAGCTCAATACAACCTCAGCCTCCACATCTGGTTTCCTACAACTCATCCAAGCTTCCCTGGATCTGCACTTCATCTCTCCCTGTGTTACAATAAAAATCTTGGTTCATTCATCCCCTTTTCCTAGTCTGAGTCTGCTCTTGGGTTCCCCTATGCTGCTCCGCTTAACATAAACTGATGAGTATCCTGTACAATCCCCCTCTTGGTCAAAATCTATGTCATGTATACAAAAGCTTTTCATTGACTATCAAACAGTGAATTTCAAATAAAGGTCCCTTACTGTTTGACGAACGATATCCAACCCCAGAAGTTAAACAATTGTGGGTAATGCAACACAAGGACACCGACATTGCGGTAAAGCAACCCGAAAGCAGAGTTTTGGTATGCAGTAAAGTCTGTCATCTGGTATTTACACCACATATCAATCGCTGTGCTTTTCAATAGCTTTGGAGACTCGCGGGGGATGTCAGACAAAAACAAGCCATTTGAGGATAAAGGGCCACATCTCCACATCCTCAGAGGGATCCGATCAAGGTCTGAACATTCTATAACCATTTCCTGACGCTTTCTATGATTGCATTTCTGTAGAGGACATACGTTTTCGGCAGACTGGAAATAGCGATTTTTCAATTGGTGGGCGCTGCCATAAAATTTGTCGTTGCTTCACTGCTTTGATTCCAGTTTGTGATTTTTCTCTCTGCCACTGCGAGTAAATACATCCGTTGATCTAATGACTGTTTGCTGGAACCATGACATACTGCATTATGAGATACAGTTTAGATGTAGAGAATATTGAAAAATAAGAGCCATACAATGCTTTTCCAAATAAACCACAAGGGCTGGACTGAAACCAATGCCCCATATGACACCCAAATCTCTGTACCAACTTTTCAGACGGGAGGTTAACTACAAAACTGAGAGAACGCACCAAAGGACTGAGGCTGTTTTCAATGAAAGATGAGGCCAGGCCGTAAAATGTGAGATCAGAATGAAAAGCAAAGATGGGAGGGAAAGAAAGGAGGGGAGAACAGGACCCTGAACATGGCTGTGTGCGTGTGTGAGGACACGTGCGGTTTCCCTCTGCCTTTCGATGCCTCAGCAGTTATGAACGATGCCCTCACCACATCCTCTATTTCCTCCCCCTCTCCTTCGATACGATGGGCGGCCGCAAGGCCACATCTGCTTTCCCACACTGTTCCGTTATCGGAGGAAGATGCTCCTCGTAGTCTCACCACAAAAAGCTCTCTGTTCTGTTCGGGTCTTTCCATCTTTCCTTTTCTAGTCCTCCGCTGGGTCTTACAACAGACTGATTCTCTCTCCCTCAATCTAGAGTCTTTCCCAACCTCTCTGCTTTCATTTCTATTGGAGATCAATTCATCAGGTGAAAAACTCAAGGCCTCATCGTAAATCAAAGGGATTTATCCCTCTATTGAAATATGCATGTACACACACACCCACCCACCCACATTCTGTGCCCAGCAGTTCCATAGCCGGTGCCAACTCATTACTGGCCATGGCTCAGCTCCAGAGTATTGTAAATGGGATGGATCGGTCCGATGCAGACAGTCCCATTCAGGAAGCAGCCTTTTGGGGGACACGGATGGAGAGAGACAGGGAGACTAAGCCAGTGAGACAGAGGGCATCGGGGCTTCCTGGCCTCCTAAGGAAATAGCATGCCGCCGAGCCTGAGGTTTCAGTGCTCAGTGGCCCATGAGTCAGCCAACAGACCCACAGGCCCACAGGAGATTTGTGGAAAAGTCAAGAGAATTTGATAAATACCTAAATAAGCGGTGAGTCAACACATACTGGAGCTCTCTGTATGGCCCATTCCTGACGTTACTCTGTGAAACGACAGACGATTGAGATAAAGAATTTAAAAAGACTGTCTGCCCAGTGGGTTGGCACAAAAGGGCCAAGAATGGGACAAAAGAGCGGTGCTCATGTGCAGTCCTATGCCCTTGAGGTTCTTGGTTCCTGCTGGTTGCGCGGGGTGGGGGCACATCCGGGACAAAGATGAAGTGAGAGGGGTTCAAACTCTGAAACCACACATAACCCCTGACGACAGTGGTTTGAGACACGTCTCAGCCACTCTTCTGTCTTTGCCCCTCGCTACCATGTATCAAACACTTTTCTTTCGCATCTGTTTGATCAAGGAAAATAAAATATGTGGGAGGGAGAATCAGAATGTAGATCTTCTTAAAAGCAATAACTAAACCAGTCAGATGAAGTAGGGCTATGAGAAGAGAATACTTTCCGATGTATCGTGACAAAGTATTGCTCATTATATTAAAAAGAACAGTGTGACACTGTGTCCCTCTCTCCTCTCTCTTGCAATTGTTACTCTCTTTGGCTCTTATTCCAGTTTCAAAGAAAATGATGGAGAGAGGAGTGGAGATGGGGGGAAGACTCATTCACAGCATGAAGCTCCACAACAGAGCTGTCGGTTGAAGTACATCTTCATCCTCTGCACTTTGAACCCACGCAACAAGTCACCCCTTTTCAGTCTCTTTAATCAGCCTCCCTGGCTTCCCTTGAACGGTGGAATACATGTTTCATGGGCATTTCTCTCGTGAGAAATGGATACAGAGTGGTCTGTATGAAAAAGTCACATTTTTGATCTCACAGAAAACTTTTTATCCTCCCTGATTATTGCCATACAATTTTTAAAACACACCCCGACTGTATACATGCATGTACTTTATGTAGCCATGTGCACGCGCACACACACACACACACACACACACACACACACACACACACACACACACACACACACACACACACACACACACACACACACACACACACACACACACACACACACACACACACACACACACACACACACACACACACACCACACATTTCTTGACTTTGTTGCATCACGATTCCACCATCCACCATAATAGAGTTTAAGAAAATAAAAATGTGTATTTTACAACGAATGCTTCATTGAGGGATCTACATCCAGCAGAGAGTGACCTAAATGCTCTGTAATATAAAATGGCCTGAGGAGGAAATGCAGCTTAAAGAACCTTGATGTCAGAGTTAAGAGGCCTGGTGGTTCCCTCAGCACCCAAGCAGCTCTTTGAGAGCGAGTGCTTCGGTGGGTTTGCAGTGGGGAGGAGATAGAGATGTTTCAGCCTGGGCAATTCACGCTGGGACCCTCCCATTAACGTCAATAGCTGCCATAGTGTACAGAGTGGCAGACTGTTTGTAGATAACAAGAACCTTGTACTGTCATTCCTGTACCCCTGGGGCCAGTGAGGTGCCTATTTCATCTGAAAACATGCTTGAGTTTGACAGATTGGAGTTTTGATCTATATTGTTGAATCAGTTGAAACCATACCGCAACCCTGCTCTTCTTGTCTGTGCTAAATTCTTGCCACCGGGAATGAAAAGGAGATGCCATTTCTATTCAGGATTAAAAACATGGTAGAAAACAACAAAAAACGCAGGGGGTTGTGTACAGAGCTGGTGTAATAAGTGAGTAAGGGAGTTTTCCATTGTGACATATTATAATTAAGCAATAAGCCCCAATGGGGTGTGGTATATTCTTATGCACGACGCAACGCTGATTGCCTAGATACAGCACTTACAGTGCCTTGCGAAAGTATTCGGCCCCCTTGAACTTTGCGACCTTTTGCCTCATTTCAGGCTTCAAACATAAAGATATAAAACTGTATTTTTTTGTGAAGAATCAACAACAAGTGGGACACAATCATGAAGTGGAACGACATTTATTGGATATTTCAAACTTTTTTAACAAATCAAAAACTGAAAAATTGGGCGTGCAAAATTATTCAGCCCCCTTAAGTTAATACTTTGTAGCGCCATTTTTGCTGCGATTACAGCTCAGCTGTAAGTCGCTTGGGGTATGACTCTATCAGTTTTGCACATCGAGAGACTGAAATTTTTTCCCATTCCTCCTTGCAAAACAGCTCGAGCTCAGTGAGGTTGGATGGAGAGCATTTGTGAACAGCAGTTTTCAGTTCTTTCCACAGATTCTCGATTGGATTCTGGTCTGGACTTTGACTTGGCCATTCTAACACCTGGATATGTTTATTTTTGAACCATTCCATTGTAGATTTTGCTTTATGTTTTGGATCATTGTCTTGTTGGAAGACAAATCTCTGTCCCAGTCTCAGGTCTTTTGCAGACTCCATCAGGTTTTCTTCCAGAATGGTCCTGTATTTGGCTCCATCCATCTTCCCATCAATTTTAACCATCTTCCCTGTCCCTGCTGAAGAAAAGCAGGTCCAAACCATGATGCTGCCACCACCATGTTTGACAGTGGGGATGGTGGTCAGGGTGATGAGCTGTGTTGCTTTTACGCCAAACATAACGTTTTGCATTGTTGCCAAAAAGTTCAATTTTGGTTTCATCTGACCAGAGCACCTTCTTCCACATGTTTGGTGTGTCTCCCAGGTGGCTTGTGGCAAACTTTAAATGATATTTTTATGGATATCTTTAAGAAATGGCTTTCTTGCCACTCTTCCATGCCACAATATACGACTGATTGTTGTCCTATGGACAGAGTCTCCCACCTCAGCTGTAGATCTCTGCAGTTCATCCAGGGTGTCATCTTGGGCATCTCTGATCAGTCTTCTCCTTGTATGAGCTGAAAGTTTAGAGGGACGGCCAGGTCTTGGTAGATTTGCAGTGGTCTGATACTCCTTCCATTTCAATATTATCGCTTGCACAGTGCTCCTTGGGATGTTTAAAGCTTGGGAAATCTTTTTGTATCCAAATCCGGCTTTAAACTTCTTCACAACAGTATCTCGGACCTGCCTGGTGTGTTCCTTGTTCTTCATGATGCTCTCTGCGCATTTAACGGACCTCTGAGACTATCACAGTGCAGGTGCATTTATACGGAGACTTGATTACACACAGGTGGATTGTATTTATCATCATTAGTCATTTAGGTCAACATTGGATCATTCAGAGATCCTCACTGAACTTCTGGAGAGAGTTTGCTGCACTGAAAGTAAAGGGGCTGAATAATTTTGCACGCCCAATTTTTCAGTTTTTGATTTGTTAAAAAAGTTTGAAATATCCAATAAATGTCGTTCCACTTCATGATTGTGTCCCACTTGTTGTTGATTCTTCACAAAAAAATACAGTTTTATATCTTCATGTTTGAAGCCTGAAATGTGGCAAAAGGTTGCAAAGTTCAAGGGGGCCGAATACTTTCGCAAGGCACTGTAGCCTGTTGGTATGTATGTGGACACCCCTTCAAATGAGTGGTTTCGGCTATTTCAGCCACACCCGTTGCTGACAGGTGTATAAAAGCGAGCACCCAGCCATGCAATCTCCATAGACAAACATTGGCAGTAGAATGGCCGGTACTGAAGAGCTCATTGACTTTCAACGTGGCACTGTCATAGGGTGCCACCTTCCGGTCAGTTTGTCAATTTTTTCCCTGCTAGAGCTGCCCCGGTCAACTGTAAGTGCTTTTACTGTGAAGTGGAAACAACAACGGCTCAGCCACAAAGTGGTAGGGCAAAAAAGCTCACAGAATGGACATACAAGTGCTGAAGCGCATAGCGTCTATCCTCGGTTGCAACAATTACTACCGAGTTCCAAACTGCCTCTGGAATCGACGTCAGCACAAAAACTGCTCATCGGGATCTTCATGAAATGTGTTTCTACGGCCGAGCAGCCGCGCACACAAGCCTAAGATCATCATCTGAAATGGAGTGGTGTAAAGCTCGCCGCCATTGGTATTTGGAGCAGTGGAAACAGGTTCTGAATCACGCTTCAACATCTGGCAGTCCGACAGACAAATCTGGGTTTGGCCAGGAGAACGCTAACTGCCCCAATGCATAGTACCAACTGTAAAATTTGGTAGAGGAGGAATAATAGCGTTCTATAGCGCTAGTCTAGCATTCTAGTCTAGGGCTGTTTTTCATGGTTCGGGCTAGGCCCTTTAGTTCCAGTGAAGGGAAATGTTAACGCTACAGCATACAATGACATTCTCAACAATTCTGTGCTTCCAACTTTCTGGCACAAGTTTGGGGAAGGCCCTTTCCTGTTCAAGCATGACGATACCCCGTGCACAAAGCGAGGTCCATACAGAAATGGTTCGTCCTGATTGGTGCGGAAGAACTTGACACGCCTGCACAGAGCCTTAACCTCAACCCCATTGAACTCCTTTGGGATTAATTGGAACCCCGACTGCAGGCCAGGCCTAATCGCCAAACATCAGTGCCTGACCTCAATAATGCTCTTGTTGCTGAATGGAAGCAATGTTCCAATGTCTAGTGGAAAGCCTTCCCAGAAGAGTGGAGGCTGTTATAGCAGCAAAGGAGGGACCAACTCCATATTAATGCCCATGATTTTGGAATGAGATGTTCGACATACTTTTGGCCATGTAGTGTATACTGGTCATATACCACAACAAACCCCTGAGGTGCCTTATTGCTATTATAAAATGGTTAACATAATTAGAGCAGTAAAAATAAATGTTTTGTCATACCCATGGCATATGGTCTGATATACCACGGCTGACAGCCAATCAGCATTCAGGGTTCAAACAAAACAGTTATAAAATAATATAAAATACACCGGTAATATACCCATTCGGAAAGTATTCAGACCCCTTGAATTTTTCCACTTGTTGTTGCGTTACAGCCTTGTCCTAAAATGGATGAAATAAAAAACGGTCCTCATCAATCTATACACAATACCCCATAATGACAAAGTGAAAACCGTTTTTCTTTTTTTACATTTTGGAAATGTATATAAAAAAATGTAAATACCTGATTTACCAAAGTATTCAGACCCTTTTGTATGAGACTCCTTGGTGCCTCCTTGTACATGCTTTGGAAAGGCACACACCTGTTTATATAAGGTCCCACAGTTGACAGTGCATGTCAGAGCAAAAACCAAGCCAAGACAGGATTGTGTCGAGGCAAAGATCTGGGAAAGGGACCCAAAAAATGTCTGCAGCATTGAAAGTCCCTAATAACACAGTGGGCTCTATCGTTCTTAAATGGAAGAAGTTTGGAACCACCCAAGACTCTTCTTAGAGCTGGCCGCCCAGACAAACTGAGCAATCAGAGGAGGTGACCAAGAACCCCCTCCTTGGACAGGGAGGTGACCAAGAACCCGACAGACTCTGACGGAGCTCCAGAGTTCGTCAGTGGAAATGGGAGTTTCAGAACTTTTCAGAAGGACAACCATCTCTACAGCACTCCACCAATCAGGCCTTTATGGTCGAGTGGCCAGACGGAAGCCCCTCCTCAGTAAAAGGCACATGACAGCCCCTAAAGGACTTTCAGACCATGACAAACAAGATTCTCTGGTCTGATAAAACCAAGATTCAAACACTTTGGCCTGAATGCCAAGCGTCACATCTGGAGGAAACCTGGCGCCATCCCTACGGTGAAGGATGGTGGTGGCAACATCATGCTGTCGGGATCGTTTTGAGCGGCAGAGACTGAGAGAATAGTCAGGATCGACGGAAAGATGAACGGAACAAAGTACAGAGAGATCATTGATGAAAACCTGCTCCAGAGAGCTCAGGATCACACAATGGGGCGAACGTTCACCTTCCATCAGGACAACAATCCTAAAACACAGCCGAGACAACACAGGAGTGGCTTCGGGACAAGTTTTTGAATGTCCTTGAGTGGCCCAGCCAGAGCCCGGATTTGAACCCAGTCTAACATCTCTGGAGAGACCTGAAAATAGCTGTGCAGCAACGCTCCCCATCCAACCTGTCAGAGATTGAGAGGATCTGCAGAGAAGAATGGGAGAATCTCCCCAAATATCATAGCCAAGAAGACTCGAGGCTGTAACCGCTGCAAACAGTGCTTCAACAATGTACTCAGTAAAGGGTCTGAATACTTATGTAAATGTGATACTTCAGTTTTATATTTGTAATAAATGTCCATAAAGAAATTCTAAAAACTGTTTTTGCTTTGTCATTATAGTGTATTGTGTGTAGATTGATGAGGGACAATTATATATAAAAACATGTTTAGAATGAGGCTGTAACGTACCAAATGTTGAAAAAGTCAAGGGGTCTAAATACTTTCCGAATGCACTGTATATCATCATCTCCATCAATCTCCTTCAGTTGCATGGATGATCTGATTAATGACACTCATTTTAATTAAGCCTTTCTAATTTTGCTTAGATGAGGTTTAAGCGTGGTTCATTAAATGTGTGAGTTATCAAACAATCTATTCACAACCCGTGATGACTCGCATTCTTCAATGTCACCATGAATGCTTTGAAAATTTTTATTAACATAACTGTCAGATGTTGAGGGTGTTTCTAGGATGAGGTAAGCCTCATTTTAAAATAAGATACAAATAACTTTGGCATCTGCACGAGGAGACATTGACTTGGAGATACAATTCCATGGGAAACATTGCATTAGAGACGTATATAATATTCATATATACTGAACAAAAATATAACCACAACATGTAAAGTGTTAGTCTCATGTTTCATGAGCTGAAATAAAAGATCCCAGGATTTTTCCATACACACAAAAAGCATATTTCTCTCACATTTTGTGCACAAATTTGTTTACATCCCTTTTAGTGGCATGTCAAGAAGTTGATTAAACAACATGCTCATTACACAGGTGCACCTTGTTTTGGGGACAATAAAAGGCCACTCTAAAATGTGTTGTTTTGTCACACAACACATTGCCACATCTCAAGTTTTGAGGGAACGTGGAATTGGCATGGTGACTGCAATAATTCCCACCAGAGCTGTTGCCAGATCATTTAATGTTAATTTCTCTACCATAAGCCACCTCCAACATCGTTTTGGCGAATTTGGCAGTACGTCCAACCGGATTCACAACCGCAGACCACGTGGAACCACAACAGCCCAGCACCTCCACATCCGGCTTCTTCACCTGCGGGATCGTCTGAGACCAGAAAACCAGACAGCTGATAAAACTGAAGAGCATTTCTGTCTGTAATAAAGCCCTTTTGTGGGGAAAAACTAATTGTGATTGGCTGGGCCTGGCTCCCATGTCGGTAGTCCTATGCCCTCCCAGGCCCAGGACCCTCTGTCCAGTCATGTGACATCCATAGATTAGGCCCTAATGAATTTATTTCAATTGACTGATTTATTATATGAACTGTAACTCAGTAAAATCGTTGAAATGGTTGCAAGTTGCATTTATATTTTGTTCAGTGTATTATATGCATAACCACAAAATTCTCTAGGGTATATCCTATTCCTCCCATTTCCAAAGGTCTATCTCCAATTTATCGGGGTGAACCTACCTACACATGTATTTGTTTGATATGAGATGGAAAACACATTTCCCCAAAGGGACACAATAAACATTGTAAGACTAGAAATGTTATATCCACAACCGTTTCGCTGAGAAAAGTATTTGGGCTCTCAATCTTTACCATAAAACTGCCTGGCCTGGTCAAGGTTGCAGTAAATTGAATATGTCTGACATTATTTATGAGGCCTATGTTATTTTCCTTAAATACATGGGACATTCCATCTGATACAAGTTACATTAGATAGACTAATACTAAGAAAACATGATGAATTCTGAATCATCTGCTGGATTTGAATAACAAGTAACATCACTTTTTTTATTGTGATAAAGGAACATTAAATATTACAGGGGGGTTCTAAGCTATGAGGTAGTCACCTGAAATGCATTTCAATTAACAGGTGTGCCTTGTTAAAAGTTAATTTGTGAGATTTCTTTCCTTCTTTATGCCTTTGAGTCAATCAGTTGTGTTGTGACAAGTTTGGGGTGGTATACAGAAGATAGCTCTATTTGGTAAAATACCAAGTTCATATTATGGCAATAACAGCTCAAATGAGCAAAGAGAAACAACAGTCCATCACTTTAAGACATGAAGGTCAGTCAATATGGAACATTTCAATACCTTTGAACGTTTCTTCAAGTGCAGTCGCAAAAACCATCAAGCGCTATGATGAAACTGCCTCTCCCGCCACATGAAAGGAAGACCCAGAGTTACCTCTGCTGCAGAGGATAAGTTAATTTGAGTTACCAGCCTCAGAAATTGAAGCCCAAATAAATGCTTCACAGAGTTCAAGTAACAGACACATCTCAACATCAACTGTTCAGAGGAGACTGTGTGAATCAGGCCTTCATGCTTCAAAGAAACCACTCGTAAAGGACATTAATAAGAAGAGGATACTTGTTTGGGTCAGGAAACACGAGCAATGGACATTAGACCAGTGGAAATCTATCCTTTGGTGTGATGAGTCCAAATTTGAGATTTTTGGTTCCAACCGCCGTGTCTTTGTGATACGCAGAGTAGCTGAACGGAGGACCTCCGCATGTGTAGTTCCCACTGTGAATCATGGAGGAGGCAGTATGATGGTGCTTTGCTGGTGACACTGTCAGTGATTTATTTAGAATTCAAGGCACACTTAACCAGCATGGGGACCACAGCATTCTGCAGTGATACGCTATCCCATCTGGATTGTGCTTAGTGGGACTATCATTTGTTTTTCAACAGGACAATGACCCAACACATCTTCAGGCTGTGTAAGGGCTATTTGACCAAGGAGAGTGATGGACTGCTGCATCAGATGACCTGGCCTCCACAATCACCCAACCTCAACCCAAATGAGATGGTCTGGGATGAGTTGGACTGTAGAGTGAAGGAAAAGCAGCTAACAAGTGCTCAGCATTTGTGGGAACTTCTTCCAAGACTGTTGGAAAAGCATTCCTGGTGAAGCTGGTTGAGAGAATGCCAAGAGCGTGCAACGCTTTCATCAAGGCTGTAATGGTTCTTCTCCTCTTCTGAAGAGGAGTAGGAAGGATCGGACCAATATGCAGCGTGGTCCTCTTCTGAAGAGGAGTAGGAAGGATCGGACCAATATGCAGCGTGGTAAGTGTTCGGCATTTTATTAAACTGAACTGAACACTACAATACAAAGTAAAACAAAAAGAACAACCGAAACAGTTCCGTCTGGTAACTAATACAAAGACAGAAAACAACTACCCACAAATCATAGTGGGACAACAGGCTGCCTAAGCATGGTTCTCAATCAGAGATAATGATAAACAGCTGCATCTGATTGGGAACCATACCAGGCCAAAAACAGAAATACAAAAACATAGAACAACACATAGAATGCCCACCCCAACTTACGCCCAGACCAAACTAAAATAGAGACATAAAAAAAGGAACTAAGGTCAGAACGCGACAGTACCCCCTCCAACAGCGCCGGAATGAAGGGCGACTCTGGCAGTGCCGGAGTGAAGGGCGGCTCTGGCAGCTCCTGACTGACGGGCGGCTCTGACAGCTCCTGACTGACGGGCGGCTCTGGCAGCTCCTGACTGACGGGCGGCTCTGGCAGCTCCTGACAGACGGGCAGCTCTGGCAGCACCTGACAGACGGGCGGCTCTGGCAGCTCCGGACAGACGGACGGCTCTGGCAGCTCCAGACAGGAGGGAGACTCTGGCAGCTCCGGACAGGAGGGAGACTCTGGCAGCTCCGGACAGGAGGGAGACTCTGGAAGCGCCGGACAGGAGGGAGAACCTGGAGGGAGGAGACAGCCTGGTGCGTGGAGCTCAAGACAACCCTGAGAAAAGACATAACCCTGGTCCCAGAGTCCACAAAGACCATAATTATTCTGAAGTTCACAGTCCCTTTGGAAGATTGCCTTGAGAAAGAGTACAAGAGGAAGAGGGCCAAGTACGAGGGACTAGTCATAGCCTGCTGGAAGGCTGCAGGAGTTTTTCTGGGCAATCCCTCTACAGAGTCTAAAGCACACTGTATCAATGGAGCGAAGAGGAGGAGAGACATCAGCAACACCATCAAGGCAGACGAAAAAGCCTCAAGATGGATCTAGATCAAAAGAGGAGATGCATGGAGAGCAGAGTAATGTCACCTGGATACAAGTCAGGGTCTGATCAACTTTGTCTGGGTCGCCTGGGCGAGGGTGTCTGATCCAAAACACCCTATGACCCCAGGTTACATCACTGATGATGTGTCCAAGAGCCTCAAGAAATGTAAAACATTTTCTAAATCAATGACAAAAAAAACAATAAAATCTATTTTAATCCCACTTTTTAATGCAACAAAATCTGAATAAAATCCAAAGGGAGGGAATATTTATGATACCAACTGTAGCATAATGACATGCATATTTTAGCCAAATGTAATTACATGACTGAATCGTTTGTTAATATTTGAGAATATAAATTTGGTTGCAGAATACTGTATAAGGGACATCCCGTCAGTCCAGGATCAGCTGTGTCCATTTTAGCTGTGAACTTCAAAGGCATGCCGCTGGTCCAGCTAATAAGGATCCCCATGGGGAATGCCACACAATAAACAGTTCTGCACAATCTCTAATGAGGCAGCTTCTCACAATCAAAGGCACAAAAACCTATTCGAAGCCTATTCTCCATCACTGATATGTGCAAGACAGACAAAGACCATAATTGAAGAATGGTGGAATGTGGAATTCATCAGGACTCATCAGAGTGGTTTCTTGAACTGACTTACTTCCCATCAGAGGTTAATCACCCCCTTTTGTTTGACTGTTCTGGACATCCATTTTAAGGGACTTACTCTCAGACCAAAGAGCCCCACCCCCTTCCAACTCAGCTAATTGCCAATTTTGCATTTAATTTTGCTGTCATTCCATTAATTGCTCTTCATTGTGTTCTTTAGCCATGCATATTTTCATCGCCATTCACCCAAGACAGGTGAGGCCATATAGGCACAATTATTGTGCCCTATTCTGACTTTCTCACTCATGAAATGGCAACAAAAAAAAGACAATTACTGTGGCGAATTTGCAAGTGCACAGACAGAAAAGCAGGCGGTCTTCCGCAAGTTAAATGGATCTGAACTTCCGATGCACTCGGACCCTTCCCTGCACAACTCCCCCAAAATAACCTCTTCTTTGGTCGATGTTTGGTTTTATGCAAATCACAGGGGGAAGATTAGAGAGAATAGAAGTACTCAGAGATGTAATGTATATGTTGGAAAGATGCTTGGTTAGGGGCCCGTGACATGGTACTAGGTGTCTGTTGTGGTTTTCCTGTCTTTGTGGATCATTCTTCACAATTATCCTTGATTTGGCTTAGATTGGCACATCAATGTTCAGGATACACAATTGTAAACACCACATTGAAAACATCAAAGCCCACCACTGATTGTCGGGGGGAGGATATATCACCCATTTAGAATTAATTGAGAAATCTGGTTCTAAACATACCTGTTCCAGCAGTGAGCTCAGAATAAAACAACACATTTCAAGTTCATAAAAAATACAAGATTTGTGCAAAATATGTGCACTACAGATCAGACTTCCTTGGTGCAGTACATACTATAGCAGACCTGGGATAACTATAGTTTTAAATATGTAGTTTGGAGGTGACTACAACTGTTTGATGACAGATCCCTCAAAATAAATACTTTTTAAAACAACTTAATACAGATCAGAAGTGTCTACTTTTTAAAAACTATTTGAATACAGATCTCAGAAAGCAACTACATTGTAAACTATTTGAATGCAGATCTGAGAAACAACTACTTTTTTTTTTACAACTATTTAAATACATATCTCAGGAAGTGACTACTTTTCAGAAACTATTGGATTGGTTGCCATCAACTAATGGCAAAAGTCTGTATTTCGAACTTCATGTTGCAGATATAAATATAATGAATAGATAACACAATTTCCTATACTATTCCAATCCATCGTACAGTAGATCATACTTGATCTACACAATACATTTCCATCTGAACATAATGTACATTTCGCTACACTCACAATAACATCTGCTAACCATGTGTATGTGACCAATAAAATTTGATTTGACATTTCCATTTTCCTGAACAGGCCCCATGTGTAGATCATCAAGTTACAGCTACCACCACCAGGCCATCAGAATGCTGAACAGCTAACCCTAGGATATTTAGTTACATTACACACTTACTAGCCATATGTTGTTACTGTTATCATTCTCAGTAACACTTAACATGAAGCAATTTCTAAAGTCCTATGTAACAATCATTTTGCTATTGTAGTAATCAGTTACTAAAGATGTATAAGAACTTGATGTCAAGTGACACTGTATTACCTTATGTCTCACTGATTATGAAAATGTACAGGTAACTGACAAAATAATGGAATCACTTGGGAGTAAATGAGGGATACAAAGTACATTGAAAGCAGGTGGTTCCTGAGTTAACTAATCAATTAACATCCCATCATGCTTAGGCTCATATATAAAAATGCTGGGCAGGCCAATATTTTGACTACCACAGCTATGTCCACATAGAATGTGAATCCCCCCATCCACAGTGCTTGAGTGGTCACTGAATGGTTTGGTGAGCATGAACACGATGTAAACCATATGCCATATCCATCTCAGTCACCAGATTTCAGCCCAATTGAGCACTTAACGCCCGAGACATCGCTTTCCACCACCATCAACAAAACACCAAATTACGGAATTTCTAGTGGAATAATTCTGTCGCATCCTTTCAGTAGAGTTCCAGACACTTGTAAAATCTATGCCATTGTCACGCCCTGATCTGTTTCACCTGTCCTTACGCTTGTCTCTACCCCCCTCCAGGTGTCGCCCATCTTCCCCATTATCCCCTGTGTATTTACACCTGTGTTTTCTGTTTGTCTGTTGCCAGTTTGTCTTGTTTGTTCAAGCCTACCAGCATTTTGTCTCAGCTCCTAGGTTTCCCTAGTTTCTCTTTTTCTCGGCCTCCTGGTGTCCTGACCCTGTACCCCCCGGCCTGACCACTGCCTCTACCTTTGCTCCACCTGTGGATTACCGGCCTCTGCCTGACCTGACCCTGAGCCTGCCTGCCGTCCTGTACCTTGGCCTCTGCTCTGGATTAAAGACCCCACCTGCCTTGACCTGTCATTTGCCCTCCCCTGTGATTACAATAAACATTGTTACTTCACACAGCCTGCACTTGGGTCTTACCTTGATTCCCGATCGCCATGGCACATTGATGCTGTTCTGGGAAATGGTGTCCCAACTCGTATTAAGACACTTTATGTTGATATTTCCTTTATTTTGTCAATTACTTCTTTCTCAGTCATTTTGAAACGGCAAAAGTGTTTTATTCAAGTGTTAAGATTAGCCCATGTCTCTCACTGTTGCTTAGATCTAGCTAAATGACTGAAAGAGACATTCATCAGATGTTTTCAGGCCAAACAATGTCTATGTCCCAGGCCATTAGTTGTGTATCCAGCTATATTTACCTCAATGCAAATAAATGTAAAAAAAAATAAAGCAACATTTGTTTGGTTAGGGGTATAAAAAAGTTGTATAACTGTACATTTGTATTACTTTCCATTATTTTGATCGATAAATGTTAATGTTTAGCATGTTTAAATGTATTCTAAAAATCATTAAGTATTATAATTATAATTATATAGCCTATATCATTATAAGCTGTATATAAACATTCATATTGGACAGCCCTCCAAACCATGTGCTAATGGTAATATATTTACACAAATTAAACTGTTGTAATTTTGGGTCCTTGATTGAATATTTGGCAGTCATAAAATAATTATTTTGTTTTCAAAAAACTTTTATCTAAATATGATTTGTTTTTCTGTGCGAGCCACAAGGGCTCATAGGAGCAGGAGCCTATATCCTGTTTCTGTAGCGTGACTCAGCTTGATGTACACCCTCTGGACAGGAGGCTAGTCTATTGCAGGGCCTTACCCCCAATCGATCTCCTTAATGCTTAATGTGTCAAGCAGATATGCATCGGGTCCCACTTTTACAGTCTTTGGTATGACTTTATACGTTGTAATTTGTTTAAAATGGGAGAAACGATCTATTGTCACAAGTATACCTGTAGGGCTCAGGCTCTTACCTGGTACTGCAATCTTTCCAGCTGTTGGGTGGTTCATCTCCAGTATAAGGCCATTGTTTGCAACCTGAACAAAAATATACAAAAGATGAAGATTAAGAACCATTCACTCTTCTTTATCAACTTATTTCATTAACACTTGGCCATAAGGGCTAAAGAACACTGTCATAAAACAGACATACACTATACAGTATACACAAAAGTATGTGGAAACCGCTTCAAATTAGTGGATTTGGCTATTTCAGTCACACTCATTGCTGGCAGGAGTATAATATCGTGCACACAGCCATGCAATCTCCATAGACAAACATTCACAGTGGAATGGCCTTACTGAAGAGCTCAGTGACTTTCAACGTGGCACCATCATGCCACCTTTCCAACAAGTCAGTTCATCAAATTTCTGCCCTGTTAGAGCTACCCCAGTCAATTGGAGCAACAACGGGTCAGCTGTGAAGTGGTAGGCCACACAAGCTCACAAAACGGGAGGTGCTGAAGCGTGTGTAAAAATTGTCTGTCCTCAGTTGCAACACCCATTACCGAGTTCCAAACTGCGCCTGGAAGCAACGTCAGCACAATAAATGTTTGTTGGGCACTTCATGAAATGCGTTTCTATGCCCGAGCAGCCGCACACATGCCTAAGATCACCATGAGCAAAGCCAAGCACCAGCTGGAGTCGTGTAAAGATCGCCGCCATTGGACTCCGTAGCAGTGGAAACGCATTCTCTGGAGTGAAGAATCACGCTTCACCATCTGGCAGTCCGACAGAAAAGTGCTCAAGGGCTAGATAGTGCTCCAGTCTAGAACCCCCTTCACCGGGGGGGATCTGTAGTCTGTTCTATACACTATGCATTTTAATATCATAAACCTCCTGCACTCGAAACGTCCACATCGCCCACAGTTGAATCAAAAGGCTCCCTATCCGGCCTGTTTAACTAACTTAGGATAATTAGCACTATACATCAGAGTGTGGGCAAGCTGAAGTTAGACAGTTACATAAGGACGAAGAGTCAGACCACCAGAAATGTGTGACACACTCGCTCTCTCATCGACATGGACTCGCTGACCCTCGGAGCATATTACCACAGCGACAGCGTCGAGAGAGTGCGCCTCTCCGTCATGTTATATTTAGAGGCTGCATGGTGGTGATTCACGTGGCACCTCTCTCTCCTCTCTCTACGGGACAGCCAATATGTGGTGGTGCACTTTACCTTGGCCAGGTCGCAGTTGTAAATGAGAACTTGTTCTCAACTGGCCTACCTGGTTAAATAAAGGTGAAATAAAAAACAACATGGGTAATGAGCTAGAGATGGGTTTGCGCCAGTCTGCCCAGACATGAGTCTCTGTCTCTGTCTACTCCTTTCCATTGGTATCTGCGTTCTTCATGTCGAGGGAGGTCATGCACACAAGAGCCCACTTACGGCGCGTTTACATGGTACGAGGTAGACGGCAAAATGGATGTCATTTCACACCGAGCCACAAATGCCGTTGTGGCTCGCTGTGAATGACCTCAGCCGCCACGGTAGACGGGGCTTCCCGTCAAAGTTATAATATTTTAAACTTTTACTGTCTGCCGTAGCATTGCTTTTGTACCGAAATCACCATAGCAACACATACAGTTATGCTGGCTTGCTTTTGATGGTTCTTTCTTGCTTTCTTGTCCAGTTATGCCGACTGGTCGTTATGCGGATTGGACATTTTTTGCACAGCATTAGAGTCACACACACACACACACACAACTGACACTGCAGCAACTCTGTGTGTTCACCACCAGCCATAGTTCAGCGTAAGTTTGCTGATGCTTTGAATGCCAGGGTTGTGGAGTTAACAGAACGCCAGCTTATTGCACTTAAAATAAAATACTCATAGCCCTTGCACAGAGAATGAACATACATTTGACACAATTCTTAAATTGTTTTTCAGTCAACAGCAGCTTTACCACTTGGTTTGCTATATGACACTGAATGATGGGGCTGGAGAAATGTAACCATTCTCAAATGCATAGCAGGAGCTATGGATACAAGGATTGACAGTCCACAAGATCAACATGATAAGTTGTATAATTCATTGAAATTACAGTAAATATTGCCAACTGCACCTTTAATATGCAGTCTGCACCTTTAATATGCAGTCTCTTCTTGTTGCACATTGAAACCATGGGTTTGATTAGTATGACTCCAAATGCTTTCTTAAAGCTCAAGGGGGCAATAGTTTATTCTGAAGACCTGTTTGCCAAGTTTGATTGAACAGGGTTCCAATTATCGCACTGTTCTCACACACAAGGGTGTTTTGTATTTGTCTTCAGGCACAGTTTATGCATCATTGATGACTCTCTCTATTCATTTTTTGAACAGATAAAAAAAATACACTCGCTTGTTGGTTCTTGAAATGCAAATGCTTCCAGACCGCCATAGTCTATGGCACATTTAATACATGAGTGAGACCGAGAGAGAGAGAGATTGAAGGAGATTTTTATGGAGTACTAACTGGTAGATATCTCTGGCGTTGTACTATTTTTATGTATAATAATGGATCTCCCGGTCTCACTTTTCAGGTAAGCATAAGTCCCTTATAAAGTAGTGAGGCCGAAGTGTGAAGCAGGCTTAAAAACAGCAGGCTGGTCCCCACTCACAGAGGTCATGACAGGCTAACTTTAGGCTAATGTAGAGCAAAGTCACCACATCATACTTTCCATGCGTTGTTGCACTTTCAGAGGTGCTGCAAAGGAGATCACTTTCCCACATTTGGTTCCAACTTCTTGTGTGTATGTCTTATGAATAGGAAACGGATTGCTGCTGGCTCTTTCGACAACAGAATCAGTTGGTATCTGGAAATGTACACTATCGTTCAAACATTTGGGGTCACTTAGAAATGTCCTTGTTTTGGAAAGAAAAGCACGTTTTGTGTCCATTAAAATAACATACAATTGATCAGAAACACAGTGTAGACATTGTTAATGTTGTGAATGACTATTGCAGCCTGAAACGGCAGATTTTTTATGGAATATCTACATAGGCGTACAGAGGCACATTATCTGCAAACATCCTTCCTGTGTTCCAATGTGACGTTGTGTTAGCTAATTCAAGTTTATATATATATTTATTTAAATACATTTTAAGGCTAATTGATCATTAGAAAACACTTTTGCAATTATGTTAGCACAGCTGAAAACTGATGTCCTGATTAAAAAAGCAATAAAACTGGCATTCGTTAGACTAGTTGAGTATCTGAAGCATCAGCATATGTGGGTTCAATTAAAGGCTCAAAATGGCCAGAAACAAAGAACTTTCTTCTGAAACTCGTCAGTCTATTCTTGTTCTGAGAAATGGCTATTCCATGCAAAAAATTGCCAAGAAACTGAAGATATCATACAATGCTGTGTACTACTCCCTTCACAGAACAGCACAAACCGACTCTAACCAGAATAGAAAGAGGAGTAGGAGGCCCCGGTGCGCAACTCTGCAAGAGGACAAGTACATTAGTGTCTAGTTTGAGAAACAGAAGGCTCACAAGTCCTCAACTGGCAGCTTCACTAAATAGTACCCGCAAAACACCAGTCTCAAAGTCAATATTGAAGAGGCGACTCCGGGATGCTGACCTTCGAGGCAGAGTTGCAAATAAAAAGCCATATCTCAGACCGGTCAATAAAAATAAAATATTAAGATGGGCAGGAAAACACAGACAATGGACAGAGGAACTCTGCCTAGAAGGCCAGCATCCTGGAGTTGCCTCTTCACTGTTGACGTTGAGACTGGTGTTTTGCGGGTACTATTTAATGAAGCTGCCAGTTGGTGGTTCTTGATAATGGGCCTTTGTACACCTATGTAGATATACCATAAAAAATCTGCCGTTTCCAGCTGCAATAGTCATTCACAACATTCACAATGTCTACACTGAATTTCTGATCAATTTTATGTTACTTTAATGGACCAAAAATTGGCTTTTCTTTCAAAAACAATGACATTTCTAAGTGACCCCAAACTTTTGAACGGAAGTGTATATCTAATTTTAGGCAGTTTACTCTTCCAACTGCTGCTACACAAAAAAGTTATTCTGGCTCTGAATTTTCATTCGAGGCCCATAAACCCATTAACCCCAATATGTAGGACAATGATTAAAGACGGGAATTCCTTACTCAAAGAACAGAATGATGAGTCTCTCCCTTAAGACGAATGGTGGAATGGTGGTACTTACTTTAACAGGGGGAGCCATGACCATCTCACATTTTTCCCTGCAAATGGCAGGTCTATGAGACAGCCATGAAAGACGATGGCTTTTCCTTCCCGGTCTCTAATCCACCCTGACCTTGAACAAGAGCAAGGTGACCTGATAGAGTTCAGATTCTCCAGGAATATTGGCCTGCCTCATATCTCACTCTTGTTTGTTTCATTCAGTAAGAAACATGGTTGACCTTGTGGTTGACAGCTACCTGGAGAAGGCTGGAGTTGACTATGGGACTGATTCAATAAAACCTGCCATCTTTGTTAACAAATTCTGTCTCACATGGAAACTAAAATAAATTAAGCATTCAACTTTGAGAGGAAACCATCTGTTATTTTGACAGTGCCCAGAACCTTCCCATTTGACCCCAGGATATAAGGCGTGTGAAACATTGATTGTTTGATTGAATTGAGCCCAGACTTGGACTTCTACCTTATAAACTTATCCAGCAACTTCATAAAAATGTGGAAATAAGATTTGCAGTCTGAAATGAAAACTGCATATGAATGGCCAGGTGGCCACATGCTCAACAGAACTTTTGTACTGCTCTTCCAAAGACCTCAATGAAAATGTTTGGTACTTTTTATTGGTTTGTATGAATCACATCATGAATCATAATATTGCAGTAAATATGGGGTAGCCTGGCCTGAGACCAAAAGTGAGGTCCAGCAACTGTGTCAGCCCTACATGTTCGTCTTTATGCCAAGAGATCTGAACTTCTTGAGAAATGTTCAACAATATTGTACAGGGTAAACACTTGACACAGCGCCATCATGGCGTGTTGTAATAATGGATGGGAAAACTGTTGAGAGAACGAAAGATAAAACGGTATCTTAAAAAACCTTATCATCCTCCAAACAGTAATCCAAAACAGTCAATCTCCTAAATACATGATTAAGTGAGGGAGCGATAGGAAAATAAACATTTCAATTCCCAACTTATCCATATGCTGATATTGAACTTGACAGCTGCCCCTCTCCTTACAAGGATTTGACAGATAATCAAAACACAATTGTGGAAATGAAAAGGTGGTACATAAGCGCCACATGCATCTCCCATTTCCCCCGATGCACACTTGAAACAGGGTTCACTTTATGCCTGTGTCAGCAGGCAGTAAAAGCCCTGTTTATTTATGTGTCTCTCATTTTTCATTTTATTTATGTGCCTCCTTTGTGCACACTCTTCACAAGTATCTGCTGTGCACACTCTTCACAAGTATCTGCTTGGGAAGCTCTGTGGTTACATGAGAGGGGGAAACATTTATATGGATCAACATTGATCGAATGCTTTAGTTTAAACATAATAATTACACGTATATATAAATATATCTACATATATATATATATATATATATGATTGTTTTGTGCATTCAAATATGTTATTTTCCCAACATAAACTCTACCATTCAAAAGTTTAGACACACCTACTCATGCAAGGGTTTTTCTTTTTTTTTTACTATTTTCTACATTGTAGAATAATAGTGAATACATCAAACCTATGAAATTACACATATGGAATCATGTAGTAACCAACAAAGTGTTAAAAAAATCCAAATATATTTAATATTTGAAATTATTCAAAGCAGCCACCTTTTTCCTTGATGACAGCTTGGCACACTCTTGGAATTCTCTCAACCAGCTTCACGAGGTACTCACCTGGAAGGCATTTCAATTAACAGGTGCGCCTTGTTAAAAGTTAATTTGTGGAATTTCTTTCCTTCTTCTTCTACTTGTTAAAAGACCAAGTCCATATTCTGGCAAGAACAGCTGCTCAAACAAGCAAAGAGAAATGACAGTCCATCATTACTTTAAGACACGAAGGTCAGTCAATCCGGAAAATGTCAAGAACCAAAAATCATCAAGCGCTCTAATCAAACTGGCTCTCATGAGGACCGCCACAGAAAAGGAAGACCCAGAGTAACCTCTGCTGCGGAGGATAAGTTCATTAGAGGTACCAGCCTCAGAAATTGCAGCACAAATAAATGCTTCAAAGAGTTCAAGTAACAGACATATGTCAACATCAACTGTTCAGAGGAGACTGTGTGAATCAGGCATTCAAGAACCCACCACCAAACACAAATAAGACACAAATAATAAGAAGAGACTTGCTTGGGCTAAGAAACACAAGCAATGGACATTAGACCGGTGGGAATCTGTCCTTTGGTTTGATTAGTCCAAACGTTTGATTTTTTGTTCCAACAGATGTGCCTTTATGAAACGCAGAGTAGGCGAACGAATGATCTCAGCATGTGTGGTTTGGGGTGCTTTGCTGGTGGAACTGTCTGATTAATTTAGAATTCAAGGCACAATTAACCAGCATGGATACCACAGCATTTTGCAGCGATACGCAATGGAGGAAATAGCAGAGGGAGCACCCCACACCCACATCGACGGGACAGTAGTGGTCCACCCACACCCACACAGACAGCGTGGTGAAGAAGGCGCAGCAGCGCCTCTTCAACCTCAGGAGGCTGAAGAAATTTGGCTTGTCATTAAAAGGACAACAACACCACCCGGACACCTACACCAACAGGACACCTACACCACCCGATGTCACAGAAAGGCCATAAAGATCATCAAGGACAACAACCACCCGAGCCACTGCCTGTTCACCCGGCTATCATCCAGAAGGCGAGGTCAGTACAGGTGCATCAAAGCAGGGACCGAGAGACTGAAAAATAGCTTTTATCTCAAGGCCAGCAGAATGTTAAACTGTCACCACTAACATTGAGTGGCTGCTGCCAACATACTGACTCAACTCCAGCCACTTTAATATTGGATAAATTGAAGTAAAAAATGTATCACTAGCCACTTTAAACAATGCCACTTAATATAATGTTTACATACCCTACATTACTCATCTCATCGCATATGTATGTACTGTACTCAATACCATCTACTGCATCTTGCCTATGCCGTTCTGTACCATCACTCATTTATATAACTTTATGTATCTATTTATACATCTCCCTTTACACTTGTGTTTATAAGGTAATTGTTGTGAAAATGTTAGGTTAGATTACGCGTTGGTTATTACTGCATTGTCGGAACTAGAAGCACAAGCATTTCGCTACACTTGCATTAACATCTGCTAACCATGTGTATGTGACAAATAACATTTGATTTGATTTGAGTGCTGCATCAGATGACCTGGTCTCCACAATCGCCCAACCTCAACCCAATTGAGATGCTTTGAGGTGAGTTGGACTGCAGAGTGAAGGAAAAGCAGCCAACAAGTGCTCAGCATATTTGGGAACTCCTTCAAGACTGTTGGAAAAGCATTCCAGGTGAAGCTGTTTGAAAGAATGCCAAGAGTGTGCAAAGCTGTCATCAAGGCATCATTTTTGTCCCTCATGATGCCATCTATTTTGTGAAGTGAACCAGTCCCTTCTGCAGCAAAGCACCCCCACACCCCCACACCACAGTTGGGATGGTGTTCTTCGGCTTGCAAGCCTCCCCGTTTTCCTCCAAACATAAGGATGGTCATTATGGCCAAACAGTTCTATTTATGTTTCATTAGAAAAGAGGACATTTCTCCAAAAAGTACGATCTCTGTCCCCATGTGTAGTTGCAAACCGTAGTCTGGCTTTTTATGGTGGGTTTTGAGCAGTGGCTTCTTCCTTGCTGAGCAGCCTTTCAGGTTATGTCAGTATAGGACTCGTTTTAATGTTGATATAGATACAGATATAGATACTTTTGTACCTGTTTCCTCCAGCATTCTTCACAAGGTCCTTTGCTGTTGTTCTGGGATTGATTTGCACTTTTCACACCAAAGTACGTTCATCTCTAGGAAACAAAATGCGTCTCCTTCCTGAGCGGTGTGACAGCTGCATGGTCCCATGGTGTTTATACTTGCGTACTATTGTTTGTACAGAGGAACGTGGCATCTTCCGGCATTTGGAAATGGCTCCCAAGGATGAACCAGACTTGTGGAGGTCTACAATGTTTTTCTGAGGTCTTGGCTGAGTTCTTTTGATTTTCCCATGATGTCAAGCAAAGAGGCACTGAGTTTGAAGTTAGGCCTTGAAATACATCCACAGGTACACCTCCAATTGACTCAAATGATGTCAATTAGCTCATCAGAGGATTCTAAAGCCATGAGATAATTTCTGGAACTTTCCGAGCTGTTTAAAGGCACAGTCAACTTGGTGTATGTAAAATTCTGACCAACTGGAATTTTGATACAGTGTATTATAAGTGAAATAATCATTCTGTAAACAATTGTTGGAAAAATGACTTGTGTCATGCACAAAGTAGATGTCCTAACCGACTTGCCAAAACTATAGTTTGTTAACAAGAAGTGATTGAAAAACAAGTTTTAATGACTCCAACCTAAGTGTGTCACGTTCTGACCATAGTTCTTTTGTGTTTTCGTCATCCATTAAAATGATGCATTCACACCACGCTGCGCTTTGGTCTGCTTCTTACGACGATCGTGACAGAATCACCCACCACAACAGGACCAAGCGGCGTGGTGACAGGCAGCGGCAGCAGGAGCAGGGCAAGGAGGAATGGACATGGGAGGACGAGTTGGACGGTAAAGGTCCCTGGGCACAGCCAGGAGAATATCGCCACCCAAAGGAGGAGCTGGAGGCAGCGAAGGTGGAGAGGCGCTGGTATGAGGAGGCAGCACGGCGGCACGGATGGAAGCCCGATAGTCAGCCCCAAAAATAACCAGGAAGTGGTCACAGGAAGTGTGGCGAAGCCAGGTAGGAGACCTGCGCCAACTTCCTGTGCTTACCGGAGGGCGAGAGAGACCGGGCAGGCACCGCGTTATGCTGTGGAGCGCACGGTGTCCCCAGTGCGGGTGCATAGCCCGGTGCGGTACATATCAGCTCCTCATATCGGCCGGGCTAGAGTGGGCATCGAGCCAGGTGCCATGAAGCCGGCTCTACGCATCTGGTCTCCAGTGCGTCTCCTTGGGCCGGCGTACATGGCACCAGCCTTACGCATGGTGTCCCCGGTTCGCCAGCACAGCCCAGTGCGGGCTATTCCACCTCGCCGCACTGGCAGGGCGACCGGGAGCATTCAACCAGGTAAGGTTGGGCAGGCTCGTTACTCAAGAGCTCCAGTGTGCCTGCACGGTCCCGTCTAACCAGTAACACCTCCACGCACCAGCCCTCCGGTGGCAGCCCCCCGCACCAGGCTGTCTCTCCGTTTCAGCCCTACAGGTGCTCCCGCCTGTCCAGCTATGCTAGAGTCTCCCGTCTGTCCAGAGCTGCTAGTCTCCCGTCTGTCCAGAGCTGCTAGAGTCTCCCGCCTGTCCAGAGCTGCTAGAGTCTCCCGCCTGTCCAGAGCTGCTAGAGTCTCCCGCCTGTCCAGAGCTGCTAGAGTCTCCCGCCTGTCATGAGCCGCCAGAGCCACCAGTCTGCAAGGAGGCTCCAGAGCCGCCAGTCTGCAAGGAGCCGCCAGTTAGCCAGGATCTTCCAGAGCCGCCAATCAGCCAGGATCTGCCAGAGCCGCCAGTCAGCCAGGAGCTGCCAGAGCCGTCAGTCAGACAGAGTCTGCCAGAGCCATCAACCAGCCTGAGCTATCTCTCAGTCCTGAGCTTCCCCTTAGTCCTGAGCTACCCCTCAGTCCTGAGCTACACCTCAGTCCTGAGCTACACCTCAGTCCTGAGCTACCCCTCAGTCCCGAGCTGCCCCTCAGTCCAGTGGGGCCCTTTGTTAGGGTTCCTAGGCCAAGGTCGGCGGCGAGGGTCGCCACTCAAAGGATGCTAAGGAGGTGGACAAAGACAATGATGGAGTGGGGTCCACATCTATCGCCAGAACCACCACCGCGGACAGATGCCCACCCAGACCCTGGTGGGGGTGGGGGGGGTTACTGTCACCATAGTTCTTTTGTGTTTTCGCCATCCATTAAATTGATGCATTCACGCTGCGCTTTGGTCCGCTTCTTACAACGATCGTGCCAAAGTGTATGTAAACTTCTGACTTCAACTGTAGGTGCACACAGGTCAAGAGACAAATAAGAGTGACACTTGGATAGACAGTTACATTCAATCCCGCCTTGCACACTCTTGCAAGCAAAGAAAGCAAAGGCTAGCTTTGTCAAACAGAAATTTGCATTCTGCAGCACAAACTCCCAAAAGTTCTGGGACACTAGAGAATAAGAGCACCTCCTCCCAGCTGCCCACTGCACTGAGGCTAGGAAACACTGTCACCACCGATAAATCCATGATAATTGAGAATTTCAATAAGCATTTTTCTACGCCTGGCCAGGCTTTCCACCTGGCCACCCCTACCACGTTCAACAGCCCTGCACCCCTCACAGCAACTTGCCTAAGCCTCCCCATTGCTCCTTCACCCAAATCCAGATAGCTGATGTTCTAAAAGAGCTGCAAATCTGGACCCCTAGAAACAGCAGGGCTAGACAATCTGGACCCTCTCTTTCTAAAATTATCAGTCAAAATTGATGCAACCCTTATTTCTAGTCTGTTCAACCTCTCCAACTGCTCTTAAATGCAAGTAAAACTAAATGCATGCTCTTCATCTGATCGCTACCAGCACCCTCCCGCCCTTCTAGCATCACTAATCTGGACGGTTCTGACTTAGAATATGTGGACATCTACAAATTCCTCGGTGTCTGGTTAGACTGTAAACTCTCCTTACAGATTCATATTAAGCATCTCCATTCCAAAATTAAATCTAGAATTGGCTTCCTATTTCGCAACAAAGCATCCCTTACTCATGCCGCCAAACATACGCTTGTAGAACTGACTATCCTACTGATCCTTGACTTTGGCGATGTCATTTACAAAATAGCCTCCAACACTCCACTCAACAAATTGGATGCAGTCTATCACAGTGCCATCCGTTTTGTCACCAAAGACCCATATACTACCCACCATTGCGACCTGTATGCTCTCGTTGGCAGGCTTTCGCTTCATATTCGTCGCCAAACCCACTGGCTCCAGGTCATCTATAAGTCTATGCTAGGTAAAGCCCTGCCTTATCTCAGCTCACTGGTCACCATAGCAGCAACCACCCGTCGCAGGCTCTCTAGCAGGTATATTTCACTGGTTACCCCCCAAAGCCAATTCCTCCTTTGGCCGCCTTTCCTTCCAGTTCTCTGCTGTCAATGACTGGAACAAATTGCAAAAATCACTGAAGCTGGAGACTCATATCTCCCTCACTAACTTTAAGCACCAGCTGTCAGAGCAGCTCACAGATCACTGCACCTGTATATAGCCCATCTGTAAATAGCCCATCCAACTACCTCATCCACATACTGTTATTTAAAAAAAAAATGCTCCTTTGCACCCCAGTATCTCTACTTGCACATTTATCTTCTGCACATCTATCACTCCAGTATTTAATTGCCAAATTGTAATTATTTCGCTACTATGGCCTATTTATTGCCTTACCTCCCTTATTTTACCTCATTTGCACACACTGTATATATACTTTTTTTTCTATTGTGTTATTGACTGTATTTTTGTTTATTCCATGTGTAACTCTGTGTTGTTGTTTGTGTCGCAATGCTTTGCTTTATCTTGGCCAGGTCACAGTTGTAAATGAGAACTTGTTCTCAAGTAGCATACCTGGTTAAATAAAGGTGAAATAAAAAATACAAAAATTGTCTGCATCTAGCTGATAAAGGCTGTAATCATTAGTCCAACATTTGCAAAGATTAAATTGGACAAATTCAGGTATGTTATCCTAATTTTGTTCTGTTTACTTCTGTTAACCTTTCCAGGGCAGGGGTTCTCGACATTCTGCTGAAAAGGCAGGGTGTGAAATTCAAAAATATTTTTTTGAAATAAGTCCAATACAGCAAATGAAAGATAAACATCTTGTTAATCTTCCCATCGTGTCCAATTTCATAAATGCTTTACAGTGAAAGCACAACATATGATTATGTTAGGTCTTAGCCCAGTCGAAAAAACACACAGCCATTTTTCCAGCCAAAGATAGGAGTCACACAACCGGCCGCTACCGGGAGGTCCGTGGGGCGACGCACAATTGGCCTAGCGTCGTCCGGGTTAGGGAGGGTTTGGCCGGTAGGGATATCCTTGTCTCATCGCGCACTAGCAACTCCTGCGGCGGACCGGCCGCAGTGCGTGCTAACCAGGTCGCCAGGTGCACGGTGTTTCCTCCGACACATCGGTGCGGCTGGCTTCCAGGTTGAATGCGCGCTGTGTTAAGAAGCAGTGTGGCTTGGTTGGGTTGTGTTTCAGAGGACGCATGGCTTTCGACCTTCGTCTCTCCCGACACTGTAGGGGAGTTGTAGCGATGAGACAACTACTAGTAACTACTAATAGTAACTACTAACAATTGGAAACCACGAAATTGGGGAGAAATGAGGGTAAAAAAAGATAAAATAAAATTAATCACTAAATTAATCACTAACCTTTGATGATCTTCATCAGATTACATTCATTAGGACATCATGTTATACAATAAATGTATGTTTTGTTCGATAATGTGCATATTTATATCCAAAGATCTCAGTTTACATTGGCACCTTATGTGCAGTCATGTTTTGATTCCAAAACATCTGGTGATTTTGCAGAAATACTCATAATAAACATTGATAAAAGATACAAGTGTTATTCACAGAATTAAAGATAGACTTCTCCTTAATGTAACCGCTGTGTCAGATTTCAAAAAGACTTTACGGAAAAAGCATAATCTGAGAACGGCGCTCAGAACTCGAAACAGCCAGAGAAATATCCGCCATTTTGGAGTCAACAAAGTTAGAAACAACACCATAAATATTCACTTACCTTTGATGATCGTCATCAGAAGGCTCTCCCAGGAATCCCAGTTCAACAATAAATGACTGATTTGTTCCATAAAGTTCCATGAAGTCCATCATTTATGTCCAAATAGCCACTTGTTGTTAGCGTGTTCAGCCCAGTAATCCATCTTCATGAGGCACAGGCACTTCGTCCAGACAAAAACTTGAAAAGTTCCGTTACAGTCCTTTAGAAACATGTCAAACGATGTATGGAATCAATCTTTGGGATATTTTTAACATAAAACCAGAGAATTCCTTTGTCTTCAGAAAAGCCCTGGAACGAGAGGTAACTTTGTCGGGAGCGCGCGTCATGAGACCAAGGCACTCTGCCAGACCACTTACTCAAAGAGGTCTCATGAGCCCCTCTTTTATAGTAGAATCCTCATGCAAGTCGTCTAAAGACGGTTGACATCTAGTGGAAGCCGTAGGAAGTGCAACTTTATCCATATCTCAATGTGTATTCAGTAGGCCAAGCTTTGAAGAACTACAAACCTCAGATGTCCCACTTCCTGGTTGGATTTCCTCAGGTTTTCGCCTGCCATGCGAGTTCTGTTATACTCACAGACGTCATTCAAACAGTTTTAGAAACTTCAGAGTGTTTTCTATTCAATTCTAATACTAATATGCATACATTACCATCTGGGACAGAGTAGCAGTTCACTCTGGGCACGCTATTCATCCAAAAGTGAAAATGCTGCCCCCTATCCCAAAAAGGCTAAAGAAACATTTTTCAACAGAATCGGTGGAATGAATACACCGCTGATCACGCTCAAACACAGTTAACTTTGTATGATTGATAAGGAGATGAAGAAAACACCTGTCTATGAATTACATCTTCAAACTAAGGGCAACCATGGCATCCGACAGGAGATGCGTCCATCCATGATGTATATGAGTAAGATAGTCTAGCTAGCTACATTTTCAGATACTACACATTTCTAATTTTGACAGAAAGTGGTTTCATTTCAAGTTAAAGCGTACTGTTAGCTAGATAAAGTTAGCTGGCTGGCTCGCTAGCTAACGTCACGTGTATGATCTTATTATTCGTTTCTCAGAGCCATTTGCTTGACTAATTATAGCGTAATGTTAGCTTGCTGACATTGAACCTGGTTGGTAGTTAGCTAGCTGCATGTCTTAAAAAAAGACTCTTGTCTGAGTGTGCCAGAGCGCAGAATGACTGATGAATTCACGAACGCTCAACACTCACTCATTGAATATGGCCAGTGTCAGTGAACATCGGCAAAAAGGAGTAATTAAATTGTTGCCAGCAGCACAGTTAGTCACCAACACTCTGGATAACATGAAAACAGCCTAACCAGCTCTTCTAGTGTGAGTAAAATGGTCAGAGTTGGATGTTCTTTCATTTGTGTCTGGAAGTAGCTTGCAAGCTACCAATGTTAGCCAGTTAGCCTGAGTGTTTGACTGCAGTTGTGTGTTTCAGAATGTTCAGATCAAACCTATTCATCAGCCAGAGTGTCCGGTGTGCGCTCTGAACGCCCCGAGAGTAAAACGCTCTGAATTTACGAACAGACAATCTGACAGCACAGCTGCAGTCACCAACTGGATAGCATAACAGACTAACCAGCTCTGCTAGGCCAAGTAATGTTCAGTGAGCTGTTCTCTCATTTGTGTCGAGAAGTGGCTAGCAAGTTAGCTTGGGTGCTAGACTGCTGTTGTTAGTTCAGAATGCTCGGATCAACTCTTAAAGAGATGGATGGGACTAAAGCTTAAAGAGGGTGTGAATGATGCTGAATGGGTATAGACAAAGAAGGGCTCTCCAGTAGTAGTACCAAAACATTCAAAGGCCATTTTCTCAGTTTATCAACATTCAAAGCAAAATTACTTTGCCATTGTTACTCAACTGTATGATATACCAACACAATTTCAAATTTTGCTACTTAAGACCGATTCGAGCCGGTCGGTCACATTTTACACACTGCAGTGCTTGCTAGCTAGCTGTAGCTTATGCTTTCAGGACTAGATTAATTTTCTGATCCTATGATTGGGTGGACAACATGTCAGTTCATGCTGCAAGAGCTCTGATAGGCTGGAGGACGTCCCCTGGAAGTTGTCAAAATTACTGTGTAAGTCTATGGAAGGGGGTGACCAGAAGTCAATGTACCCAGAAGAAGGATGGATATACTATAGACCTTCTTTGCAAAATAGTATGTTTTAATCAATTATTTGGTGGCGTGATTATATTGGGTATAGTTTTTTCTAAAAAGGAAAACTTTTAAATGTTTTACAATTAGAATTCTTATGAAATTCAGTGAGAATGGTCCTCCCCTTCCTCCTCTGAGGAGCCTCCACTGGTGAAACTGCACATGTTAAAACATGTAAGCAAAAAGTTATCATGTGAAGTGTTCCAAAAACAAGTTTTTGCACATGATTTTACATGTGAAATTTAACTTGCACATGAATTAACATGTGAAATCAAATCAAATCAAATTTTATTTGTCACATACACATGGCTAGCAGATGTTAATGCGAGTGTAGCGAAATGCTTGTGCTTCTAGTTCCGACAATGCAGTAATAACCAACAAGTAATCAAACTAACAAATTCCAAAACTACTGTCTTATACACACAAGTATAAGTGAATAAAGAATATGTACATACAGATATATGAATGAGTGATGGTACAGAGCAGCATAGGCAAGATACAGTAGATGGTATCGAGTACAGTATATACATATGAGATGAGTATGTAAACAAAGTGGCATAGTTAAAGTGGCTAGTCATACATGTATTACATAAAGATGCAGTAGATGATATAGAGTACAGTATATACGTATACATATGAGATGAATAATGTAGGGTATGTAAACATTATATTAGGTAGCATTGTTTAAAGTGGCTAGTGATATATTTTACATAATTTCCCATCAATTCCCATTATTAAAGTGGCTGGAGTTGAGTTAGTCAAATGTCACACGTGATGTGTTCCAAAAACACATTTTCACATTGAAATGTCACATGCGAGTGTTAAAAAACACATTTTCACATGTGAAATGTCACTTGTGAACTGTTCCAAAAACAAAATTTCACATCAGAAATAATGAGATTTTCCACGTGAAATCATGTGGTTTTACAGTAAGGGAGTCCATCTACTGATAACAATTAAAAGGTTGGAATCTGACTAGTATGGGCATCCCTTTGTGAGATGTGTGAGTATCAAGTCAGAGTGGGACTGGAATTTTTGGGTGCAATAAGAGAGGATTTATGTCAAAGCAAACATGCTGCTCTCTAAAGATCAAAGGTAAAGAAGGGAATGAATATGGGGTGGCACAAAACCACACTGCTAAGCACATTCCTATCACATTGCAACAAGAGTCACCATGGAGGCCTCTGCTTATGATATTGGCCTTACAATGGGAGATCAAATGTATGAACTTACAATGGTCCACATCCCTCAGTTGGTAGGCTAGCAAGCAGTACGCTTGGTAATCTTAATGTTAGAGGCCCGTAAAAGCCTGTCATTGGGGGGGGAAATTCTGCTGTAGTGCTTTGTGTTACTAGAGTTTTATCTATACTGAACAAAAATATAAACACAACATATAAAGTGTTGGTCCCATGTTTCATGAGCTGAAATAAAATATCACAGAAATGTTCCATACGCACAAAAAGCTTATTTCTCTCAAATTTTGTGGACAAATGTCTTTAAATCCCTGTTTGTGAGCATTTCTCCATTGCCAAGATAATCCATCCACCTGACAGGTGTGGCACAACAATAAGCTGATTATACAGCATGATAATTAAACAGGTGCACCTTGTGCTGGGGACAATAACAGGCTCTCTAAAATGTGCAGTTTTGTCACACAACACAATGTCACAGATGTTTCAAGTTTTGAGGGAGCGTGAAATTGGCATGCTGACTGCAGGAATTTCATCTAGAGCTGTTGCCAGAGAATTGATTGTTCATTTCTATACCACAAGTCGCCGTCAACGTCATTTTAGAGAATTTGGCAGTATGTCCAACCGGCCTAACAACCTTCCGACCACATGTAACCACGCCAGCCCACATCATCTGAGACCAGCCACCCAGATTGCTGATGAAACTGAGGAGTATTTCTGCCTTACAACCAACTAACCTTACAACAGGATCCCTCACCTGAAGATTGACAAGGCCTACTGTACAAACCACCTCTAGGATAATGTTTCCTTGAAATGCTCACCACGATGCATGGATTAGATTAGTGATTTGTTTTTGTATATCTTCAAAATGTTAATCACTCTAATGAGTTTAATAAGCAATAATGTTTGCAATTGTGATTGCCTACTGATATGTATTCTAACCACCCTCATATGCCATTACTTTTGGTCATAATATTTTACATTGATTGCATCTGGGCCATATAATTTCACCGTATCCTGGCCAATCAAAATGTTATACATATGTGGCAAAAAGACTCAAGATCCTTACCTGTCTGGCATATGTAGTATTGTGTATGGGGAAAAACATAAATAATAATACTGACTTACCATTTGAACATTGGGGAAAGTAAAAAAATACATATAAAAAACAAGTATGCTTTAATCCAGCCCTGAATCACATGTGCTTTAATGTTTGAAGCCACCTCAGTATTCGTTCCGACACAGGGCTTGATCAAAAGATAACCCGGTGATGAGAACAATATGTTCCTGTGGCTTACTCTCCTCCTCAGTCTCTTTGACTGTTTACAATCTCTCTTTCCCCTTCCTTGCTTTCATTTTTCATCTCTGCACACATTGCATTCGGAAAGTGTTCAGACCCCGTGACTTTTTCCAGATTTTGTTACGTTACAGCTTTATTCTAAAATCCTCATCTGTCTACACACAATACCCCATAATGACTAAGCGGAAGTAAAAACAGGTTTTTAGAAATGTTTGCAAATGTATTAAAAATAAAAAACGGAAATACCTTATTTACATAAGTATTCAGAACCTTTGCTATGAGACTCGGAATTGACCTCAGATGCATCCTGTTTCCATTGATCACCTTTGAGATGTATCTACAACTTGATTGGAGTCCACCTGTGGTAAATTCAATTGATTGGATATGGAAAGGCACACACCTGTCTATATAAGGTCCCACAGCTGACAGTGCATGTCAGAGCAAAACCAAAGCCATGAGGTTGAAGGAATTGTCCGTGGCATTGAAGGTGCCCAAGAACACAGTGGCCTCCATCATTCATAACTGGAAGAAGTTTGGAACCACCAATACTCTTACTAGTGCTGGCCGGGGAGGTGACCAAGAACCAAATTGTCAATCTGACAGAGCTCCAGAGATCCTCTGTGGAGATGGAAGAACCTTCCAGAAGGACAACCATCTCTGCAGCATTCCGCTAATCAGGCCTTTACGGTAGAGTGGCCATACGGAAACAACTCCTCAGTAAAAAGGCACATGAAAGCCAGCTTGGAGTTTGCCAAAAGGCACCTAAAAGACTCTCTGACGATGATAAACAAGAATCTCTGGTCTGATGAAACCAAGATTGAACTCTTTGGCCTGAATGCCAAGTGTCGCATCTGGAGAAAACCTGGCAACATCCCTAAGGTGAAACATGGTGGTGGCAGCATCTTGCTGTGGTGATGTTTTTCAGTGGCAGGGACTGGGGAGACTAGTTAGTATCGAGGGAAAGATGAACAGAGCAAAGTACAGAGAGATCCTTGATGAAAAACTGCACCAGAGCACTCAAGACTTAAGCACACACCCAAGATAGCATGGGACAAGTCACTGAATGTCTGTGAGTGGCCCAGCCAGAGCCCGGACTTGAACCTGATCTAACATCTCCGGAGAGACCTGAAAATAGCTGTGCAGAGACATTCCCCATCCAACCTGACAGAGCTTGAGAGGATCTGCAGAGAAGAATGGGAGAAACTCCATAAATACAGGTGTACCAAGCTTGTAGCATCATACCCAATAAGACTTGAGGCTGTAATTGCTGCCAAAGGTGCTTCAACGAAGTACTGAGTAAAGGCTCTGAAATCTTACGTAAATGTGATATTTCATTATTATTATATTTTTTTCATTTGCAAATATTTCTAGAAACCCTGTTTTGCTTTGTCATTATGGGGTATTATGTGTAGATTGATGAGGGAAAAAAACAATTCAATTCATTTTAGAACAAGGCTGTATACGTTACAACAAAATGTGGAAAAAGTGAAGGTCTAAATTCTTTCCGAATGCAAGAAGATGGTATTTATTTTTCTTTATTTTGAGTCATCTTATATAAAACAATGCATTTTTGGTCCTGAGAGCATTTAAGATGAATCCAAAATACATAAACGCTGGTTCCTATTCTATATATGTTCAAATTAAGAATGGACTCTGACAAGTGGTAGGAGAACATAAAACACTCCGCCGAAACAGGTTCTGGAGGGAGAGTGTGCAATAACATTTGTATTTGATCAGCGAAAGAAAGGCTCACAACAATCTCCCCCCATGTTATTTCAATCTGATAGGCGAAAATTCAGTGCTTTAATTTAAGCAAGTCTCCTAAACCTCTCAGCTAGTTGGCTTTGATGCCCATTGCAGGCGATCTCGCACTCGTCTTTCCGGAAGGAGCTGGTGACACCTGTGGCTACGCCGGGGTCACAGAAAAGTCCTCCTTGCCGTAGATGAAAACTGAAAGGGAGATGAACGTTTTGCAGCGGCCTCGCAGACTTTGCTGGGGTCACACCAGCATCCTGCTGTGTGGCCATTTAATACCCTGTCTCTCTTCCTATCTCTTTGCGAAGAAGTCTGAGGACTGGTATTAGCCTTATCAACCAGCTCACAGGAGAGGCACTGTCCTTCCCGCCACTAGCAGCGCAATGCACAAGCCCAATCACTTCCAACCCATAACGCAACTTTACTGCACATCAAGTGGCCCTGCACATGACTACACTAGGTAAAGCAGGGTTGTGTGGGGGCCTGATAGAATTTTCTACTTCAGCTCTGTTTGATGTATGGATGTCTCTGGTATATAACAAGCAAATTACATCCAAGTAAAGTTGCCCTTTTCATGACAACATCAAAGAGGCTGGGAAAGATTTGTTCAATGTTCTCATAAATATGTAAATACATTTTTTTCACCGCAACATGGTAAGTCAGAATGACGTATTTTCAAATTTTGCCAACTGGGTATTGATGGCCAAATTCAATGGTTTGCAAAATGATGATGAAAAATTGTTTACTTTTTCATAAGAGCTGGCTAAACAAGCCAAACCAGTTTCCTTGTTGGAAGAGGATATGCATTGTCGTGCCTGGTTTCTTCAGTACACTCACACCGTAACCAATACTCCAATTAGGTCTCGGGCGGCGAGTCGATACAGGTACAGCACGGTACAGATCTAAATAGGGCTGCCCAAGCCACGCTCAAATATCACCCCTGTGGTTCAATATCCTAAACACTAGACATATTATGGAGTTTTTCATTTCAGAATGACAACAGTGCTAACTGCTCCGAGACCTCAGTCGTGACCCTTTCTGTTGACTCACGACTTTCCCGGTCCACGAAGGACAGGATCGAGTGCCTCACAGCTTTCCTCCCTTGACACCAGGAGCTGGCTACCGAATGTGTGTTTTGTAGCGATACTCTGACCATATGGACAGCTGGGAGACAAAGTGGGTTAAAGGCCTAACCACTGTTGCGGATCGAGCTGGAAAAGAGTGGACAGTGATGAAGTGGTTTAAGGGACAGTTTGAAATGTACTGGGGGTGTGGGGGGTGGTCCAACTCAATGTATAAAAAAAATTAAATGCACATCCTCCCCAACCTTGAACATATTTTCACAAAACCTTTCCGTAAAAAAAAAAAAATCACGCTCCCCATATTGAATTAACAAAAAAAGTATGATTACGACCACAAAAACCAATAACAGTAGCGTGTTTATAAATGTGGATATCGACTTTTGTGGCATAATCAAAGCCACGCAGGGCTACGGGCCAGAAAGTTAAGGGTTCGCAAATTACCACGGAGGAGAATACCTGCTTATCTCATTACTTTACGATCAGAGCCGGCTGCAGACAATGATCAGCTAGGGGGAAATCAGATTTTCAAAATGTTGATGCTATATTTAAATCTGTTTTTGCATTGCCATTATGGGGTATTGTCTGTAGATAGATTCAATTGTTAATTCAATTTTAGAATAAGGCTGTAATTTAACAAAATGTGGGAAAAGTGAAGGGGTCTGAATACATTCCGAATGCACTGTAAATGCTTTATGAATGCAAAATAGAAATGACAGCACATTGACTGCATAGAATTCATACATATACCTTTAATGCTGGTGTTATAGATCAGATGGCAACACGCACAGTTAATTACCATGAAGGGCTTAGCTATAAATGCTTTATGAATGGGAAAATAGATTTGACTTTTCATACATAGACTCTTTATGTGTGTGTTATAGACCAGTATGATCAAATTAGGCCTAATTGCGATGCGGAGGAGGGCTGATAATGAGTTACAAAAGAGTTATGATATGACACTCAATGAGACGATCTGATACGTCAAATTTACCCTGAGGATTCAATCCTGTGGAGATATTCATGCAACATTGACCTCAGTGAGAAGAAGGTAAGTCACAGGTCTATAAAGACCAGGAGGGGAAATGGGGCCAGTACAGGCTATATATCAGCATCATTTTCCAAACATGGTTTGGCTTTTTGACATATTCACTAACATTGGTATGACAAAAGCACACTTTTGAGAACAGCCATATTGATGACACCAGGCTGTCATTGTAATGATGCATCTATTAAGATTCCTAAATATGTGCATGACATGAATGTGCTATGTTATAACCTGTTGTAACACATTCATTAACCTGCTTATAGATGTGTAATAAATGTGCTATGGATACGCAGTCAAAGTAAATCGTTACCAGATAATTGTATTGTCCCTGAACAAGATCAATAGGTGAGCTTTTGAGCTGCATGTCATGTATTTGCTGTTCTTTCACACGCAATGACGCACCTGGACTCTCCGCTGCCTATCAGATATTCCTCTATGTTCTTGTGGATTTACAGTGGCTTGCGAAAGTATTCACCCCCCTTGTACAGCAATCTTTAAGTCATACCACAGATTCTCAACTGGATTGAGGTCTGGGCTTTGACTAGGCCATTCCAAGACATTTAAATGTTTCCCCTTAAACCACTCAAGTGTTGCTTTAGCAGTATGCTTAGGGTCATTGTACTGTTGGAAGGTGAACCTCTGTCCCAGTCTCAAATCTCTGGCAGACTGAAACAGGTTTCCCCTAGGAGTTTCCCTGTATTAAGTGCCATCCAACATTCCTTCAATTCTGACCAGTTTCCCAGTCCCTGCCAATTAAAAATATCCCCACAGCATGCTACTGCCTCCACCATGCTTCACTGTGGGGATGGTGTTCTCAGGGTGATGGGAATTGTTGGGTTTGTACCAGACAAAGTGTTTTCCTTGATGGCCAAAAAGCTCAATTTTAGTCTCATCTGACCAGAGAACCTTCTTCCATATGTTTGGTGAGTCTCCCACATGCCTTTTGGCAAACCCCAAACGTGTTCGCTTATTTTTTTCTTTAAGCAATATTTTTTTCTGGCCACTCTTCCGTAAAGCCCAGCACTGCAGAGTGTACGGCTTAAAGTGGTCTATCATAAAGTGTACGGCTTCAAGTGGTCTACAAAGCTTTGTAGCTCCTTCAGGGTTATCTTTGGTCTCTTTGTTGGCTCTCTGATTAATGCCCTCCTTGCCTGGTCTGTGAGTTTTAGTGGGCAGCACTCTTTTGGCAGGTTTGTTGTGGTGCCATATTCTTTCCATTTTTTAATAATGAATTTAAAATGGTGCTCCGTTGGATGTTCAAAGTTTTGGATATTTTTTTATAACCCAACCCTTATCTGTACTTCTCCACAACTTTGTCCCTGACCTGTTTGGAGAGCTCCTTGGTCTTCATGGTGCCGCTTGCTTGGTGGTGCGCCTTGCTTAGTGGTGTTGCAGCCTCTGGGTCCTTTCAGAACAGGTGTATATATACTGAGATCATGTGACACTTGATACACAGGTGAACTTTATTTAACAAATTATGTGACTTCTGAAGGTAATTGGTTGCACCAGATCTTATTCAGGGGCTTCATTGCAAAGGGGGTGAATACATATGCACGCACTACTTTCTGTTCGTTTTTTTTTATATTTCACTTCACCATTTTTTATATTTCACTTCACTTGACTATTTCGTGTATGTCCATTACATGAAATCCAATTAGAAATCCATTTAAATGACAGGTTGTAATGCAACAAAATCGGAAAAACGCCAAGGGAGATGAATACTTTTGCAAGGCACTGTATATAAAAAAATTGGTGCCGTTTGAATGATTTTATGTGTGGTATGACTGCTAGTTATTCTATTGCAGATCTGGAAAAACAATCCATCTACTACTATTGTCACTATGCATGGCGGATAGAGGGAAGGATAGACAGTTAGACTGGTAGATTATATTGACCTGTGGTATAATAAGCGAAGGGAAAAGTGAGGTGCATAAGGGAAGTACCAAAACACCTTGATAGGGGGCGTAAGAAAGCAGATTAGGAAATGTGTCTAAAATGAAAGAAAGTGTATAGTAAAACCTGCAGAATGGTGAATGTTAACCATGGAAAACACACACTTCCCTCCCCTGTGCCGAATAAAAAAAACACAAAACCCTCCCCAAAGCAAAAACAAAGTTAGACAACCCTCCCCTATTATGGACCCCTAAGTCATTTGGAGAAAAGAGACTCTCGAAGCATTCAGTGTAACTACAACACATACAGTATCTAACTTTGATAAAACCTGATTCCTCACACAGCGTGCCGAGTAGAGACATTCGCAGTCCAAAAAAACCCCAACAAGCTACAAGACCACCCAAACTCATTTACCTCCATGGTGATAAAAGAAGTTATGCTGTGGATCACAGCTGATGAAAACATGACATCTAACGTGAGAGTAAAATTCAAAATGGGAGTGACTGCTTTGACACCATATGCGTATAGAAACGCTTTACCAGTATATTTTAGGGATAAAAATCCATATTCGTGGATCCCAATCTCTATCCCCAGAAACCCATGTGGATGTAGAATGTATTTTGTGTAAATATTTGAACTCACAGCAGCACATTTCACTGATTAGAGCGTAAGCCTGCCATCTGATTGTCAGGGGCAAATTATTCATTGTTAGGGTTCTCTAGAAGGGCACCACATCCTCAAAATCAGCCTTGATCTATCTGGCAGTAATATAAGAGGAAATCGGCCCAGATTCTCACAGACAGAGAAACGCTTGGGAAATAAAGAGGTTAAGCGAGTCATTCAATGGTTCAGTTGGGTTCAAACATAACAATTTACTGTATTTTCTGTAGCCAGCAGTGTTGGGAGATTCCCTGACTGGGAGATTCCCTGACTTTGTTGGCCCTTGGGAAGAACAAAACAAAAGGTGGCTCAAGGGAAGGGGGGGTAAACTCTTCCATCAAGCGGCACCTCTGGATTCAACTTGCCCAAGAAAACAAAACGGCTCTGTATGGCACCTTCTCTGTATACGGGTGGGCTTGTACACAATACAGCCATACAACTGGCAGAGGGAAGCTCAGTCTGGAAAGAGAATGATACGAGAGTAAAAGGAGGAGGGAATGAGAGAAAGGGATGGAGGAGAGGTGATAAAGGCAGTGAACAGGATCCCCAGTCCTCCCTGTTCTGATGGGACAGACACAGGCTAAAAAACAATGGGAGAAGCTCCTGGCTCTTGGAGGTTCGGGGTAAATTGTGAAAACACTGATGAATCAGGGTTGGAGGTTGATAAGCTAAAATTTCCTTCCTGAACTGTCTATGATAGAATCAGAATATCTTTGCCATTGTCATATTTTTTGACCATCCCCGAGAGGGAAAGGCTCTCTGGTCAACTAGAGATGATTCACTTGACAGCAGAGCTCAGGGCAAACAGGTGCATGAAATTGCATAACTTGTTCAAGCCAGACAAGAGATTTCCCTCACTTTTATCATTCACAAAAACCCTGCCTCCTCAGTCTCTAGTGATTGTTCTTTTTAAATCCTTCCCTATCCTCAACAAAAGTTTTCTGGCAAGTTTTCTGCCGTTTTATGGGCTCTTAACCAACCGTGCTATTTTCGTAACTTATTTTGTACATAATGTTGCTGCTACCGTCTCTTCTGACCAAAAAAGAGCTTCTGGACATCTGAACAGCGATTATTTACCTTAAATTGGACGAATAATTTTTCTTTAATGAGTCGGACGAGAGGGATTTACTA
Source organism: Oncorhynchus masou masou (assembly GCF_036934945.1). NCBI lineage: Eukaryota > Metazoa > Chordata > Actinopteri > Salmoniformes > Salmonidae > Oncorhynchus > Oncorhynchus masou. Next base: position 31,670,806 of record NC_088239.1, read on the forward strand.
CAGACACCTGAACAGACCCTCATCCCTGTCATTCGCAGGAGAAAGAGACGGCGGTTTTGCGGAAGGAGATTGGGGTGCCTTGTGAGGATCCGGCAACGAATGGCTAACCTGTCTTTGCCATCAGTACTACTGGCCAATGTACAAATGCTGGATAAGAAATTGGACGAACTAAAAACACGTCAACAAAACAAAGGATATGATAGTGGACTTCTGGATACAGCAGAGGGGGCACCACCCTATCCACATCAACGGGACAGCAGTGGAGGTGGAGGAAAGTTTTAAGTTCCTCGGCGTACACATCACGGACAAACTGAAGTGGTCCACTGACACAGACAGTGTGGTGTAGAAGGCGCGACAACGCCTCGTCAACCTAAGGAGGCTGAAGAAATGTGGCTTGTCACCTAAAACCCTCACAAACTTTTACAGAAGCATAATTGAGAGCAACAAGGACAACAACCCCCCGAGCCACTGCCTGTTCACCCCGCTACCATCTAGAAGGCAAGGTCAGTACAGGTGCATCAAAGCTGGGACCGAGAGACTGAAAAACAGTTTTTATCTCAAGGACATCAGACTATTAAACAGCCATCACTAACACAAAGAGGCTGTTTCCTACATACAGACTTGAAATCATTGGCCCCTTTAAATAAATTGATCACTAGTCACTTAAATAATGCTACTTGAATAATGTTTACATATCTTGCAATACACATCTCCTATGGATTTACTGTATTTTATACCATCTATTGCATCTTGCCTATGCTGCTCTGTCATTGCTCATCCATATATGTATATGTATATATTATTATTCCATTCATTTACTTAGATTTGTATGTATAAGGTAGTTAGATTACGCTAGATACTAACTGTTACTTTTGATTTTGACCTCCTTTTGTTCAGGGACACATAATTCAATTTCTGTTAATCCATGAATTCTGGTTGGGGTATGTACTTACAGTCACTGTGGGGACGACGACATCAATGTACTTATTGATAAAGCCAGTGACTCAGTCAATAAAAAAAACAGATGCTAAGCTAAAGGACAGTTTTGCTAGCACAGACTGGAATATGTTCTGAGATTCTTCCGATGGTATTGAGGAGTACACCACATCACTGGCTTCATCACTAAGTGCATTGATGATATTGTCCCCACAGTGACTGTACGTACATACCCCAACCTGAAGCCATCAATTACAGGCAACATCCACATTGAGCTAAAGGGTAGAGCTGCTGCTTTCAAGGAGCGGGACTCCAACCCGGAAGCCTAAAATAAATCCCTCTGACGAACCATCAACCAGGCAAAGCGCCAGGGCCCCTCAGGGGTGCGTGCTCAGTCCCCTCCTGATGTCACTCATGACTGCACAGCCAGGCACGACTCCAACACCATCATTCAGTTTGTTGATGACACAACAGTGGTAGGCCTAATCACCCACAACAACGAGACAGCCAAGAGGGAGGAGGTCATATACCTGCCCATGTGGTGCAGGGACAAGAACCCTCCCCCTCCATCAAGACAGTCGTGAAGAGGGCACGACAAAACCTATTCCCCCTCAGGAGACTGACAACATTTGGCATGGGTCCTCAGATCCTCAAAAGGTTCTCCAGCTGCACCATCGAGAGCATCTTGACGGGTTGCTTCACCGCCTGGTATGGCAACTGCTCGGCCTCCGAATGCAAGGCACTACAGAGGGTAGTGTGTATGGCCTAAGTACATCACTGGGGCAAAGCTTCCTGCCATCCCGGACCTCTATACCCGGTGGTGTCAGTGGAAGGCCTTAAAGATTGTCTAAGACTCTAGCCACCCTAGTCATAGACTGTTCTCTCTGCTACCCCATGGCAAGGGTACCGGAGCGCCAAGTCTAGGTCCAAGAGGATTTTAAACAGCTTCGGCCCCTAAGCCATACTACTCCCGAACATCTAATCAAATGGCTACCCAGACTTTTTGCATTGCACCCCCCCTTTACACTGCTGCTACTCTCTGTTATTATCTATGTATAGTCACTTTAATAACTCTACCTACATGTACATATTACCTCAATTACCTCGACAACCGGTGACCCCGCACGTTTACTCTGTACCGGTACACCCTGTATATAGCTTCCCTATTGATATTTTACTGCTGCTCTTTAATTATTTGTTTTTATTATTACTTATTTTGGGTGGTATTTTTCTTAAAACTGCATTGTTGGTTAAAGGGCTTGGAAGTAAGCATTTCACTGTACGGTTGTATTTGGCGCATGTGACAAATGTGACAAATGTTTTTTAGACTGCCTGAACCTAAGCTTGTGTAGAATACATTTTTTTTTAAATATTTGTGACAATATAAATCTACATTAGTGGTGGAGACCAAATTCTGACAGGCTAAACACACTGGCTATTTTGGTTGTCATTTTTGGTTGTCATAACCTCAGTCACATCGTTGTGTGTGAGCGTATGTGCATTGGCTAAGAGCAAAACACCATGTCACACTAAGACCCCGGCGTGTATTGGAGTGTGTGAAAGAGAGAGACTACAAGAAAAGGAACCACGGAGGAGAGGACCCTCCTGTAATTGAGCCTGTCAAGCTGCTATTGTGGTCTCCAATTATATGAAGTTAAGATCCGTTCACACGGACAATTACCGATTCTCCTCTCGGTCACCTTCCTTCCACTGTCATCCTTCAACAGAGCTTTGACATACTATAAGACAATAAGAACAAATGAATTACGAGAACAGTATATTCCATCCACCTGGGTTTTACATTTACTGTACTTTACCATGTAAGGAGGCATGTTGTTGTATAGTTAAGTCCGTGGAAAGGTTCACCCAAAATTATTTAGATTTACAGGGCATAATAAAATCAGTCATTCCTGTAGTCAAAACAAACTACATTTTCAGAGACACTCAATGCAGGTGAGCACATGAACATCATTTGGAGATTAAGGACCCAATCAGAAACCTCTTTTAACGGACCTCCAAACATCACATGAAAGACATTTATTTTATTTCTAATGTCAGCGTCTTCCTGCATTTGGAAGTACTAGTGGTTCGAGCGTTGGACTAGTAACCGGAAGATTGCAAGTTCAAAACCCCGAGCTGACAAGGTACAAATCTGTCATTCTGCCCCTGAACAGACAGCTGTACCCACTGTTCCTAGGCCGTCATTGAAAATAAGAATTTGTTCTTAACTGACTTGCCTAGATAAATAAAGGTAAAATGAAATAAAATAAAATAAATGAATCCACACCGAAGAGAGAGGGCGTTTGGGTTAACACTGTTTCTGATTAGCAGGTGGGTAGCCATGTTGCTCAGATGAGTCTGTAATATTCATATCCTTATGTCTGATCCTAAGCTTGTCATTGAAACATACACATAACACTTACATGGCTGATGTGCTTTGATTTTAGTGTTGGTTTTGTGGCAGTACAATCAAAAGATCCTCTGGGCTTGTGATCGAGTCTGGAATGGTACTTTTTATGTCATGGGGCAACGTCTGTAGCAAAATCACATTTAAAAAGTATACTGGCCATAATTGAAACAAAATGGATCTAAATGTTAAGTAATAGCAAAGAGCAACTTTTCATGCAATCATTTTACTCTGACTGTCTCGGGGTAGTCTGAGTGAGGAGGGGAAAACTAGCTATTATTGGCAGAGAGGTTTGGAACTCTCTTTCTTATTGGTCTATTAACTAACTTACCACCTGGTGATGTCATCAGGCAGGCAAAAACTCCATCCGACCAAAACAGGCTGAAAATTCAGGGACTTTTCAAACAGCTAATACACTAAAAGGGCATTATCATTATTTGCATAATTTCACAGTATTATTCGAACCACATAGTGTGGCAAAATACATATTCAGTCCTTTTGGAAAGTATTCAGAGCCCTTAACTTTTTCCACATTTTGTGATGTTACAGCCTTACCCTTTGCTATTAGACTCGAAATTGAGCTTCGGTGCATCCTGTTTCCAATGATTACCCTTGACATGTTTCTACAACTTGTTTGGAGCCCAGCTGGGGTAAATTCAATTGGTTGGACATGATTTGGAAAGGCATTGTCCGAGCAAAAACCGAGCCATGAGGTTGAAATAATTGTCCGTAGAGCTCAGAGACAGGATTGACTTGAGGCACAGATCTGGGGAAGGGTACCAAAACATTTCTGCAGCATTGAAGGTCCCCAAGAACACAATGGCCCTCATCATTCTTAAATGGAAGAGTTTGGAACCACGAAGTCTCTTCCTAGAGCTGGTCAGGGAGGTGACCAAGAACCCAATGCTCACTTTGACAGAGATACAGAGTTCCTCTGTGGAGATGGGAGAACCTTCCAGAAGGACAACCATCTCTGCAGCATCCACCAATCAGGCCTTTATGGTCGAGTGGCCAGAAGGACACCATTCCTCAGTAAAAGGCACATGACAGGCCGTTTGGAGTTTGCCAAAAGGTAACTTAAAGACTTTCAGACCATGATAAACAAGCTTCTCTGGTCTGATGAAACCAAGAATGAACTCTTTGGCCTGAATGCCAAGTATCATGTCAGGAGGAAACCTGGCACCATCCCTACGGTGAAACATAGTGGTGGCAGCATCATGCTGTGGGGATGTTTATCAGAGGCAGGGACTGGGAGACTAGTCAGGTTTGAGGGAAAGATGAATGGAGCAAAGTAGAGAGAGATCCTTGATGAAAACCTGCTCCAGAGCACTCAGCACCTTAGACTGGGGCTTCGGGTCTCCGAATGTCCTTGAGTGGCGCATCAAGATCCCGGACTTGAACCCGAACGAACATCTCTGGAGAGACCTGAAAATACCTGTGCAGCAATGCTCCGAAACCAAGCTGGCAGAGCTTGAGAGGATCTGCAGAGAACAATGGGAGAAACTCCCCAAATGCAGGTGTGCCAAGCTTGTAGCATCATACCCAAGAAGACTTGAGGCTATAATCACTGCCAAGGTGCTTCAACAAAGTACTTAGTAAAGGGTCTGAATGCTTACGTAAAAGTGACATTTCAGGGTTAAAAAAAATAAAAACCTGTTTTTTGCTTTTGTCATTTTTGTGTATTGTGTGTATAGATGTGGGGGGAGGGGGGGACTATTTAATCAATTTAAGGCTGTAAGGTAACAAAATGTGGCCTGAATATTTTCTGAAATATTTTTCCATATATAGACACACCCTATGTGTTTTAATAAAATCAACTACATACATTGAGCTTGTCTGATGCTTTACTCTTACGGTTTGATGAAATAAGACAATTGCCTCAAGTGAGTGCCAGAGATCGAGATAACCAGAAGAAAAAAACATTAACCTGACCCAACTATTCTCCTCCTGCTCTTGCTTGCTTTCGCAGATTCTGCCATTACTCTCCTAAAGTTGCCGGTAATAGGCTACAGGAGGAGTCTCATGCGGAATACCAATTTATCTTCTTATTTCTACCGATCTGTGTACTAGTTATGGTTTTCATATGTACATTTACATTAAACAGTTTCATTTAATTTATAATAACGTCTTCATATCTCACAATCATTTTCATGTGATGAATCAAAATTCTACCCAAATCTAAAAGAAAAAGATACAAACCTAAAAACTATATTCTTCTGTCATTGCCAACTACATAAAAATAGCCTAAATGAAGCCAACAAATAAAAACATTGTAGCCTGCAGGCAGGGAAATATCCTGATAAAAATATATACCTATTTTTTTACATTGTAGAATAATAGTGAAGACATTAAAACTATGAAAAAACACATATGGAATCATGTAGTAACCAAAAAGAGCTAAACAAATCAAAATATATTTTATATTTGAGATTCTTCAAAGTAGCCACGCTTTGCCTTGATGACAGCCTTGCACACACTTAGCATTCTCTCAACCAGCTTCACCTGGAGTGATTTTCTAACAGTCTTGAAGGAGTTCCCACATATGCTGGGCACTTGTTGGCTGCTTTTCCTTCCTCACTCTGCAGTCCAACTCATCCCAAAGCATCTCATTGGGTTGAGGTTGGGTGATTGTAGAGGCCAAGTCATCTGATGCAGCACTCCATCACTCTCCTTCTTGGTCTAATAGCCCTTACACAGCTTGGAGTTGTGTTTTGGGTCATTGTCCTGTTGAAAAACAAATGATAGTGGGACTAAGGGCAAACCAGATGGGATGGTGTATCGCTGCAGAATGCTGTGGTGACCATGCTGGTTAAGTATGACTCAAATCACTGACAGTGTCACCAGCTAAGCACCCCACACCATCACACCTCCTCCTCCATTTTTCACGTTGGGAACCACACATGTGGAGATCATCCGTTCAACTACTCTGCGTATCACAAAGACACAATGGTTGGAACAAAACATCTCAAATTTGGACTCATCAGACGGAAGGACAGATTTCCACCAGTCTAATGTCCATTGCTTGTGTTTCTTGGCCCAAGCAAGTCTCTTCTTCTTATTGGTGTCCTTTAGTTGTGGTTTCTTTGCAGTAATTCAACCATGAAGGCCTGATTCACGCAGTCTTGATGTTGAGATGTGTCTGTTACTTGAACTCTGTGAATCATTTATTTGGGCTGCAATTTCTGAGGCTGGTAAGTCTACTGAACTTATCCTCTGCAGCAGATGTAACTCTGGGTCTTCGTTTCCTCCGGCGGTCCTCATGAGCCAGTTTCATCATAACGCTTGATGGGTTTTGCGACTGCACTTGAAGAAACGTTCAAAGTACTTGAAAAGTTCCATATTGACTGACCTTCATGTCTTAAAGTGATGATGGACTGTTGTTTCTCTTTGCTTATTTGAGCTGTTCTTGACATAATATGGACTTGGTCTTTTACCAAATAGGGCTATCTTCTGTATACCACCCCTACCTTGTCACAACACAACTGATTGGCTCAAACTCATTAAGGAACACAATTCCACAAATTAACTTTTAACAAGGCACACCTGTTAATTGAAATGCATTCCAGGTAACTACCTCATGAAGCTGGTTGAGAGAATGCCAAGAGTGTGCAAAGCTGTCATCAAGGCAAAGGATGGCTACTTTGAAGAATCTGAAATATAAAATATATTAGGATTTGTTTAACACTTTTTTGGTTACTATATGTTATTTCAAAGTTTTGATGTCTTCACTATTATTCCACAATGTAGAAAAAAGTTACAAATTAAGAAAAACCCTTGAATGAGTAGGTGTATCCAAACTTGTGACTGGTACTCTCTATATATTTGTTACTGCTTGACTAAAACCATCTTGGCCGATCAAGAGCCTAACGACTAAACAATCGACCAGTCAACTAATTGGTGTCAGCCCGAAAACAGCTACACAACCAACAGCATGGTTAAGCAAGGTATTGATTCCGACATTTTTGGACTACAAAACAACTTTTGATTTAGAAGCACATCTAAATCAGCTATGCTTAATCTAATACAGTGACAACTAAAAGATACCCCAAAATATATTTAGTCCAATCAATGTAAACTAAATATAATGTGGCAGTCTATTGTACTGATTTCTTTGTGTGTGTATGCCTGCAAGTAGAAAAAACATGCCATCCTCCACTCTTTCATGTTGCCTAAACCATTTATGACTCTGTCACTTGAGTTTTGTTGTCCTAGGTAACCTGGCTAAAATACTTGCTCGCTAGCCTAACTTCCTTTCATAGGCAACGATATGCCAGGCCAGCTAGCTAAGCATACTACATCTAGCTACATGTTGAACTTCCATCCTTTCAGACCAGGGACACCGTTTATGAATTTATGGTTGGATCAGAATCACCATTATAACCATTGGCCAGTAAGGAGAATGAAGTAAAACCAAGTCGAAATCCCTATCTCCTTCCATGGCAAATTTAGCAAAGGGACAATTTTAGCTAGCAAGCTAGCCACCGGAGGACAACACAACGAAATGCAACATCTGAAGTTTTTTTCAGTCAATAATGATGTTTGTCTTATGATGTGATTGGTCTGAAGCCAAATCCAAACAGGCTTCCCTTGACACTTTTTTTTTGGTGTGCCAGGACCATTCACAGCTGACCTCACTCAGTTTAGCTCAATGCTGATTGGCTATTTTTTTTTTTAAATGTTTAAACATTTTATCAAGGGATGCCAAATGCTCACTGGCTTCCCTTGCATTCAATGCTACGGGCGGCAATAATCTCATACTCTTTCTAACCAGCCAGCACCAGATAGATACACTACACATACAGAGACAGAAGGGTGCTGTTTCGTTTGCTCAGATGCTTTCTCCACTGATATACATTCTAACGTCTTGCGAATTTAAGGACATTTATGAAACAGAGAGACAAAAGATAAATTATTCAATGTTTTTTTTTCTTTTTTTCTGTGTCAATCTTTTGGCGAAGCCTGGCTTCCATTGGTAACCATGAATACAAGCAACTGGAAATATATGAGCCAAATAAAAAAAATGTTAGCTTCACTGCCCAAATACATATTGAGGGGAGTGTATATCCATGAGAAGCCTTTTGACTTCTGCCACCAAAATAATTCTCATGGATCATGTTATGCTCGTAATCCACAATCGTTTCTCAAATTCCTGTGGCTTGACTGTGGACAGAGCAAAACTCTGTGGTCGACTCAGATTAAGTCTAAGTGAGAACAGAATGCTGTCCGAGCGGTATGTCTTGGTTTGTCTCTGCACATAAACATAGAAGGCCTCCTAAAAGCCTGCCCTTCATATCTGGCAAACTCACAGCAAAGCATCAATCTTTCAGAGAAAACGGTTTCACACTCACTCATTCTCACACAATTGCACGCACGCACACACAACCAGTATCGACCAGCCCCATAAACACATGCAGAAACACACGCACAGACCTTATTATTTGTGCCGCATCCTGGCTCAAGTCAATAGCCCATTTAATGGATTGATTGAGCAAGGGATGGTGAGGCGGTTTGTGGAGGTGAGTTGAGGACAGGAGATGAAAATGACCCAGATACGGTTCAGAGCTCTGTTTGAAACTTTAGCTCAATGTCGCTCCCCTGGAGTTTCCTCCTCCTTGTCTGACCTCACCGGAGGATAACCATGTTTTGAAATTCTTTCATATTTCACCTGCCTGTAAAAAAAAGTGGACACCGCTGCCATTCCCTGTATAGAGAAGCTCCCAGAGTTGAAAGTTAAGTAAAGTCTATCAACAGGACAGAGCTTTGATGTACCATGAATGGATGACCTTTTTGAATGAATGTATGCTGAGAGGTTTATCCTCATATAAACCATGCCTTTTTGGACAAAGGGGTGTTCGCAGACAGCCTGGGTCTGGTATGACGCTTGACTTTGGGAGTATTGTGTCACAGGTGGACACACTGTCAGTCACCGACTCCCTGTGAATGAAGGACCCCTCGGGCAGGAGCTGTCCCCTCATGTCGAGACCTGCTTCACTCAGTTGGCTCTGGGTGACACACACGCTTTGTTTCACATTTGCATCAGCTGATCCTGCCCGCGTTCACGATATGTTACAAAATACTACAAGTCCGGTGCACAGATCAATCAAACATAACTAATTGCTGGATATTGTACCAGATGTAAGATCTGATTTTTATTCAGAGATAGTGGAGATACATTTCTGTTATATATTTTGAAGTGCCATTAACGATGATAGAATAACGACTTCAGAAATCTCCAGGATCAGTTGGAGTGCAACCAGAGGGCCTGGAGGGAAGATCGGTTGTTGGCAGTCGAGTCGAGACCCACATCTGTTGCACAGCACACAGTTTGATGAAAAATAACTGCACCTATAGCGCGAAGGCTAAATGCTATATCAGGAGTGCCTAATATTTATTAAGGCCGTGGATCAATTCCCAAAACTTTTACTTTTATCGCATAGCCCTCCCTCGGTTTTGGCAATGCCCCAAGAAAACCCAGTGTGGGGAACTGTAGCGTTGCACAACATGCTTCCCCGGGCTCTCTCTTTGAAATTGAGTGTGTGCTTGTGGTTAAGGATTAAAGGAAAAGGCTGTCCCAACAGCATTATGTTATGGTTTGATATTCACTTGAACTCAAAAGTTACAATGTGAGAAGTGTTCAACGTCATGAATACATTTAGAATTTTTACGAGCTTACTGGTATATTGCCAAGACTGCTCTGCCGCCACTTCCATTTGGAGTGAGGAATTATCTTGGAATAACAGAACGGCAACACTAGAACACCCACTGATATCAAACTGGTTGTCTGGTGAAAATTGTGCCTCAGTCGCAGGATATCTGGTGACTCACTGTGTGGTCTATGCAATTGTGGCTATTAATCTCTGTTTCTCTCTACCCAAACAAAGAGGATAGGGGGTATGGTCAGAAGTAGGAGAAGGTGACATTCTTTGGAGTGACCGATATCGAACAAAGGGCTGCTACACCAATGCCATTCAATCAAGCTACCCAGGCTACCTAGGGCCCAGGAAACAAAGGTCATGTGGCCAGCAAAGCACGAAGCCAGATAACGCAATTTGATAATTAGAGCATGAACTTGCCCAAGTCCTCAGACTCCATTTGAAGTAAACAGCCTCTCAGGCCGAGGCGGAGAATGTAAAAACAGTAGATATGATAACACCGGTTAATGTATTAATTAAAAACAAGTTATTACTCACCTGATAATGTGATAACCACCGGTTAATTTAATAAAATATTATGTGCATGTGTGGTCATGTGTGCTTATTGTAATAAAGTATTGCATTAACCGTTCCACATTTTATTACCTTAACCGGCAAGTTAATACATTAACAGGTTTAATTACATAAAACATCTAAAAGTTATTACAGTACCAGTCAAAAGTTTGGACACACCTACTCATTCAAGGATTTTTATTTATTTTTACTATTTTCTACATTGTAGAATAATAGTGAAGCCATATATGGAATCATGTTTTAACTAAAAAAAAGTGCTAAACAAAATATATTTTACATTTCAGATTCTTCAAAGTAGACACCCATTGCCTTGATGACAACTTTGCACACTCTTAGCATTATCTCAACCAGCTTCATGAGGTAGTCACCTGGAATGCATTTCAATTAACAGGTGTGCCTTAAGTTAATTTGTGGAATTTGTTTCCATCTTAATGTGTTTGAGCCAATCAGTTGTGTTGTGACAAGGTAGGGGTGGTATACAGAAGATAGCCCTATTTGGTGATAGACCAAGTTCATATTTTGGCAAGGGCAGCTCAAATAAGCAAAGAGAAATGACAGTCCATCATTACTTTAAGGCATGAAGGTCAGTCAATCCAGAACATTTCAATAACATTGAAAGTTTCTTCAACTGCAGTCGCAAAAACCATCAAGCGCTATTTTTTTATTATTTTTTTACCTTTATTTAACCAGGCAAGTCAGTTAAGAACAAATTCTTATTTTCAATGACGGCCTGGGAACAGTGGGTTAACTGCCTGTTCAGGGGCAGAATGACCTTGTCAGCTTGGGGGTTTGAACTCTCAACCTTCCGGTTACTAGTCCAACGCTCTAACCACTAGGCTACCCTGCCGCCCCTGCTGCTATGATGAAATTGGCTCTCATGAGGACCGCCAGAGTAACCTCTGTTGCAGAGGATAAGTTCATTACAGTTATCTGCACCTCAGATTGCAGTCCAAATAACAGAGTTCAAGTAACAGACACATCTCAACATCAACTGTTCAGAGGAGACTGCGTGAATCAGGCCTTCATGGTCGAAATGCTGCAAAGAACCCATTACTAAAGGACACCAATACGAAGAAGAGACTTGCTTGGGTCAAGAAACAATGGTCATTGGAACGGTGGAAATCTGTCCTTTGACAACCGCCGTGTCCCTGTGAGACGCAGAGTAGGTGAATGGATGATCTCCGCATGTGAGGTTCCCACAGTGAAGCATGGAGGAGGAGGTGTGATGGTGTGTGGGTGCTTTGCTGGTGACACTGTCAGTGATTTATTTAGAATTCAAGTCACACTTAACCAGCATGTTCACCACAGCCATCTGCAGCAATACACCATCCCATCTGGTTTGTGCTTCGTGGGACTATAATTTGTTTTTCAACAGGACAATGACCAAAAACACTGCCAGACTGTGTAAGGGCTAATTGACCAAGAAGGAGAGTGATGCAGTGCTTCACTCTCCTAACTTCAAACCAGTTGAACTGCAGAGTGAAGGAAAAGCAGCCAACAAGTGCTCAGCATATGTGGGAACTCCTGCACCTGATGGGGCTATGGGAAATACTGCCCCCTTTTGGATGAATTGTGTGCCCAAAGTAAACTAAAAAAAAAACTGTCAAAAATTGCTAATATATGCATATAATAATTATTATTGAATAGAAAACACTCTAAAGCTTCTAAAACCGTTCGAATTATGTCTGTATGTAAAGCAGAACTCACAGGGCAGCCATTCTCCCAAACTCTCTCTCCCTCCTTAGAATATTCCTCCAAATTTGACGTCATCGCCCCCACCCTTGCCAACCAGCTATGGCTCTGGGAACAGTTTATATTTCTTCAGCGCGCTCCCGTCTTACAGTGAGACGTGCAACGGAGAAAATAGCACGAGCTTTGACTGCTTGGTGGGCCAAATACTGAGGTGTCACGAGTTTCAGGAGCGCGCTCTGGAAAAACGGATGTTTTTTTCCAAACTGGTTGAAGTGAGTTCGTTACGTTTGATTTAATCGCCAATTGTTTTGTACGTTAAAAACATCCTAAAGCTTGATTCTGCATTTAGTTTGACCAGTTTAGTCGACATATAATATGTAAATTTGAAGTTTTGATGCGCAATTTTCGTGATCAGAAGTCCTTTTTGGGGTAATTCACCTGAAGATGTTAGCTTTTGCTAATACAAAGACACACCAACTGCAACCAAACGTTATATTAGGTAAGTATAACTCCTTCCACGGCATTCTTGTCGAAGACCATCAAAGGTAAGGGAATATTTATGTTATAAAATTGTATTTTTGTCGAATCCAACATAGTAGAGAAATAATGCTAATGGCTGAGCGCCGTCTCAGATTATTGAATAGTGAACGAATTCTGTAACGTTAAAAATAAATGTAACACAGCGTTTGCATTAAGAAGAAGTGTATCTTTCTAAATATATGTAGAACATGTATATTTAGTCAAAGTTTATGATGTTTATTGCTGTTATCTGGCGTTAGCTGCTGGAGATATTTATAATTTCTCCGGTCATTTCTGCTGCATTTTTTGAACATGGCTCAATGTAAATGGAGATTTATGGATATAAATTGCATATTATTGAAAAAAACATAAATGTACTGTGTAACATGTGCTATTACTGTCATCTGATGAAGATTTTCAAAAGGTTAGTGAATTATTTTTCTTTTAATCCTGCGTTTGTGATTGTGCTATTTTGCATAGCCATGTGGCTACATATTGTATGTTTCCCTAGTGGTGGTTTAACATAAATATGTGCTATGTTTTCGCTGTAAAACATTTTAAAATTCTGACATGCTGGGTAGATGAACAACGTGTTTATCTTTCATTTAAGCTATTGGACTTGTTAATGTGTGGAGGTTAAATATTTTTAAGAATATTTTTGCTTTCCCTGCGCCACCGTTGTGGGCTGAAGGGGGGGGGGTTCCCAGTTGAACCCGTAGCCCCATCATTAATACTGTTGGAAAAGCATTTCAGGTCAAGCTGGTTGAGAGAATGCCAAGAGTGTGCAAAGGCACAGGGTGGCTACTTTGAAGAATATAAAATGTATTTTGATTTGTTTAATACTTTTTTGGTTACTACATTATTCTATATGTGTTATTTCAAAGTTTTGATGTATTCACTAGTATTCTACCATGTAGAAATAAAGAAAAACTCTTGAATTAGTAGGTGTGTCCAAACTTTTGACTGGTACTGTATATTTATAAAAGTTATTACATGAACTGTTGTTACAAGGCTCATTTGTCCAACTTCTCTTTCTGGTATTTATAAAAGCTCTTCATGCCTTCCAGAATGAGCAGTACCATGGCTGATGAGAGAGAGAGCGAGAGCGAGAGAGAGAGAGAGAGAGATACACATGGCTCTGGCGGGGAGACTGGCCACACTTCTGTCACTGTTTGCTCAGGGCCCCGTTTCAATGTTGCTGTCCGCATGGAGGAGCTTGTGACAGGGGAGCCTCTGTTCTTGCTCTGAAAATAGATCCAGACCCTCCACTTCTTTTCTTGTCCTGTCCCGTCGTTCTGGGGGCCTCTGATTGTTCCTCTCTCAATGGGTGTCCGCCTCAGTGCCCACACCATGGCAAAGCTCTCCACCAACCAACGCAGAGAGAGATGATTATGATCAAATGCAGTTAAGGTCTTGGGGCAGGTAGGTAGCATGTCTTGTGCATTCACCGTTCCTGTCGTCTATGGCTTCTCTGTAGTAGGACTCAAGAGATGAAGTTTGAGCTCCGTTGCCACTGGACTCCACTCCTACCAAGTAAGTTACACAATATTGAGTAACTTATTCTAAAGCATTGCCCTCAAGTGTATACTTAAATGACCCCTTCAAAGTCATTCCCTCCATTTACATCCTCCAATGCCACCAGCCACCACAATAACAATGTGCAAATGTAGGATCTTAATTTGATCACCCTGTTGCAGGAGCACTTTCCTGCAATGCAGGACATTTAAAACTTGTAGTCTATTTGAGATTTAAAAAGGCTTCTGAAGTTTGTAATTCAACATTGAAATTGTAGACTTGATTTTCCCTTCCAGAAAATGAATCTACCCCTATAAACATGACCATTAATTATAATCCACAATAATTCACATTTGCTGTTGCTGCATGATTATGTTCCTGCTGCAGCAAGCTGGCTAAAATGAATCCTACATCTGTACAGTCAAAATATGCAGGTGTGTCTGCTTGAACTCAGAGGTACGCGAGGAGAAGTGGTGCATCGTCTGGTCACAGAACGTTGTCTGTGTGGTGCCACTGAGTGAAAGGACATTGACCTGACGGGACCTGTGAGTAGGCGAGTTGATCAGATCCCATGGGATGCGGAAGGCACATGTGCCAGGCTTCTAAGTGCTTGTGGCTCGTGTAAGATTCATCCCCCAGATCGCAAACATTAAGGACAGAGAGAGTGTGGCTTAGTCTGAAGATGACTACAAGGACAGATGGGAAACTGCAGTATATAGGTTTGGAATGTGTCAAGAAACACATACACATTTAACACTTCATTTTTAGGATCTGTAACTTAGTTATGAATACTTCACTGTCGTCGTTCAATAATTGATTGAATATAATTTATTCATCTAAACATAACTGTGCTCTTTCTTCCATTACACATTGTTAAAATTTCATTATGACAATGTACTATGGTGCACTGTGGCATTATCGTTCTTGTTGTTGAAATATAGCTCAGTGGATCGGAGGCAAAATTTAAAAAAAAATCATTCTGAAAGGGTCACGAGGCAAAAATAAACTGCAGTATTGTTGTTTTCTGTTTTACAGATACCAAATAGTTACATTGCTATTCTAATGCAGCAACACTTCACAAGTCTATTTATTGATAACTGATTTCAACCCACTCTCTACATGGTTTTGAGTTTTCCATCAACCCTTTAAAGCCACAACATCAATATGAAGCCACAACATGCCTTTACACATCAATGCTTAGAGGAGAGCATTGAAGTGCCACCAAGCTTCACAAACACACTAGCCTCAATGATATCTCAAGATGTTTTCCTTCAGTCAAACCCCCCTAATTTTCAAATTAAACTTTTCATATTATACCTCTTGTGATTTACACCTGTAAAACACAGCCCTGCAAAACGCTGGATGCAATGTTGCAACAACCAAACTAACAACTGTACACGATCAACATAATTTGACAAAACAATACCATTTCCAGTGGCCACCGAAATGTTTTCATTTTGGTTAAAATGTGGGATTTTATTGTATTGTGATTCCTGTAGTCTGGATGATATTATATTAATAAATAAAGATATTAAAAAACAAGCCCAGTGTTGAGGATGGTCCACAGGGCGCCACAGGCAGCTCGAAGAGGGATTCCCTCAGACGTACATCCAGCTCTTCTCCAACCAATCAGATTAACCAACCAATCAGATGAAGGGAGGAATGCCAGCCAGGTCATTCGGAGTGGGAACGTGCCACCACACCTCCCAGTCTTCTCACTGCCACTGGATGGACACACTTCATAGGACAATTTTATGGCTGTGATTTCTCATTCATTCCTGTCGTTTGTTTCAGTTTTCCAAATGGTGGCTCTGGACCCACTGGTGTGTCTGCAATTCATCTTGGGTCAATTCTTAAGTTTTAACAACCCTCTTCTGCTGGGTCACAGAAAAATCAAAAATGTAGGTTTGTACCAACACGATACGTCCGTCACTTTTTTGCTATTTGACGGAATCTTTACTTGTTGCTGAATCTATTAGTGTGGTGAAGTTACTACATTTACCTCATCTCAAATCTTCTCTCATTGCTCTCTGGTGCATTGTTATGCATAAACAACATGACACAACACCATTATTCATTGACAACCCTCAACCAACCTCCTGGGAAGTTCCCTTTCCTGCACACTTTGTTTTTGTCATGAGTAGACTTGTGTTGTTTGGTGTGTTCTATTAGTCATAACAAAAAGAGACAACGCGTCTCCTCAGATTCCTTTATCGGTGCATGACTGTTGAGATCCTCATCATTAACAATTTTATGATTTGGTGTCCAGAAACAACATCATTAATTGAGGAGTAGACTTAAAGCAAGGGACTTGGTGGTCCCTAGTCATCACAAGCCACAGTAGGGAGGTAGCCCTTTTAGGGGCTGTTCTGAGGTTCATGGGGACAGATGTACCGAACGTGATTGGCGGAGGTTACGGTTACCATTCGATTAAGCGAGGGCATTGGATGGGCGGCCGATCAAAGAGGGCCGAGACAGGCCACAGATATGTTGTCCAAAGCTCTCTGGAAGTTGTGACCGTCTCTGGCACCACCACCAGTGTCAGCCTTAATTGGGCTCTGCATTCTTTCCTGCTGCTCATGCCAAATTATGACCCTGGGAAAGTTTGCATAAGTGCAAGGGTGAAAGTAAACCGGAATGGTCCGGTCCGGCACCTGGCAAAATAAATAGTGGCGGTACGGCGTACTTGTAAAATGTGTGCCTATCACAATAATTAAAACAAATGGCAAGAAAACTAAAGGCAGTTACACCATTATTTAAAATTGCTGTATGTCAGCTGCATGAAAATTTGCAAATTTACTTGAAAATGGGTGATATTACCCTCCAAATTGCATTGTGGTTCAACGAGAACACTAACATTCCACTGGGTAAAAACTGGTTGAATCAACATTGTTTTCATGTCATTTCAACCCCAAAAAAATCAATGTGATGATGTTGAATCAACGTGGAAAACTGATTGGATTAGCAAAAAGTCATGAACGTGAGGAAATGTAATATTTTTTAACTTAAATCCAATGACAGGGTGAAATTGTTGGTTGATTTCACGTTAGTTGATAACTCAACCAAATGTAAATCAAAACTAGACAAACTTTTGCATCAATGTGCATCAATTCTGGCTACAAGTGTAGTGGGCCAAATGACAATGATCAAATGCCATTACTCTTTTATTGATGTCCATTTCCATTCATCAAGTTGTGCTGTTTGGATGCTGGAATTATTTTGTTAGTGGCCAAATGTGCACAGTTAGCCAACAGGAGAGCCTTTTGAAGTGATTATTTGTCAGTCAGATGAAAACATCATGACTGATTTTTTTTAACCTTTATTTAACTAGGCAAGTCAGTTTAGGCCTAGAAACAGGGGCAGAATGACAGATTTTTACCTTGTTAGCACAGGGATTTGATCTTGCAACCTTTTGGTTTCTAGTCAAATGCTCTAACCACTCGGCTACGCTGCCACTACAGTGTAGTTGTGTTTGTGTCACATTAAAAAGATAACACATAATAACAGTTATACGACAGTTCTTTACTAGGCCTAGTAGACCACGGAGATCATTCTAAATTCACAGGGATTCTATGTAATTCCATGATTAGACCCACTGAAAAATGTACAAAACGTAGAAGCCTTGTAACGGAAAGAACGTAAAACTGCTTCACCACTGCAAAAGTGTCACACAAAATCTATAACTGTCGATGCATCTGCCTATGCATGGCCATAAAATAATCAAAAGCATAAATGTCCTTGCTACAGCCAATATTCTGCATTGCAACATTTTCCTTTCACATGTCACTGAGCAGATGCACCCATTCTGATTGCAGCTCCATTGGGAAAAAGCTGCATCCGCAAGAGCACAGGGGACCTCTATGGACAGGAAGACAGATTGCATCTATATATCGACTATGTTTCAAAGAAAACAACCAGTTCAGTCACTTCCCATTTACCAGCAGAGTGGATCAGAATATGGGACACGGACCAGCAGTGGTTAAAAATGCATAATTACATAGTCTAAGAAAAACAATGGGATAGCGATACTTTGATTTCGAATGTATTTGATCCTGAGGGATGATAAACAAGTTGAATAATATATTGACTACCAAGAGGAGTAGTCATTTATCCAGTCATATTGTAGCCTACACTCTTAGAAAAAGGGTTCCAAAAGGGTTCTTTCGCTGTCCACATAAAATAACCCTTCATGGTTCCGGGTAAAACCCTCTGTGGAAAGGGTTATACCTGGAACCAAAAGGGGTTCTTCAAAGGGTTCTCCTATGGGGACAGCCGAAGAACCCTTTTAGGTTCTAGATGGCACCTTTTTTCCAAAAAGTGTAGAGTTTATTCACACTTGGACTATTGAATCAGTGTGTGTTTGATATTGCTCTTGGGGAGGAATTTCCAAAGGAAAAAAAAACATTTGGCATAATTCCATGAACTACAATCACTTGTTAATGAATAATGCTTTAAACTGACCCAGAGGAGAATCTACATTCACCAAATACATTATATAAAAAAAATGTAGACAGTTGAATTTGGAAGTTTACATACACCTTAGCCAAATATATTTAAACTCAGTTTTTCAATTCCTGACATTTAATCCTAGTACAAATTCCCTGTCTTAGGTCAGTTAGGACCACCACTTTAATTTAAGAATATGAAATGTCAGAATAATAGTAGAGAGAATGATTTATTTTAGCTTTTATTTCTTTCATCACATTTCCAGTGGGTCAGAAGTTTATATACACTCAATTAGTACTTGGTAGCATTGCCTTTAAATTGTTTAACTTGGGTCAAACGTTTTGGGTAGCCTTCCACAAGCTTCCACAATAATTTAGTCTCATTCCTCTTGACAGAGCTGGTGTAACTGAGTCAGGTTTATAGGCCTCCCTGCTCAGACATGCTTTTTAAGTTCTACACACACATTTTTACATGGGATTGAGGTCAGGGTTTGAAATGGAAACTCCAATACCTTGACTTTAATGTCCATTTTGCCACAACTTTGGAAATATGCTTTGGGTTAATGTCCATTTGGAAGACCCATTGGCGACCAAGCTTCCTGACTAATGTCTAGAGATGTTGCTTTAATAGCTCCACGTCATTTTCCTGCCTCATGATGCCATCCAGTTTGTGAAGTGCACCAGTCCCTCCTGCAGCAAAGCACCCCCACAACATGCTCCGTGCTTCACGGTTGGGATGGTGTCCTTCTTCGTTTTGCAAGCCTCCCCCTTTTTCCTCTAAACATAAGAATGGTCATTATGGCCAAACAGTTCTATTTTTGTTTCATCAGACCAGAGGACAGTTCTCCAAAAAGTACAATCTTTGTCCCCATGTGCAGTTGCCAACCGTA
The DNA here is from genome assembly GCF_036934945.1 of Oncorhynchus masou masou. Classification (NCBI taxonomy): domain Eukaryota; kingdom Metazoa; phylum Chordata; class Actinopteri; order Salmoniformes; family Salmonidae; genus Oncorhynchus; species Oncorhynchus masou. The sequence goes on from NC_088239.1 coordinate 31,690,436, forward strand.
GTCTGGCTTTTTTAAAGGCGGTTTTGGAGCGGTGGCATCTTCCTTGCTGAGTGGCCTTTCAGTTTATGTCGATATAGGACTCTTTTACTGTGGATATAGATACTTTTGTACCCGTTTCCTCCAGCATCTTCACAAGGTCCTTTGCTGTTGTTCTCGGATTGATTTGCACTTTTCGCACCAAAGTACGTTCACCTGTAGGAGACAGAATGTGTCTCCATCCTGAGTGGTATGACGGCTGTGTGGTCCCATGGTGATTATACTTGCATTATATTGTTTGTACAGATTAATATGGTATCTTCAGGCATTTGGAAATTGCTCCCAAGGATGAACCAGACTTAGAGGTCTACAATTTTTTTTCTGAGGTCTTGGCTGATTTCTTTTGATTTTCCCATGATGTCAAGCAAAGAGGCACTGAGTTTAAAGGTAGGCCTTGAAATACATCCACAGGTACACCTCCAATTGACTCAAACATAGCTGCTGCTTCTAAATCCATGACATTAATTTCTGGAATTGTCCAAGCTGTTTAAAGGCACAGTCAACTTAGTGAATGTAAACTTCTGACCCACTGGAATTGTGATACAGTGAATGAATCAGTCTGTCAACAATTGTTGGAAAAATTACTTGTGTCGTGCACAAAGTAGATGTCCTGACCGACTTGCCAAAACTACAGTTTGTTAACAAGAAATTTGTGGAGTGGATGAAAAACAAGTTTTAATGACTCCAACCTAAGTGTGTGTAAACTTCCAACTTCAATTGTATATAAATATTGAATACTATCATTCCAGAGCACAACTGTTTAATCTTGACATTTGCAGTGCCTTCAGAAAGTAATAATACCCCTTGAAATATCCCACATTTGAATTAAAAATGGATTACATATATTACTTTTTTCACCATTTACACACAATATTCCATAATCACAAACCCAACGATAGAACCGGACTTGAAATGGTTAGCCATTTTTTGGATTCTTTCAGTTCTAGAATCAGTTCTTTAAAATCAATTTTCAGAAGTTATGAGCTAGCAGTCCTGAGGTTGTTTGACCCCACATGAACTATGACAGCATCAGCTCCCGACATCTGTTGTGGAACGGTCGGAAGCAGTCTTGTAATGTCCTGTACTCGTGCTCCTGGATAGCACAGGGTTTTTGACCCAGGAACCAAATTGTTTCTTACAAAAGAGCTGCCAATGACGACAGCTGGTGCAATGCCTGAGGAGGTCAAGCAGTTATTTTGCCTCGAGTGGTTTCGCAAACCCCTCAAGGACCGGAGGGCGATGGGGCCCGATGGACCAAAGTAAGCTGCAGTATCCACTGTGGATGATGAATGGGCAAGTCTCTCAGGCAGCCTCATGGTCTGATGAGGGTGGGAACTATTAGGATCTGAATCCGAGTTAGAAGCCACAGGAGAGGGAGACAGAACAGAGGATCAAGGAGCAGGAACTTCTGGATCCAATCTCGAATCCGAAGCACCAAGGGAAGAAGGCGCCGGAACCTCTGGATCCCCGGTGAGTGACATATCTCCATGGCTGTTTGGTTGGGTCGAGAACATGAACATCCCCCAAATCATCCAGGAGCATCCTACTAGCTCCGTAATCCATGCAAGGGAGAGACCCGTTTGGAGAGGGATCCCTGCAGAGTACCGGCCAGTCGGCCGGGCCGACGTGGCGGCGACACTTCCACCAGACCAGAGCGGCATCTGGCTATTGGGGTAGAAGAAAAATAAAAAGTAGATGGGCATGGGTTCCCAGGTAGCTTGTGTAGGTTGGCTACTTGTTTGCAATGAGTAGCCACTTCGCCCCTGTAGTCCTATGCAAGCAAACACTTGAAAGTCTGGGCGGTTCACAATGTCTCAGAATAAATACAAATAAACACAGCTCCTGCAGCATTGAAAACATTAAAATACGTCCTCCATTTGAGACTGCCGAGATAGATAGGCTAGCTGGGTTTCTGTGGCTCTCTTTTTACATGGGATCCTGAAACAGATAGTAGCGTTCACAGCAACTGAGCCGCAGGATCCAAAATCAAAAAGTATATAAAATCCAAAACTTTTAAAGGAAACACTGTCACAACTTCACAAAAACAATAAACCGAGGTCTCTCATTCAGAGTTCAACAACATACGTCACGCACAGATGAGGGCGATCAAGTTTGCAGACGACACAACCGTGGTAGGCCTACAGGGAGGAGGTGAGGGCCCTCGGAGTGTGGTGTCAGGAAAGTAACCTCACACTCAACGTCAACAAAAAGGAGACCGTGGACTTCAGGAAACAGCAGGGTACGCCTGGTACGGCAACTGCTCCGCCCACAACCGTAAGGCTCTCCAGAGGGTAGTGAGGTCTGCACAACGCATCACCGGGGGCAAACTACCTGCCCTCCAGGACACCTACACCACCCGATGTCACAGGAAGGCCATAAAGATCATCAAGGACAACAACCACCCGAGCCACTGCCTGTTCACCCCGCTATCATCCAGAAGGCGAGGTCAGTACAGGTGCATCAAAGCAGGGACTATCAGACAGGCTATCAGACAGTTAAACTGCCACCACTAACATTGAGTGGCTGCTGCCAACATACTGACTAAACTCCAGCCACTTTAAAAACGGAAAATTTGATGTAAAAATGTATCACTAGCCACTTTAAACAATGCCACTTAATATGTTTACATACCCTACATTACTCATCTCATATGTATATACTGTACTCCATACCATCTACTGCATCTTGTCTATGCTGTTCTGTACCATCACTCATTCATATATTTTTATGTACATATTCTTCATCCCTTTACACTTGTATTTATAAGATAGTTGTTGTGAAATTGTTAGGTTAGATTACTCGTTGGTTATTACTGCATTGTCGGAACTAGAAGCACAAGCATTTCGCTACACTCGCATTAAGATCTGCTAACCATGTGTATGTGACAAATAAAATTTGATTTGACGCTCAGATGACGTCGTGTGTGGATTACCCTTCCAACAAGACAACGACTGGGTTCAAGACCGGCTCTAGCTGGGCAACTCAAGGACATTGAGACTTGTCCCGAAGCCACTCCTGCTGTTGTCTTGGCTTTGTGCTTAGGGTCATTGTCCTGCTGGAAGGTGAACTTCGCCCCAGTCTGAGGTTCTGAGTGCTCTGGAGTAGTTTTTCATCAAGGATTTCTCTGTACTTTGCTCTGTTCCTCTTTCCCTCGATCCTGACTAGTCCCCCAGTCTCTGCCGCTGAAAAACCATGCTTCACCGTAGGGATGGTACCAGGTTTCCTCCAGACGTGATGCTTGGCATTCAGGCCAGAACTGTCAATCTTGGTTTCATCAGACCAGAGAATCTATTTTCTCATGGTCAGAGATTTTAGGTGCATTTTGGCAAACTTCAAGCGGGCTGTAATGTGCCTTTTAATGAGGAGTGGCTTCTGTCTGGCCACTCTACCATAAAGGCCTGATTACTGGAGTGCTGCAGAGATGGTTGGCCTTGTGGAAAGTTATCCTATCTCCACAGAGGAACTCTGGAGCTCTGTGGAGATAGGAGAACCAGGGGTGACAATTAGGAGTGACCATTGGGTTCTTGGTGATTTCCAGGACCAAGGCTCTTCTCCCCAAATTGCTCAGTTTGGCTGGGAAGCCAGCTAGGAAGAGTCTTTGTGGTTCCAAACTTATTCCATTTAAGAATGATGGAGGCCACTGTGCCCTTGTGGATCCTCCATGCTGCATAAATGTTTTGGTACCCTTCCCCAGATCTGTGCCTCGACACAATCCTGCCTCGGAGATCTACAGACAATTCCTTCAACCTCAAAGCTTGGTTTTTGCTCTGACATGCACTGTCCACTGTGGGACCTTATATAGACAGGTGTTTGCCTTTCCAAATCATGTCCAATCAACTGAATTTATCACAGGTGGACACCAATGAAGTTGTAGATACATCAAGGATGATCAATGCAAACAGGATGCACCTGAGCTCAATTTCGAAGCAAAGGGTCTGAATACTTATGTAAATAAGGTATCTGTTTTTTTACTTTTAATACATTTGCAAAAATGTCTAAAAACCTGCTTTTCTTTGTCATTATGGGGTATTGTGTGTAGATTGATGAGAAATGTTTTATTTATTTAATCCATTTTAGAATATGGCTGTAATGTAACAAAATGTGGAAAAACGGAGGCACTGTATTCAATGTCTGCTTTCAAAATGTCTACCCATCTACCAATAGATGCCCTTCTTTGAGAGGCATTGGAAAACCTCCTTGGTCTTTGTGGTTGAATCTGTGTTTGAAATTCACTGCTCAACTGAGAGAACTTACAGTTAAATTAGTCATTCAAAAATGACATTAAATACAACTTATGTGAATTGTTAAGCACATTTTTACCCTCTATTTTTTGGGGGCTTGCCATAACAAAGGGATTGAATATTTAATATTGGCACGAGACATTTTTTATAATAAAAATAAATAAATAAAAACATAATTCCACTTTGCCAGTGACACAATCTCAATTGAATCCATTTTAAATTCAAGCTGTAACAACAATATGTTTAAAACAATTCCAAGGGTGTGAATACTTTCTGAAGGCATTGTATATTTAAACGTCCATGCAAAGACAGCAATAACTCATGTGGGCTGAATGCAGCTGTACTGTGGAAATGTAATGCTCTTGAAGCAACCCACTACACTGTTGCATTCCAAACTTGTCTCAAAATGCAGTGAATGTCATGTGAACTATTGAGCATATTTGATGAGAGCTACACTTTTGGAATCCTCAAAAATGTGGCCACCATATCAAAGCCAGCCAGGTGGGGGAAAAAACAGCCTAGCATCAGAGTCTCACAGTGGAAGGAGAAAACTGTGATACGAGTCAATAAAATTCCACGTCACTCCCTAACTGTTTTGATGTCTGAAGCCGAGGAGTACTTCCAAAAGAGGGATGTTTTTTCCCAAAAAATTCAAACAGATGTTTGTTGGAGCTGCCAAATGTTTCCCAGGTGCCCTGAACAACAGTCATGAAAAATAACAAGCGATGGCAAGGAAATGACGTCTGAAGGTCGTTCAAGGACAGCTCTCATGAACACCAGAGCGGAGAAGCCCATTTATAAACAAATGCCCTCTGCAACAGTCCAGAATACACCGGCACTATGTAACCATTGCTTACATATGCATGGTCTAAACATCTTTGAGTGCTTAAAAAACAACTTGCACATTCAACTTCTTCTTGAACTGCACTGTCAATAAAGGCTTGAAAAGAAGCATTTCACGGTAAGGTCTACACTTGTTGTATTCGACGCATGTGAAAAATAAAGTTTGATTTGATATGATTTGAACATTTGATTGCCCTTTTTGGTTCCATGTACAGTTGATGACCAAAAGTATGTGTACACCTGCTCATTGAACATCAAATTCCAAAATTATAGTAAAAAATATGGAGATGGTCCTCCCTTTGCTGCTATAACAGCCTCTACTCAACTGGGAAAGTTTTCCATTATATGTTGGCACATCTCTGTGAGGACTTGCTTTCGTTCAGCCACAAGAGCATTAGTGAGGTCGAGCACTGATGTTGGACGATTAGGCCTGGCTCGCAGTCGGCGTTTCAATTCATCCCAAAGGTATTCGATGGAGTTGAGGTCAGGGGTCTGCGCAGGCCAGTCAAGTTCTTCCACACCGATCTCGACAAACCATTTCTGTATGGTTCTCGCTTTGTGCATGGGGGCATTGTCATGCTGAAACAGGAAAGGTCCTTCCCCAAACTGTTGCCACAAAGTTGGAAGCACAGAATTGTCTAGAATGTAATTGTATGCTGTAGCGTTAAGATTTACCTTCACTGAAACTAAGGAGCCTGACCCAGGAAAAAACAGCCCCAGACCAATATTCCTCCTCCAGCAAACTTTACATTTGGCACTATGCATTCGGGCAGGTAGCGTTCTCCTGGCACCCGCCAAACCCAGATTTGCCCGTCTGACTGTCAGATCGTGAAACGGGATTCATCACTCCAGAGAATGCACTGTTCCAGAGTCCAATGGCGGAGTGCTGTACAATAATCTAGACAACGTTTGGCATTGCACATGGTGATCTTAGGCTTGTGAGCGGCTGCTTGACCTTGGAAACCCACTTCATGAAGCTCCCAAAGAACAGTTATTGGGCTGACGTTGCTTACAGAGGCAGTTTGGAACTCGGTAGTGAGTGTTGCAACACGAGGACAGACAATTTTTACACGCTACGTGCTTCAGCACTCGGCAGTCCCGTTCTTTGAGATTGTGTGGCCTACCACTTCGCGGCTGAGCTGTTGTTGCTCCTATACATATCCACTTCACAATAACAGCACTTACAGTTGACAGGTGCAGCTCTAGCAGGGCAGAAATTTGACTCACTAACTTGTTGTAAAGGTGGCATCCTATGTCGGTGGCATGCTGAAAGTCACTGAGTGAGTGAGTGAGTGAGTGAGCGAGCGAGGCAAACGGACAGACCAACAGACAGAGACGTCCCATCCATGAATTTTTGTTCTCAATCCCTTCCCTTAGGGCTCTCGGCTTCCGTCTGTCCTGTGCTGTGACCCAGCTGTGAGAGGGACGGGACAATAAATTGATCTTGCTCATGTCCTCCGAAAGGCGACAGCCTTCCCTCCTTTGGACCTCTCCCTGTCATAATCTCTCATGAAGATGCTTCCCACACACACAGAGCATTGATTAGGAAGTGTCTCTGTGGCTGACCTGGAGGAGAACCCATGTTTAGGTAGGGAGAGAACAGGAAGGAATGGGAGGGAAGCTGCCAAGATAAGGGAGAAACCCAGGTGAATGGCCTTCACCTGTAGCTCATGGCAAGGCCACCCCACACAGCTGTACAAGCCCCTACCACAGCCAGCGACCCTTGATCATTAAAGCAAAGCCTTCCTCCACTACAGGGGAAAGACAAGCGTGTGTTTGTGGGTGGAGGCACGGGCGGGCAAAACCATTAGAGAGGGGCATCCCTGTGTCTTTCAATGCAGGAGTGAAAGCACTCACGGGGCTTGCATGTGTGTGACTTCCACCCCGAGGCTTGACAATTACAGCACCGGTAAGACACACAAAGTCTACTTCCAGGGCACAGTTTACCGTTTCCCTCCTTTCCCCCAGCGGGATTCTGGGACATTTCAGGACTACTTGGACATATAAAATGTCCCACCACAAGAAAGTGGTTATAAATTATTTCCGTATCGGGGAGGTGGTCACTGTGTAAATTCCAAGTATCCTTAATAAGGCATTTCTATTGTTTGCAGATGCTTTTTCTTTTGTTATCCTGTCTCAGTCGAGTTTGAAGCACCCATGTCTGGCCAGCCAAAATTGTAAACAATGGCCTGCTCTGTGCTTTGAATGAAAAGCAAAGGGTCTTTCGCATTGCAGTTCCTGTAAACTACTAGAATGTAGCAGTGAACATTGAAGTTATCTTTTTTTTTTATCCAGTACAAAACCATTAGACAACTGTTTTACTCTTTTTACTGGAGGCAGCTGCTTGGGCTAATTACGGATGACCACAGGGTGGATTCCATTGTGTTGCACACAAGTCAAATCTTCCCCTTTCCCTTTCTAATGCTTTCATTCATTTGCTCATCTTCGTCTCTTCCTCTCCTGGAAATCCTGAGGATATATATTCCGGCGAGGCGTCAGGCAAATTATCTTCTCAGGGCCGGTAAGAGTCTTTCGCACGGTGACTCACAGAGAGAGGAAGAGAATGGAAGGCTGGCCGAGTGGACGGTCCCTTGACTGCAATCTAATTCACTCCAGCTTTCAGCCACTGGAGCCAGCAGTATTAAAGCTCAAAGCCATCACAGCAAATGTTTGGAACCGATGAGGCACTCATTCACATACTCTCAGAGACTCAAGGAATAACAGAGTGTGAAACAATGAAAGAGGGGTTCAAGCACTCCATCTTGTCAAACACAATAAGAAAAACTATACCTTCAAAATCCAATTCATAGTGTCAGTTCCTGGGCTTACTTTCTTACTTTTTACGTTCAACAAAACATGACGAGATAACATTTCCATTGCAAATTACTTCAACAGATTCCCTTATTCTTATCACTATAACCCTTTGCTGATTGATTGTGGCCCTTATCTATATTTTTAAGTTAATCAAAAGCAACCCGATACAACAATATCAGTGTCAGGACTTTGGATTTGGTTTTTGGAAAATCCAGTTCTCTGGAATTCCTGTTTAATTCACACCAGACCCTTCCCTGATGCATTGCTGCTTTCCCCAAAAACTCCCATCACTCCCTGTCTGTGCTTCAATCCTTCAAGTGGCCATGTCCTAAAACAACACATCATGTGGAAAGCTAACACCCTGGGAGCCGTGCCATTCAGGTTATTTGCCTGAGATGTATTGACTGTAACACATTCAAAGCAATTGGAGTGTTTTTCTTTTTATTATTAGCGTTTGGGTTTCATTATTTTGGCCACATTTGCTGCAGGGCTAGGAAGAAAAAACAAAGCTTAGTTATCCATTTGTACAAACAGAATGGCTGATTTTCAAAGCTTGAAGACAAATCCTGTGAGGTCCAACACCGATCTTGGCAGCAAGAATGACTGGTTGCGGCTTGTTACTCAACGCATTGATGTCCATCATTAGTGTCATTAATCGGGTCAGTTTCAGCTGTTTGGATAATACACAAATGACTCCCTGTGTTGTTCTTTATGATTGTGAACCGAAACATACAGTGCCTTCGGAACGTATTCACACCCCTTGACTTTCTCCACAATTTGTTGTGGTACAGCCTGAATTTAAAATAGATTAATTGTATAATGTTTTCATTACTGGCCTACACACAATACCCCATAATGGCAAAGTGGAATTATGTTTACATGTTTTATATATAATTAATTTAAAATGAAAAGCTGAAATGTCTTGAGTCAATAAGTACTCAACCACTTTGTTATGGCAAGTCTAAATAAGTTCAGGAGCAAAAATGTGCTTAACAACTCACATAAGTTCCATGGACTCACTCTGTGTAAAATAATAGTTTAACATT